>NC_140225.1:8768416-9368416 GCF_951802725.1 Rutilus rutilus
ACATGTAAAGCAACCAATCACAGTTTTTGTTTAGCGTTATTTATCCAGGCACAAAGTGACACACACACACACACACACACACATCTCCCGGAAATACAGTAGAATTCAACCAATCAGATGCCGATTTTTTGTGTGCCTTACACATCAGACATTCAGCCAACGTTCCCTGGAAGTGACGTCTGAGGCTTAAACTCAATGTCAGCTGGTTAGTCTAGACCAGGGGTGTCCAAACCTCAGTCCTGGAGGGCCACTGTCCTGCAGAGTTTAGCTCTAGCCTGCCTCAACACACCTACCTGGAAGTTTCTAGAATGCCTAGAAAGACCTTGATAATCTGGTTCAGGTGTGTTTAATTGGGGTTGGAGACTAAACTCTGCAGGACAGTGGCCCTCCAGGAGCAGGATTGGACATCCCTGGTCTAGACCATCTTAAATCAGCTATGCCAGGCTGTTTTTTTTATGCAGTGAAGCTTTGAATTGTCTCATGGTTCAATGGGGTTCCACAGATTTCTTCTACACACACTGGTTTACACAGGCTTTGAACAGACAGACAGCAAAAATCAGATTATTTGTTGTGTCTGAAGATTTGTAAATGTTCGAGTCACAAATATTGACATTTTGCATAAAGTTTCATCCTGAGTGAGACAGACTGAAGACAATAAAACTTCAGACTTCACCGAAAGAATGCCAGAATTCTAATTAGGAGCGTGATACTTCAACTAATAAAAACAGATAAAAAAAAAAAAAACTGAAAACAAAAATGTATTATGCCTATCATGTTGTACATGGAAAGCATCTGCCAGTCACATCACTTTACATTTGTTGGACATTAATTGCTACATGTAGCTGCATTTTTATGAGAAGTAAATGTAAAGGGATTGTTGTGGGTATAAATGTAATATAATTACTATATTCAAACAAGTGAATGCATATAGTCTGTGGTTTTGTTTCACTTTATTATGGTGGGCAAGTTTTAGAATGGAATGCTTATTTTAACCCTTTTTTGCACAATGCACAGCATAGCCTATAGAGATACTCTTACTCTTTGAGGACAACTTTGGCCAGGTTGTAATAAAATCCCATTAATCAGACAATAATGACAAATGAATCGATTATCAAAATAATATGTTGGAGCCCTAATCTAAACCCCATCCATATGGTTTGAAAACCTTTGACATTTATGACGTCTGATGCGTCTCATGAGTTCAGCACTAGAAATATCAGATCGTCTTATATCCTCTGATGAAATGACAGCTCCTCTCATGTCTTTGGCATCGTGGGGACGCTAAAGTCATTAGTAGGGCAGCCAGTCTAGATAGAGCGAATATTTCACAACACTCTCTGAAAAAATTTATCTGATTTCATCACTTGTAAAATGACAGTGGGACAGTCAGTCCTAAAGATTGGACTTGGAATTGGAAGCACTGAGAACAAAGCCGTAGATCGATGGATGATTGTCAAGAGAAAAAAAGAAAACATGCAAAAAAATGAATCATTTAGTTGCCTATGAGACTGCCGGTAAAAATAATGGCATTGTGTGTCTGACTTATCTAATTGTCTCAGCAACAGGATGAGAAAGTGCAAGAGAGAAAGGCTACAAGTGGGAGGAACATGACAGAGAACAGGAGGGAGCCATCCAACCAACCAGAGATAAACCTGGACCACTGTGAGAGATTAATGCAGGAATATAATCCCCCAAATGAGCCGTAATCCAACTGCCTAATTACTCCCACGAGCCCCTGAGACTACAGATTAGTGGAATTAATATCACTGCCTTGCAGCAGACAGAGGAAAAAAAAAAAGTACAAAGTTCAAAGAGACGTGTCTTTTAGCCAAAACTCGCATGCTAAACAAATCAGAATTTCAGACTTCTGAATTTTGTTTTTCAATATTATACAACATGCTTTTTGAGGTGGGTTTGATCTGAAACACTGCGTGAGACAAACACATTTTCAATAAGGATATAAATAGCAAAGCGTCTACATATGATTTCACAGATTTACAGCTAGAAAATGGATCTGTTCTCTTTTTGCACAGAAAAGCAATCTGAAAATCTGCGGTCTGTCTGTCCCCATTTCAGTTATTTATTTTTTTACCTTTTGACTAATGAATCTCCAAGAATAATTACTGGACAAGGATAAAAAAATATATATATATATCTTTTTTTTTTTTTTTTACATTACATTCCCAAAAAGAATGTTTAGTCAATGAACTATTTAAAAAAATAGAATGTATATTCACTGAAGTTTTCCATGCCCTTTCTATAACTTCAATTTCTTTTTAAACCTGAAAACCGCTATTTTAAAAATCTCTGACAGGCTTTTCATGACCATGTGTAGCCTGATATTGGATGACCCTGACAACTAAATACACTCACCAGAAATTCACTTTTAGATGACCATTTAAAAACAGATCACGCCTCCAAATTCCGCTGAACAACCTGACCACGAGCGGAATCTGTGTGAAGAACTTTTTCACCCTCATGTGAAACTCTCAACCGCGCAGAATTTTATTTGAAGTCCCCCTGTGGTGAAAACCAAGTTTTTAATGTTGTTTATGTCTATGAGGTGTTTTTGATTTGCTTTAAGACAAACCATGTGCAAATTCATGTCAACACCATTGCTGAGTATTTTTTCCTTAAGAACCAAAGACAGTCTCTAAAAGACGGTTTGAAATCGCTGGTGTTTCTGACGTCACAAACTACCTTGTAACCAATCACGTCAACGTGTGATCATCAACGAGTGGATCTCTGAGCTGGTGTGAGTGAGGAGGCGGGGCTAATTCGCATATTCATAGAACCGCGTATGCTAAATGAGGCAAGGCTGTAGAGTTACATTCAAGCTATTTTAAGGCATGGAGTAAAATTTTCAAGGAAAAAAACATTTAAATATGTCATTTTGGTGATCAAAGGTGAGTTTTAATTATTGACTACAGGGGGACTTTAAATGACAGGATTTGGCCCCGTGAAATTTCACAGAGCAATGGTAAATGTGACTATCTTTACTTGCACCCACTCAAAGTGTTTACATTGTACATTACAGAAATCTAGAAAGATGAACATGTATTTTAGCATGGAATGTGCAAAATGAAGACAAAACGTGACAACTGCCCTCACGCCACTAGTTAGTATTTACTTATTTTAAAATCAGGCCAACAATTCTATAAAGTCTGCAAAGATAAACCCATGCTCATTTGTTGTACCAAAGCAAAATGAAGTCGTGCTCTGAGGATATTGGAGTGATAAGATAAGGGAATACAGGAGAGCCTTGCATGACCTGTAATGACTAGAATGTTCTCGTTAACCATGGCATTTCTGTGCAGTGGATGTGGGTCGGCGCGCTCTGAAGGAAGCAGGCATGCCCACGTTGCTTGTCATCTTAAATCAGTCTGAAGCTGCAGCCTGTTCTTGATTGCCACGAGTGGATAAGGAAAGCTTGTGCCAATGAGTCCCACTGGTATTTACTGAAATGTTCTGCTGTAATAACCCGTTGCCTTCACGGTGGCACAGGGATCAGTAAAGACTGGATCTATTACAGAGAAATATTTTGATGCCAAGGCAGCACCATTTCTAGGAATCCAATTCTCTACTGCAACAGATTGTTAAGATTAGTTCACTTGGACCATATGCTGAAATCAGTGTTTTTAGTGTCGAGTCATCCATTACACATAGTGGGCGGGCGAGTGTGTGTTTCTCTGTTGTGTGTGAAAATGTCAAATGTCTATTTTTTTCCTCAACTAAACAACTGTTTGAGATTGTGTGTGGGTGAAAAAGTAAGAGCGTATTACTGCAGAGGGAATCTGACCTCCAATCGAGAGGAGCTAAGAGCCTGATGAACTTGGCTATACAACAGTTAAACAAACAAACACACAATATACAGCACCGGGCGAGTTCCTCTACACCCGCATCCCTTCATCAAACAGAAGGGGGAGGCTGATGCAAGCTTTTACACTCAATCCTCTGAAGGAATACAGAGTGAAGAGTGAAGAGAGAAAGGAGAGAGACTGAAGGAATGAAAGCTAGAGAGAGAGAGAGAGAGAGGGAGAGGTGGAGACAGATTCTGTGCTGACTGAGTGAAAATGTGGCAAAGAATAGATGATGCCCTTCTTCCACTCTCTACTTTCATCGCAATCTCTATCATAATCATTCCAACTCCTTCTCTCCAAGGTTATAATCATCAACTAAAACTATTACCAAGACGAATTATTGAAAAAGGTAAGCAAAAAAAGTTATACTATAAATGTGCACCACAAAATCTGAACATTCAGTGAATTAAATCACATCATTGCACTTCCTGGCTGTAGTGTCGCACCGTCTCTCAAGCATGAACATTAGAAGAGCATTGGTGATGGGCACAAGTTGGCTATAATCTGAGGTAGGACTGCAAGATATACCAAAAAAAAACAAATATATATATATTAGGGGTGTCGCAATATACCGGTATTGACGATAATCGTGATATTCAAAGCATGAAATATCGACATCGTGTTAATTTAGAGCAATACAATATACCGGTATTGGCGATATTGGCGTTTTCTAGACGCAGCGCTCGTCCGCGCCCGCGCAGCTAGAGTGAAACACTCTGTCCACACCCGAAAAAAGTAAGCTGAGCTCGCCAGTATTAACAACAGAGTTCTTCGGCTTCAAAGAAAACAGCACCTTAGAGGTGGTCGCACACCGGACGAGAAGCGCAGCGCCACGTCTTTAAAATTCGAACACATTCTGTATGAGTGTACACACACCGGACGAGAAGCGCAGCGCGGTTCTATTCGGCGTCTGTCCGCGGCGCCCAGCAACGGCTCAGAACCTTGTTCAAAATCCTGCCGCGACACAGAGCGCAGAAAAAAGTGTTCAGATCACAGACTCAGCAACTATTGTATTTAATTGTACAGTATAATCATAACATAGTACAGACATTATCTCAATTCCATAATGTCCTTAAACATAATGATATTGCTGGCCATAAACTGAGAAAGTGCGTGTCCGGTGTGCAATACCTCGAGTTGTCATAGACGCGGCTATTATTTTACTAGTCATCATGGAATGGGAAACGTGACATTAACTGTTAACAGGGGGTTTCTGTGTTCATATATTTAATAAAGGGTGATTATTAAAATGAAGAACCCCGTTTTCTTTACTCATCTTATTTTTGTATTTGTATTTGCACTTGATTTTTTTTATTCAAATCTGCTATCTGCATGACTTTATTGGCGCCAGTGCAACAACAGGTTTAAGAGCTTTTCAGTTTTCAGCTTTTCAGTTCTTCAGGAAACCTTCAGACAGTGTTTGGCTTCAGTTTGAAACCAGATAAACTTCACATGCTTGTCTTCCTTCACAAAAATTTGTGAAGGAAGACACAAATCTCAAGTTCAAATACTTATTTGCAGCTGTATCATACAAATAAATAGTTAAAAAATCATATATTGTGATTTCTGGATTTATTTTTTTAGATTATGTCTCTCACAGTGGACATGCACCTACGATGACAATTTCAGACCCCTCCATGATTTCCAAGTGGGAGAACTTGCAAAATAGCAGGGTGTTCAAATACTTATTTTCCTCACTGTATATATATATATATATATATATATATATATATATATATATATATATATATATATATATATATATATATATATATATATACACACACACACACTTTTTACTCTCTTTTGTGTATTTTTTTTAATCCACTTGTTCTATGAGTTTCTTTCTTCTGTTGAACACAAAAGATGATATTTTATGCTGCTGAACCATAAATGGTCCAGAGGTGCCAGAGCGTAGCATAAATGCACTAGATTAGATGGTAATGCATTGTGCTGTCTTATGAATTGACTATTTAAAATGTAAACTAAAAAATATAAATGTAAAATGGCACATTTTTGCATCATTAAAAAAATACAACGGCCAACTAAAACTAAACTGAAAAAGAAAAAAGAAAAATCGGCCACAAAAATTCAGCTGTCTGAATAATCTGAATTAGCAGGTTATCACCACTAATATAGTCTGCCATAATCATGCCATATTTAATCGTACGACCCTGAGTCACAATCTCCGTAATTACAAACAGATTCATTTTGTTCATGATCTCAAACAGAGACGGAACAAAATATAGGATGACTGCTTGAGTACGATAGGGGCTGTTTGCCCTAGAGGAGTTCTGATCATGCAGTGCTTCTCTTAATCATCTCACACAGGCGAAATGTAAAATGTGTCAACACAAATAAACCATTAGCACAGAGGTGAACAGTCTGAGGAGTGTTTGAACTCCACAGAACTATGACACTTCAATCTCACGCTATTGAAAAAAAAAAGTGCATCCCAACCCAACCACTGCTAAATAAAACCTGAGAAAACACCCAGAGGACATTGCTTTGCAGAGAAGAGGAGTCATGGGAAAGGAGACGAGGCTGTGTACAGGACAGTACAAAGAAACTGAGCAAGAGCACTGTTTGCAAGGCTCTGTCATACATTATGAAGAAGTAAAAGACATCTCTCCAAGCACCAGAAACCCCCTGCTGCCAAACAAGCGGTATTCATGCTGGAACTACAGTTTCTGCTCAAACCTTTTCATTGGGAGGGTCAGGATGTCTTCTTCAACATTAAAGAACACAGCGGACAAGGCTTTTTCAAGAATGAAAGAAATCAGAAGGGGCCCAACCTGGTGTCTCCTGCAACAGAGCAACAGTACGTTTACCAGCTGTACAAGGATTTTTGGACATTCACATTTCGGACATTTTTTTGTCCTACTGTTTCTGTGCTGAAAATGAAAGAGATATTCTATCAAAATCTCAAAAACTATAGCATCTCAACTGAAAAATCCACTGGAGATACAGCTACGGATGGTCACAAGAATGTGACTGCCTTCAAAACACTGTCCAAACCTCCTTCCCCCACACACAAAATTATGAGGGAATAACCGATATTGACAGAATTCATTCTGATAAGTATTCAAAAAAGAATACAAAATTAATTTTGCCAACATCAATTATTCTCTCATTTTGGCTGCATCTGCCACTACAAAGACCAGCTGCAGATCATCAAGAACACAAAGAGGACTATTTGCAATCATGAATGACATTTGTCGCCAAGACAAGTAGGAGGGGTTAATCACTGACCCCTTTCACACTAAGACGGCTCTGTCTTTTCCCAGATCTCCCTTATAAGAAAGTTAATCAAGAAAAAAAACTACCTGAATAAATTCTCTCCCTGAAAATGTATGGTAAAAACGTTAAAGGTCATATCAGAGAAATATTATGAAATTGTCCCACCAAGGCTCACTTATATGGCTAGTTTTTCCATATCTAGGAGTTTTCTTTTTTCCACTCTCTCTCACTGACCCTTAAAATTAAAACAAGCCATCTTTAATATCTTCTATGACTACACTGTAAAAAATTTGCTGTAGTTATGCAGCTGTTTGCCAGTAACTTACTGTAGATTTAAATTTATGTTATTTACTGGCAACAGTTTGTTCAAAGTTAAATGAACATTAAACATTAACAAGTCTTTGTCTTTACAGAATAAAATTATAAAATAACAATCTAATGCAAAGCATTCTGGGAACCAGAAATCTTCATCAACCTTTTTCTGTTTTTTTCCTTCAGATTTTGGTTCCCAGAATGCTTTGCATGAGGCTGTTATTTTAGTTTTATTCTGTAAAGATAAAGACTTGTTAATGTTTAATGTTCATTTAATTTTGAACAAATTGTTGCCAGTAAATAACATCAATTTAAATCTACAGTAAGTTACTGGCAAGTAGCTGCCAGTAATACTGTAATTTCTACAGATTTTTCTAACAGTGTATGCAAACACCCTCTTCCCACATGAAATGAGAACCTTTGCTGGACTTGAGTTGCGGGGTTTTCATTTTTGAGCACAATATACTTTTTTTATTGCAGCATCCTTCAATAATAGACTCTTTGAAAAGTCTGCACTTCATTGTGACAGGTTCACAGAACAATTAGCACTGAAATGATCAGGGACCTTGATCAAAATAAACATCAGCTGCTTGTTTCTCTGGGACTCTTCAGAAGGAAATGATGAGCAGGAAGTGCTACAATGTTGCTACAGAAACAGCACAAGGTTTTACTATTTGCATCAGTTCTTCTGGTGATTAGGAACAACAGTATCAAACCTATCTGCTCCTTGATAGCTCATTGTGACTGGGTGGGCTGAATTTCAAAAAAATCGAAAATCGGGTGGCCAAAAGCGGTTTCATGTTTCTGAGAACGTTTTGCAGCTTAGTTAATAACAGGGTATCTGCAGGTTTTTTTTAAAGAAATTTAAGACCTGCACAAATAAAATGAATACTGTATGAGCAGGGTAGATAGATAGATAGAACTCTAAATTAAGCAATTTCAACTTTTTTACAAGTTACATGAAATTCAACTGGATATTTTTAGTCAGTTTAAGATTATTTTAGTTAATACAAATGTATTATAGTGTACTAAACCGTAAAATGAATAAAAATCACATTAAGAAAAAATTTAATGGCTTATGGAACAGCAGAAATATAGAGGTTACCCCAGGAAACCCTGTAAACAAAGCTGCACTGCACTTATAAACACTACATTATTAGCCATTTTATGGAGGCAAGATGAAAAGAGATAATGCCATTGAAACGTAACTAAAGACAGTTCCCTTTAGAGATACATTCATATAACTCTGAAACTGCGAGACTGTAGAATGCGCAACAGCGTTGTGCTACTTTGAAAGGTTTAGCAGCGTTCACATGTAATTAAATCATAGCCTTTTTAAGTTTAATAATGAATCCCGTTTTGCTATATTGAGATTCCTTTTTCCATCCCCAAATTTAAGGGTCTTTACATGACAACAATGTACTAAAAACAGAAAAGATTTTCCTTTGCATTTTTAACATACAGACGCCAACGTTTTCAAAACGATCCATGAAAACGACTAAAAACGCTGTATTAGTTAACATTATGCGTCACGGTTTTCACAAATTCACTTTGTGTTGTTTCCATGGAGACGATAACCGGCATCATATTCAAAAACTTTGATAACCGTTTTCAAAAGCTTGAGCTTTCAGGATGCCGGACAATCACCAGATTAGGTCGTCACTTCTCAGACATTTAACGACCTGAAAAACGTAGAAAGTGCAAACCGATGCCGAGACACCCACGCATTAATTCGACAAAGCGCATGTTGCCGTTGGTCGACGTCTGTCGGTGCAGTGAGAATTGACCTTAAGACTTTTTAAGGATCCACAGGGACCCTAAATAAATGAGAAAAGAGGGAAATAAAGAGGGAAAAGTTTGGATTTTTTTAAAGTTACAGCAGGTTTTCATAATATGATGGCTATAAAGTCAAATAATAATGACAAAGAATTGATTCTTCATATGACCCATTTAACAACAATAAAAACAACAAACAAAACTATACAGCCATTTAAGAAAAAACCTTGGACAGAGTTAGTAACACATGTATTTGTTCTCAGTGTGAAAGGAGCACACACAAACGGTAGACAACAGCTATCAGGCCACCTCATTACAGCGCACACACACAGACAGAGAATATCGACAGCTATTCCCACTACGCCTAATTCACAAGCCACTCTCTGTCAGTTTAATTCACGGCCTCATCAATAAAGGTGCAATAGCTAGTGTGTGTAAGAGTGTGTGTGTGTGTGAGGACCATGAAGATGACTGAAGAGGAGCTCATGCTCATCACAAATCTTAATCTTGTTACCTTTGTGTGTGTGTGTGTGAGAGAGAGAAAAATATTGTGTTCAGGGTTAGGAACAGAAAAAAGTTAATTTGATTAGTTCATAAATTAACATTATTCTCAAGGCACACAAACATTCTTAGCAGTATTGCGTAACAGATCCAGGATTCATTCGGCGCGTGCAGTCTTATTTTGAAATGGGTCTAAATACATTTTTTAAAGGAATATTTAGTGTAATATTCTTTGAATGACGCACACAGTCACAAGATTAAAGAAAATAATCAGTAGTCTGTTAGCATCAGCTCATCTCGGGTGAGTGGCCCTCATTTGCATATCTAACAATTACAGAGGATAGTCCCTGAAAAACTGATATCCCGCATCTTTGATTTTTGGTTCACAATACATTCTCTCCCTGCAAGGCTTGTGATATTTATCACTGAAAGATTTACCTGGAAACTCTTTCAGAGCACCTCTGGAGGAATTCGGTGTAATTACTTGCACACATAGAGAAGTACACACACACACACACACACACACACACACACACACACACACACACACACACACACACACACATACACAGCGCTTTGAGAAAAGGTCACTTCTGATTTGCAATTATAGTTTCGACATCCGAGCGGCCCTCTGATGGTTTTTCAAACCTTCAAACGGGACGTTGGTGTTCAAACAGAGGACACACACATATATTCAGCTTTATGATAATGTTGACACAGATCATTCAAAATCATATTTTTGGGACAGCGGTCCCAAATGAAAAAGAATTAAAAAAATGTTTTAAAGGAGAACTCCGGTCAATTTTAACATTGAGCTCATTTTTTTGTACATTTGGAGTGCTGTCAGTACAGAGAACAACGACAAAAATCGGTGTTGCCTATAAGTAACTTTTTTACCTTAACTGAACAGCTTCGGAGTCATTGGAATGGTTATATTACTTATTTCGGGTTGAATGGTGGTCGTTTCGCACCCCCCTGGTGCCCGTGAGCGGAAAATTCGCACTTGCAACTTTGAGCCGGCGGGCCGCCGGCCGCCGCGTCAGGAAGTATCGCGTGATATCAGGTCTTGCGATGTAAACAATTGCTTTACGGCCAAAAGAAATCTGCTAAAATGCTGTCATTATTGCGCTCCCTCACGCTGTCCGAACCCGAATGAAGAAGACGTTTTAAAGAATGTCCCATCTGCTTTGATGTCGTTGATCTACTAGCCTCTGGTGTCTGAGAATCGCCAACGAGTTTTTACAACAGTGTTGTCAAATATCTATTCCGAAGCTGTAGGGGGAGCTCTAGAGAGAAACCTGCGAGCAAAAAGCGAGAATACAGCGAAGAAATCCCGAAACTACTGAGCCCCGCTTTAAGCATTGTGTATAATTATTTAGACCTGGAGGAATCAGAAAAACTCCCATATCATCAGGTGCAAGCGTAAGAGTAAAGTAAGAAAGTCAAAGTCGAGGCATCACCAATTCGGTGCCCGCATCAAATTGATTTGACAAAAAGTGATTTTAAATACATATACAATCATTAAAAGCAAATAAAGCATCTACTTTTATGTTTCAAATAACTTTTGTGAAAATAAAACTCAAAATATAGGTGAAATAATGTTCCAATGTGTAAAACTGTCATTCAGTGTAATTGTCCAGACTGTGATTTTACAACTTCATCTTTAAATAATCATAAAATACCAAGTTAAAAATTTGTTTTCTTGGCATTTTCAAATAAGTGTTTGGCTGTGTTATATTAAACGGACTATGTCTTATTGTGAAGTTATGAAATAACCAGGGGACTTTTGTCCCGTATTTGTTAGAGGTCATTCAGTGTAACAGGAACAAGAAGCCACTCTTAAATCATATCAAAAACTGATAGTCATTCAACAGTCTGACATCATCAAAAAGCACCCTGAAGACAGTGTGGTGCTGCAGCAAAGTGAGTTTATTGCTCCTAAATATTTGTTAATTTCACCTTTTCATGGTGTGGTACCCTAAGATACAAAAACATGCCATTCAGTGAAATATCATTCAGGATAATGCAAATTCTCTGTTACACCACAGTCTCATCCATTACACTGAATGACAGTATCACTGTAGATACATTTTAGCATCTTATTTATATTACAGATAAATGAGGAATGTTTAGCACTGATAAATATGTGTTGAACTTAATATTTTAATGCATGTTTATATTGTTTTAATTGTGTTATTGATTTTTTTTAAATGCCCACGAACAGAGAGTTTGCTAGGCACTGTAAAAAGCCAAAAAGAAAACAAGAAACGAGAAAAGTATTGAGGATTGCAATTGTCAGAATAATAGCTTACCAATATTTGTGAACGTATAGCTGCAAGCAGTAATTATTGGGGCCGAGCAACTCAGAAACAAAGTGACAAGCTAAGCAAGCATGGCAGGGAGCATCAAAACAGTAGAATAAAATGCTTTTTATTTTTCAACATCTGCTTCTGCCTTCATTTAGTCAGGAATATTATTAAAACTAATCTAATAATACAGACTATCAGTATTAAAAACATTGCAATAATGGGAACAATGATGATATTCGGGCTGCAATGTGAGCCTTATAATCAGTCTTAATTTGTCATCACATGATTCTAGTTTTAAATAAAAATTTAAGATTTTTTGGTATATAAACTATTGTTACATTGAATGACATTTTAGTGGGTGACTTCTGTAAATCATGGTAAAAAAAAGTTATGATAGTATTTTTTTGGTCAGAAAAATATAAAATTAACCTGGACACATTCTAATGTCTAAAAAAAAAAAAAAAAAAAAACACCTTGTAAAGCTGTATTACACTTTCTTTTTTTTTTGCCTGAAAACCCCTCTTCATCTTTGACTCAAGAACATTTTACTCTGTCTGTTGGGTTATGCTAGCCCTAAATTAGCCCTCTATGTCTGGTTGCCATGGAGATCATTAGTAAAAGTCATGCTTGAAGCTAAAGGGTCAGAAGAGTACAAAACTTTAATGTGCAAAGCTGAGATAGTAAGTGATATGCAGGTACGCATATGAATGTGTGCTTGATTGTTGCGTGAAAGAGAGGGAAAAAGTATAAGCACTTTTTATTGGATGAGAGCACTTCACTAAGCCAGATGGTGAAGAGGGTCCTTTAAAAGACACTCACATTAGCTCTTATAAACACCCCTGTGTGGCTTAAAATGGCCTCTTGAAACCTTTCAAAACGAAACCTCTTCATTCTGTGGGGGCCGAAAAACCAAGGGTCACATTCCAGCATTTTTTCTTCTTTTTAATAAAACTGACCAGAATGTGATAAATGTATTAATTTGTTGATTGTCACCAATTAGTTAAAGGAACATTAACAGTATATCAAGTTTGAAACTGGAATTAGAGCTAAATTTTTTATATTAGTTTATAATTTTATAAAGTTTATATTAGACTCAAAATCACTAGAGTAGCATGAATGACACTGACTCATATGCGGGGACATGACCCGCGATTGACCCCCTCGGCGCTGGCCAAGAGTGAACAAACAATTGGGAAAGAAGTTGGATGTGAAACAGTATATTGGATCCGTGCATTCTGTCTTAAAGTGACAGCAGCATAATATGCCTGCTGCCGTCTGCGTCAAAGTTAATCAAACAAAAAGACAAAAAAATAAAAAATAATAATCACTTACTATCCCTTTAATTTTAGTAGGATTCTTCTATATTTATTTATACAGTGAAGACTATGCATTGTTTTACATTTGACTAATTTCTATTGATAATGACTGTTCTGGGTTTTTTTCCCCTACAGGAATGCTGTATTTGCTATATACCAGTAAGACTTTTATTCATCTTCGAAAAACAAAGTTATTTTAAATGAAATCGGAGAGATTTCTGTCCCTCAATTGACAGCCCATGCAACTACCACTTTGTCGCTTCAAAAAGTTCCTAAAGAGATCATAAAATTAATCCATATTAATTGAGTGGTTTAGACCAAATTTTCTGAAGAGACACGATCGCTATATATGATGAACAGATTGAATTTAGGCCTTTATTCACATATAAACATTGATCAGCGAACATAAACAGAAGCTCAGCAGAACCTGCTTGACACGTAAGAACAAATCTCATTGGTTCGTGAGGAAGCTCAAACGTGCTGTGTAACATGAGAATGAACCTCTTTGGTTCTCGCACAGCGTGAACATGCTTGAGCTTCCGTTTACCATATCTGATGTGTGCGTTGATGAATGTTTATATGTGAATAAAAGCCTAAATTACATCTGTTAATCATATTAAAGGGGTGGTATAATGCCCTTTTCACAAGATGTAAAATAAGTCTTTGATGTCCCCAGAGTGTGTATGTGAAGTTTTAGCTCAAAATACCCCCCAGATATTTCTACATAGCATGTTAAAGTTGTCACTTTTTGAGGGTGTGACACAACGCACCGTTGTGTCTGTTCCTTTAAATGCAAATGAGCTGCTGCTTGAGGCACAGAGGGCGGAGCTTCAACAGCTTGTACTCTCACAGACATGTACTGAAAATTTCTAAAACTTTTAGCCTTTTATGTTCAAACCGGATTCAGACAAAGATGGAGATACTCAAGAAGAAGTGACAACATGTAGAATGCAACAGGACATTTCTGAATGGTTAGTTGATGAATTTATGTAGCTTATGTGTAGTTATCTTCTAGTCATTGATTAGCATATTCTGTCTTGATAATCTATAAATCGTGTTCAGGGGGCGGGGTTTATGTAAATTCTAGGGTTGGTGATGTCACTAACCCTGGAGGAATGTCGTGTAGAAATTCTAGTTCCCCCTGTGTCTGTTCCAAAATCAACGGACAAATCATTAACACGTGATTTTTTTTTAATAATTTTGAATAAATGCTGTGAAAAAGCGAATAAGGCATACATTGGTACATACATTGGTAATAAATGAAAGTCTACAGTAAAACCAAAAATGATTCAGACATATGATATTTTTTTACTAGTGGGTGCTGGACACTATAGTTCATTTATGTAAGTGAGGATAGCAAAATAAAGTAAACTGACATAATATACCCAAAAATTCTTCATACAGTGGACTACCAGTAAATTTAATTGCTAATACGACACCACAGACTGAACAAAAGTAAGCAATGCTTGTTAATTGGTTGACCTTAATTGGTATTATCTAATTGTGTACTTAAATGTTACAGCTGACAGCTATTCAACCTAATTAATTTGTGAGACAGTCTAACAGAAGGATGGCCAAAACCATTCTTGTCATATTTTATTACCATTTTCTAAACTCTAGCGAATAAACTGTGATAATGTGAGAAATGTTAAAGGTGTCTGAATAAATTTTGGTTTGACTGTATATTCAATAGAAAAAAAAATTGTGATTATAATGTTTTTGTGAATTCTGAGGAAAACTGTGTACAGTAAATAACTGTTTAAATGAATTCAGTAATCTCAGTAGTCATCATTAAGTTGTACTTATGAAAGTATGTATGTACTGTCACTATATGAAGCATATATGAACCCATAGTAACCAACTACTAGTAGAAATGTTTAACAACAGCCTAGTGGAGGCTGATCCAGAGATGCTGATGTGACATTAATAGGATGGTTCAAAGCTGGGTAGACAATCATGTGGCATGGAAAGTCAATGAGATTCCACTAACAAGGGAGAGGCCACAGCACTGACCTCTCTGCGCCGCGATGCCCAGCAGCTCTGTTTTATCTTCCACACAACTGCTGCCACCAGAAGCAAGGACAGGAAACAGCTACACACAAGACACAACAAGAAGAAGGGAGGGAGAAGACAACTGTTAAGGTTTTGGATGTTCCATTATGGAAAACAATGAGACAACCATGTTCCAATGAGCCATGCCAAGATCACATCTCAAGCACACACACATCTCAGCTTGTTCATGTTTAATGGATTAGAGGGAGTTGCACACCTCTAAAATATTTAAATATGTGAACTTTTTTGGGGGAAAAAATCAATGCAAACACCCAACCGAATAGGATGTATTATAATCAAAACTATGAGATATATTTTTGCACTAGAACGTTATTCTGTAAAATTTGTGTTTTTTAGTATTATTATTATTATGTAATCTTTTACATTGATTAGCACTAGAAAACCTCCCCTTTTTCAGACGTAAACGGGACTCGTGTGTGTGTGTGTGTGTGTGTATATCCATCCATCCATACATTCATTATTCATTCACATCTCAAGCACACACACAGGGCTGTTCATGTTTAATGTATTAATGTATTATGCACTAAAGATCAGGAGTGTTGGTCTCCTCATGGTATCGGGGCCAAAGCTCATGAATGCGCCTCTCAGGTATAGGAGAACTGGGCTGTAAGCGAGGGAATCATAACTGTGTAGGTGCATGTTCATACCTTATAAGCGCAGTTGTGTGCAGAGCTGAGATACATTCGCTCTAGGTCTTAGGAATAGCTCACCCCCACACACACTCACACAGACCAAGGCTATGAAGAGTTGGTGTAATTTATCATGGCCGAGGTGACATAACTAATGATGAGGAACCACAGCCGACCACAGCCAAGGCTTGGTGCAAGTATGTTACGTGCACTGTATGCGTCATACGTGTCTTAGGTATGATGCATGACCACCTCTGAGTGATTATTATATTTTAATCACCCTTTTGCTGCTTGTGAATCAGTATGAACTAAAAAAATGTAATGCGTGTGAGAAAGTGTATGTGTGACAGAAACATTGGGGGAGTTTGCTGTATATGGTCTACGCCAGCTGCTTCCTGAATCAATAACATATTACAGCAGGTCCTCAAGAGGTGAATTACAGCTTAGAGCTATTTCACACCCCAAACACACTGCAATACAACTAGTTCCATAAAAATGTATAGCATTTAGATTGTAGTATGTCAGAACATCTGTGACTTCAGAACTACAAAGACTTCACCAGTAATTTGTGTGGTTGCTTATTACACAAGCAAAGTGTCTCACCTGAAGAAGGTGACAAAGAACTGAACCAAATCCATGAAGTTACTGTGTTGAGAGAAAGCGATCTGAGAAGAAAAGAGAAACGGGTGTTAAGTAGTGAGAAAAACATTTTTCATCAAATCATTTTCATGCTTATGCATGACTGTACATGTGCTTTTAGTTTTTCTAAACAGTACGTGGGAGCAAACGTTTCGTTTCTGTCTGTACCAATACTGCCCCCTGCTGATTCATGACCCCCCCTCCCTCTCTCCACACACACACGATATATAGATAGAGCATCTCTACAGTTTCAGACCCTCCATTCTAATTCATTTAATAAGTAATCACATTATTTTGGCATAACTGGCGTTACTATGATGGTCCTCCAATAACAAGGCAAGAGCCTTTTCAGTTTAATCCAGGGTTAATAACGCCTGCTCCAGAACAGTGTGGATCGTTTTTTTTAAAAGCCCAATTTAAATATTTACTATTTTATTTATTTTAATCATTTTTTACATTTATTTTAATCTAGTTAGTTGAATTGTATTATTATTTTTAATTTTTTTTCCTCAAAACCTTTAACAACAAGCAACCACTCATAAACTTCTACAGTGCTTGCTTTATAAAATTTTCATACAGCACTTCTACAACTTTCTACATCGTGTTTAGTGTCTGAGAAAGGGAACATTTTTTAAAAGCGATGCCAAATGCTCCTCTGCGGTTTCCTTCATTTTTTCCCCCTAGTATTTTCCGGAATATATAAGAACCAGAGGAGATTTAAATGTCGACGTTTACCCAGATTGTCAAGCTGTTATTAAAACCGGTCACATGCTCGCTGTGTTCTGTACTTATCACATCAGTGTTATTAACCTTGTAAATATACAAATGAGAATGTTAACCAAGGGCTTACAAAGGTTTTACAGTGTGAAAAAAACCTGATTAGCCTGGAATAGTTAAATTACTAATTAGCATGTGAACACAATTATGGGATATATTATGCCCACAATTATAATTATGTTCACATAGTGTTTAAAATGACCCTTTCCCCACATGAAATTAGCAGTGCAATAGTTACATCACTTTCAGTCCCTCTTTTTAGGGATGCACAATCTCAAACTGTCTACCATCAAGAGGACAGAGTCTATGGGACACCGGAGACATTTCCACTTTAAAATACTGTCATTTTCTCTCCATCTTTCATCTGCTTTCTTACTCTTCCCTCTCTATTCCTCCAGGAATTTCCAAAATAAGCACAGCATTTTCAGCGAGGGATAGGGAGAGAACAGGGTAAAAGAGAGCATGCCAGACGTCCACAGCATGGAGGGTGAATTCACACAGAGCTCTCATTGAGCAGATGCTGTGCACTGATACGGCCTCTCACACACACACCACAACCTTCTCATGCGCAGACACGCAGTCTCCGAGACAAACGGGGCCTGACTCACAGCTCCAGCGCACACTGATACCCACACACATTCAACATGAAACAATAGCAATCTGACTATCACTGTCATTCACACATGACAACCTGTGACTCGCATGGGCATTCGTGTGGTGTGCGTGTGTGACGTAAACACTAAATATAGCTTGTTAGTCATGATTCAGGGGACAAAGATGTGGCTTACGCAAACTAACCAAGAGAGAACATTCTAGTACACCTGTCAAGTTTAGCTATTTAGCGTAACTGATATACGCTTTGCCTCGTGTGGTCTGTGGAGGAGGATGTTAAGGGGAACCTGTCACAATCAAGCTAATGAAAAAAAACAAAAAAAACAAAGCCTGTAGAATCAACAAGTGCAAATATCTAGTCAGAGTTTAATGGAGAAGTGTGCCATTTCTGCACCACTAGGGAAAACTCTACATTCGGCCCCCCCAAACGGCAGTCCCACCCCAAACTCACACCATTGGCTGAGGTAGAAGTTGACGTCGGACTGCTCAAAGAAACAGATCAATGTTTTTTAAAGCATGACACAGCCACACTCCTTGTGAAGTCAGCCCACAAATAGACTTTGAACTAAACGTTAAACCGGGCTAAAAATAACTAAGTTGATTCCAGTGTATATTCAAGTGTGTATTTTATTTTTTTAAGTGGTTGAATCTGACAAAACCTGTCAAAAACATCTAAGCATGCCTTTCCTCTACATTGGAAATAAAAGGTTTGTCTCAAATAGAGTAATACAAGAGCTGGGCAGAGTTCTGACTTAAGGTTTGGGTGCATTTCAATATTTATCAGCTAGAATTCAGCTAGACTCAATGCAAACACCCAACCGAATAGGAAGTATTATAATCAAAACTATGAGCGTGAGGTGAGATATACATTTGCACTAGAACGTTATTCTTTAAAAACTATTTCTGTTTTGTAGTATTATTATTATCATCATTATTATGTAATTATTTACATTGATTAGCACTAGACAACCTCCCGTTTTTCAGACGCAAACGTTTTTTTTTGTGTGTGGTTGTGTATATGTGTCATTATTCATTAATTTCACCTTGGTAAATAAGCGGAGGGTAATGTCTGCAAAATGAAACAATTGTACAACTGTCAAAAAAGCAACTTTAGTCATTTCACCCCCAAATTTTGTATTATGACAATTAAGCCCAAAAAATTATGTGAATAAATAATTATTATATAACTTAAATTGTATTTAAACACAGTGGTAGCATTTGTTGCACTGATTTAAAAAAAAGTTGGATCAGTTTTATCATAATTTTACTGTAATATATAATTTTACTATTTACGATACTATATATTACTATATAGTAATTACTATATTCCAGTGGAGGATGTAATTGGAATAACCATTAGATTAATGAACAAAGTAAAATGCCCAAAGTAAGCAAGCTTCATTGCCATGAAATGCACATAACCATAGTGATTCTTTAAATTAATAACTTAATAAAATAAATAAGTTGGTTTCTTTATGTAAAATAAAAAACCTTTTGATTTGGGGGTGACGTGTAACTTGTACATTTAGCTTTTAAATAACATTCACACACAGAAAGTCAGCACATGAACGCTCCCACTATACTCCAGTTTAGATTTACACGCATACACACTTCCATTCCACCGGCCAAAACCTACACAGGCCGCGGACTCTTTGACCACAGGCAAAAAGAAAACAAGAGGCAGAAACAGAAGGATGTAATTGTGCCTCTTCTGAACTTTCTGATCTCTCTTATTCCTCTCAGGCTCTCTCTCAAATAACCATGTGTTTCAACTTAACATTCCTTCTGACACTCTCAGTCTCAGCCTGCCATGTTTACAGAGCAGGTTTTGAGTGCTGCGTTTTTCTCCAGCCCGAACCCTCTCGTCGTTCTCCTCTAAACTCCTGACAAAAGCCCCTCTGTCCACGGCGCGACCCCTCTACCCATATTCGCACAAACATTCTGTTAAGACGAAACGTGGAATCCAAAGGTCATTTCGAAAAGGGAAAGGTGAGCGAGAGAGACAATAAGCGTTACCTGTGAAATTCACCCTTTCTCCATGAGCTGAGGAGAGAACGTGCTCTAGAATACTGGACGGACAATCAAACACAAACTCTGAGTTTCAGCGTCCGAGCACAGGAGGGTAAGCGAGATCACTTTCCAAAGCAAAAGGAAGAGAGGAGGGGGAAAGGAAAAGAGGAGGAGAGGAGAGAAGAGGAGAAGAGAAGAGGGAGGGAAAGGAAAGCTCTGCAAAATCATTTCCAGACCAGACAGAAAAGGCCAAAGATTTATGAGAAAAAAATAAAAGGACATGGCCTCTGTGAATTTACAGACGGAAGGAGCAGATAAGCTCGCAAAACAAAACACAAAGACCGTTGCTGATGTTTACGTGCCGATCACACACACACACCAATAACGTGTGAGCTCCTCTCACCTGGATTTTGACTGGCCAGGTGAAGTTGCTGACGTAAACGTAGAAGGTGATGTTGGCATTGCTACGGAAATCGAACTTCTCGTTGGAGAAGCTATCCTTGAACTCCTTTATGTTGTTGCGGGAGACTATAGGGATTTCCTCACCAGCTTGAGTCCCAGCTGCTCAGAAAGGAAGAAATGCAGGGTGAGAGGAAGGAAGAGAGATTCAACTGTACACACAGATCATTTATGATGTGTTCACAATGTTTAACACATTTGGGCAGGTCCATACCTGCAAAGCTGGTTGCCCATGTGATGTTGAGGTTGAAGTTTTTTGAGGCATTAATGAACATGTCCAGGTCTCGATTTTGCTGCAAGAGAAATCCAAAAGACATTCAGACAAAATAAATAAATAAATAAATGTAATTTATTCCTGTGACGGCAGAGCTGAATTTTCAGCATCATTACTCCAGTCTTCAGTGTCACGTGATCCTTCAGAGTTTATTTTAATACGCTGATTTGGTGCTCAGGTAACGTGTTTAACATTTGGTGCTGTTGAACATGTTTGTGGAAATGGTGAAACCCTTTTCAGGATTCCTTGATGAACAGAAAGTGCAATGAACAGCATTTATTTGCATTTATTAAATAGAAATCATTTGTAACATTATAAATGTCTTCCGTCACTTTTGATCAATTTAATGCATCCTTGATGAATAAAAGTAATAATTTTTAAATCTTACCACAAACATTTGAGTGGTTTCTACAAAAATGTTAAGCAGCAAAAACTGTTTTCAACATTGATAATAATAAAAATAATAGTAAATGTTTCTTGAGCAGAAAATCATCATCAGAATGATCATGTGACACTGAAGACTGGAGTAATGATGCTGAAAATTCAGCTTTGATCACAGGAATAAATTACATTTATAGAATATATATAGAATTTATAGAAAACAGTTCATTTAAATTGTAATAATATTTCACAATATTACAGTTTTCTGTATTTTTGATTAAACAAAAGCAGCCTTGGTGAGCATAAGAGAAACAAAAAAAACAAAAAAAATATATATTTCCAAACTTGTGTAATATATAAAACATTTTGAGGGTGAATTTCCAGCAAAAATATCTACACTATCGTTGAAAAGTTGAGTCTTTTTCAAAAAAAAAAAAAAAAAAACTCTTATGCTCACTAAGTCTGCATTTATGTATGGGAGTAACACATATAAATTAGCTGCATTCTGTTTCTACACAATTCTAACTTAAGAACATGTCCTTGGTAAACCACCCATTTGATGCATCATTTCCTCTGTTCAACAGTGAAGTGCTGAATAAATAAATGAAAAACTTTGATAACAATAACACCAAATGCACAACTCAACGTCACTCAAATTAGTTTTCCATTTGATCATATCAAGATCGTGTTCACAAATCAAGGTAAGATGCCGTTATCGATTGATTGACACCCAGTAGACCACGAATGTAAAACTATGTGGAAAAAACATGCCTTTTGAACAGTGTTTTTTATGTCTTAGTCAGCATAACGCACCTCATCCGGAGTTGCCACAAAGTTGATAGCAGTGTAGTACCGGTCATCTTCCTGTGACAAACTGAAGGTAAACTGGTAGTCTATCAGCAGAGTGTCTGTGTTGGAGAAATACCAATATAGTGTGTGTGAGAAAGAAGAAAAAGGATGAGATATAATATTGGAAAAGTATCACTCTGAGACATTAATATGTGGATATTTTCACAGACTGACTGAAACGTGCACAGGTTTGCGGTTTCTGTCTGGATCAGTCATGTAAGGACAAAATGAGTAGTTCTGAAAATGACTAAATGACTCAAATAGCCACAATATGATGAGCCATCAGCCGCTGCACTGACATACTCACAGTAACATGTTCCCTTCAGAGGGTTGCCCTGGTAACGGTTCTCTACCTCACACCTGAGAGACAGAACGAAACAAGAGCTCAGAGTGAAAATGAATAGAATTAGAAGGAACAGAGTTTGATAGAGACAAGATAACAATATGCTATCTGCCGTACATTTGACAAAATTACTTCTAATGGCAGAGTGAAGAAAGCCTCCAGAGACTGAGACAGAACGAGTGTGTGAGTGTGTGTGTGTGTGTGTGTAGGCACACTTACACATGGCAGCGGTCTCCTTTGATGCCCTTGGTGGTACAGAAGCACTTGCCACTGTTAGAGTTACACATGCTGGCATGGCCGTTGCACTTACACGCTGCAAATGAACAACAAAACACATACAGTTGAGTTCCTATCAAATGACCAACAACAGTCAACCGTATTTTGGCATGGGCTCGTGTTTAGACTTACGTTGACAGCTGCCCCCGTTTGTTGGATCACCATAGAAACCGGAGATGCAGCTCTCGCACTGTTTGCCCGTGGTGAGGTCCTCGCATCGCTCGCACACACTCTCGTTGACACAAGAGCTGTGTCCGTTACACTGGCATGCTGCAAGAGAGACGAACAGACTGATTAAACAGAACAATTCAAAGAAAACAAGAATAATTCTATAAAAATGAAGCATTATCCGAAGTCAAAATGAGATAAGAGTAGCTAGAAATAGAGCCAGTGCAACATATCTTTAAAAAGCTGTATTTTTCAGCTAACCCTCTTTTTAGTTGTGATATAGTGTCTCAGTCTTCACTGCAGTGCATTGACACTGGTGTTTTAGGAAGCCAAACAAGTAGGATCCAATAATAATAATAATAATAATAATAATAATAATAATAATATTAAATTATTATTATTATTCCTTTGACAGTAATAGCCATATATTGTAAAACAAATGCACTGTAAAATAAATAAAAATGAATATTTAGTAAGTATATTATTTTACTCCATGCTGTAGTAGTGAAATTACAATACTTTTGTCTTAATTGCCCTTTTATTTTGACGGGAAACAGGTTTACAAATGCATCTTATTACAAATCTAGTAAAATACTGTTATCATCTTCCAACAACAATGTTGGAAATAATGTATATGTGAAAATAATGCCTAACTGCAAAGTTACTTATAGTAAGTAGAATGCCTAAAAGTAGATCATCGAAATAAAGTATAACCACATTTTGATATTCAATTCAATTTAGCAATTCAGTTTAGCTATATTCATTAATACTAGGGCAGGGCGTTTAATCAAAAAGTAATAGAAACCAAAATTCAGAACCTCTAATCTACGTAATTTTCCCTTTTTTTTTATCCTGTTAATACTTTCCCCTTAAAAACATACTGTAGTCACGTGACTCCGCCCTGTCCAGTGGCATGGAAGCAACATGAAGGTGAACTCAAACACCAAATCAACACATATAGACTCGAAGAGAGATCACTTTCGCTTGTGTCTTCACTAAACTTTGTCAATTGTATGTGTTTTAAGGCTTGCCAGTTTGAACACTCAAACAATTTTAGGCCATCGGATGTGTATCATTATATTGATAAACTGTGCTGATACAGACATGAAGATCGCGCGCACAGAGAAACATTCAGTTGCACAGAAACTCATTGTCAGTGCTGTCCTGTGTTTTATCACTAAAGTAGCTTAGAAATTCAACAGTTATAGCATTGATTTCAAGCAACTACAACCCACATCCTCACATTTAATAGAGATACGGTTTGACTAATCGACACACGCAATCGCTCTCTCACTAATGCATTCAAATAAATGTTCTCATTGTGCTAATTTATCTGTATCTGATTTAGAACAATCAGAAATCTGTAAGAAATGTTACGACCCATAGATAAAATAACCGCTGAACGTTAGCTGTTATGTCGGAGCAATAGCACTACGTGCAGCGCCATGACATTTGACGTAGCTCTGCACAATCTCCGCGATACAAGTTCGAGTCTCGATTCAAGGTTCGGGTTTTCTCAAGACAACATCACTATGTTCCCTTCAATTATTTTAAAATCACAAAGATAAGAAATGCACTCTTTCATTAGAAAAAAAGATCCCACCTTTAATGGTTGAGCATATTTACAGTACAACCCTTGTTAGTGAACTATGAGGGCAAAAATAAAATAAATAAAAAAGCAAAAAAAAAAAAAAAATTCGTTCATTATTCGTAATCGAGGTAAAATCGAGATTTAGAATTTGTCATATCGTCCAGCCCTACTTCATACATTCATGAGTTCATTCATTCATAAACAACTATTACAGAACAAATCCCTTACACAAGTCACATAAGTTTTACCTGGGCACTGGATGAAGGACCAGTTGAAGTTGCCCTCTAGTGGGCACAAGCTCACATTCATCATTGGCTGAGGGGCAGGAATGAGGGAGGGGCCTGAAGATGAAGGAGCGTGGAACAGTGTTTGGATCGGACCGCGGTAAGAGCCCTCTATACACTGGCCCCGTCCTGTATTGCTGGGATCAGTGCACCACCCACAGCCAGGCTGGTCCAAACAGTAACCACAGGTCTTGTAGCCAGAGCAATTCTCCGCTACAATAAAAACACATACGTTTATCATGCATTGCAAACATCTCAAAGTGAACCCTTGACAGTAGTGTCAAGTTATTGATCTGAATTGATTTTAAGTCAGTTGAAAAGACTGCTTTGTCCATAATATGCACATGACGTGCTAATGTTCAATCTTCAATTTACAAAGTGGAAACAAGACACAGGCTGACAGGCATGAATCCACTGAATGAGAGCCAGACGTACGTGGGCAGCTGTTCATGGTGTACCACTCCATGCACTGGCCGTAGGGGAAGGATGCCACATAAGCATTAGAGTCCACGCACTGCCTCATGTTACTGCACCACATGCACTCTGAGCTCCCACTGGTGCACTCACTACAGGAAGAGCGCAGGGCACAGGGCGTCCGACACTGCTTCACACTGTGGTTCGCTGAAAGGACAGAGAGAGAATGCAAGAAAGGTACACGAGAGAGAACAAAACGGGATTGAATAAAAAAAAGTCCTTTAAAGATTCTCATGTCAAAAACCAAAACAATTATTTTTTAAATTATGGGTAATAAAAGGTTTTTCAATAACTGATGCCAATAGGCATAATATAATATAATATAATATAATATAATATAATATAATATAATATAATATAATATAATATAATATAATATAATATAATATACATTCCTGAAAAAAATATATATATTTGGTCAATGCTGTGTGTGTATGTGCATCTTTCTCACTTGGACGTTCACACAGACTCCCATTCACAGAGTTGACACAGGTCGCCGCCTTCAGTCCGTTGAAAGCAGGTTCAGCCAGGTACCCACAAAAACCAGCGTCACTGGGCTCGCCCGGCAACCACTGCAGCGTGGAGTTGGTGAACGGGGACATATCCTCCCAGCACCAGTAGGACACATTGATCTTCCTCAGACCCACCCACGGGGTGATCAGTGCTTTTGACTGCAGCACACAGGACAAATCATATTTAATTCAGTTTAACATCTGAAGGGCTATACAACCGAAGCAGACTTGTGCCTCACAACCCTTAGGTGACAACGCCACGAAGAAAGTACATGTGATGAAGACCAAAGACTATGAAAGTGTGCCACAAACTCACTTGCAATGATCTGTTGTGCATCTCTTTGAGGACAAACTGGACTTTCTTCTGTGTGGTGAGAGACGCCAGCACCGCCTGGTGACTACGACATCCCAGTTTAGCGTTGTCGTACGAGTCCTTGGCTGTGATCAGCTTTAGACACGAATTCCCCACCAGGTGCCAACTCTCACCGCAAATATTCCCTAAAACACAAACATGGTATAATTATCAGGGCTCCAGACTAACTTATGAACAGGGTTGGAAATTAACAGACGCTTGGGGCAAAAATGACACCAAAATGATCCTAAATGCCCACCAAATTAAGGATAAAATGCCTCTGCATGATTAAACTAAATCTATTAAAGTGAAATGTGAAAAAATGTTGAATGCGGCATTACATTTCGATTTGCTCATATCAAAGATTTATTTTTATAGGCTGTTTTTTGCAGCGTTGAGCATTATAACCAATCACAAATATCTGTTGTGTCCATGAATGCAATGGCCAATCAGAGGATTAGATTAGTCATCAGTGATGAAGAAACCTGCTGAAAACGCTGGAGTTTTGTTCAGAGCACCGAGTTCTGCACTCTCGTGAATTCTCTCATCATAAATAGCAATGTGCAGATACAATGCAAGTAAGATGTTCATTGCGCAGCACAGACAGATTCATTGATTATATTCGTTTTTGTGAGCGAGCAGAACTCGCACTGTCATATATGATTTGAATGTCAAAGGACCAGTTAATTACATTGCTCGTGTTCATTACCAGGCAGGGTAGTGCACTCTTGGTTTCTCATCTCCCACTGGCAGTTCTGATCTGTGGCACAACTTTTACAGCTGGTCCTCTTGCTGCACACAGAGGAGGGGTTATCCTTTGGACACGCCTCATACTCCATTATCCCCCCCTGCAGGCGGTACACAGATTAAACATGTCAGAGCAAAGACTTCTAAATTCATCAACTGAAATTTTTCGAAAATTGAAAGGTCTTTCACACACTTGTCTCCAAGTCACAGTATATTAAAATGTTCATTCATACCTGGGAACTGGTGCAGTTACTATGACCAGACACACAGAGCGTCGCACACCACTGGCAGCTGTTGGTGTTGGCTGTACAACTGTAGCAGTCTGAATATTGGTCACACTTTTCAGCATCTACATCTGGAAAACACAGATAAATTACTGCATACAATGCCTGTGGTGGTAACTGGGCATTTAGTAATCTGAAACAAGTTATACAAACTGCTAATCCTAAAGATAAATCTGTTGTAACTGCATCTGACAGGTCATTAAAGGGATACTCCACTTTTTTTGGAAATAGGCTCATTTTACAACTCCCCCAGAGTTAAACAGTTGAGTTTTACCGTTTTCGAATCCATTCAGCCGATCTCCGGGTCTGGCGGTACCACTTTTAGCATAGCTTAGCATAGATCATTGAATCGGACAAGACCATTAGCATCTCTCTCAAAAAAAAATGACCAAAGAGTTTCGATATTTTTCCTATTTAAAACTTGACTCTTCTGTAGTTACATCGTGTACTAAGACCGACGGAAAATGAAAAGTTGCGATTTTCGAGGCTGATATGGCTAGGAACTATACTCTCATTCCTGCGTAATAATCAAGAAACTTTGCTGCCGTACCATGAGTCGAGCAGGCGTAATGATATGACGCAGCGCCTGAAAATAGTCGACCCTATAGTCTACCGAGCTGGGGACTATTTTCAGGCGCTGCGTCATATCATTACACCTGCTGCACTGATGGTAAGGCAGCAAAGTTTCTTGATTATTGATTATCACTCTTTTGTAACATCATAAATGTCTTTACTGTCACTTTTTTTTTTTAAATCAATTTAATCCATCATTGCTGAACAAAAGTATTAAATCACTTTAATAAAATCCTCCTGACTCCAACCTTTTGAACAGTAGTGTAAATAAAATGTTTTGGCATTTAAGCATAAGCCATAAGATCAAAATGTAAGATGAATCGAAAATCCCATCTCAGTGAAAACTACAGTGATCACAAATCCTATCTGTATCGCCACATAAAATGATTGTAACTCAAATGCAGTTTGGAACTGTAATCCTGTCTGAATAGTTCTAAAGAGACACATGAAGTGTCACTTACACCCTCTGGGACTGCAGGTGTTTCTCAAGCTCTCTGTGTCATGGGGTGCCGCTGCGTCCCAGGACATACAGGTGGAGGTAGAGGAGTTCCACACACACTGCAAGCCAGGTATAGCCGTCGCACACTCCAGCTTCTCAGAGAAAGCAGCGCAGCTCGCAGGGGTGAACCTCAGCAAATCACTGAGCATCAGGCTGTTAAAGCCTCCATACACGTACATCACCCTGACACACACACACACACAAAGAGAGACACAGATTAACCTCGCAGATATCTGAAAGCATGAGAGAGAGATGCGAGAGATGAGAGGGGAGAGAGATGAAGGGTGAGGAGGAAGAGGGCAGCATGGATGAGGAATAACAAAGGAAGTTGGGAGGAGTGATGAATAAAGCGCATGAGACCGACAAGTCAAACAGGAAAAGCTGTGTTGTGCCCCAGATCCCCACAGAGGGGTCACTGAATGGTCACATCGGCACGGACAATGACGCTGGGAATCATGGGTAAGAATACAGATCACAGTGAGCTTACATCAAAATCTCACAGGAGAGTGCCACTTCTGTGAGAGTGTGTGCGACTGTGTAAATGTGTGCAGTTAAAAGACTGTTTGTTCAGCTGGCAATTTGAAGCACTAATATTGAGATGTGTTATTTATGGATAATTATTCAAATTACGACTTAATTTGACTAATCCGTACGGAAGGAGATTACAGGCAGATTTAAATATAGACTTCATATTTACTGTGACAGAGTTCAAGTGCCACAGAAATAGAAACACTTTCAGAGGAATATTCAGGACTCAATACAACTTAAGCATCAGCGGCATGCTGTCAATTAGCTGAGGAAATCATTTCAACTGTTTGTAATAAAGCAAACAGCCTGTTTACAGTTTGTATGGCATGTTAACAGAGGATTTAATAGCAAAAGTATACATATACTGCTCATATTTTGTTAAATCACTTACCTAAATTATTCACTACAAATGATTAGCATACTAGTTGTACCATCATTCTTTCGAGGTGGATTTGATTTTTAGTTAGATGAAAATTTGGTTATGTGATACCCAAATGCAATCTTGGCTATGTCTCTTCCCGATATTTTCACATGAAACATGGTTTCCCATAATACAGTATGTGTTCACATGGTCATAACAGTTTAATGCTGCCTTCATGTGCTCTGGAAAAGATGATATTTTCCACTTGTAAACTGGTATTTACCAGTGTGTTGTGTTCAAGTGCTTTTGTTGTCGTAATGTAGAGTGCCCGCAAGGTCTGTGTCAGTAGAGTATCTTTTTTATCTTTACAAAAAAAACAAAAAACGTAAATGTGGTGCTTTCTGATGATTAAAACATAATTAATAATAAAAAATAATAAAACGACATAAAATGATTAAATATGAACCAAGGAAATTGCAGCGAAGTTGAAAATTGAGTGTTAACGCATTATATTACAATTGTTAATGACACAACATTGTATTGGCTACAAAAACTATCTGCTAACAGTATTCACGACTCTTGCGTTGCTCTCCGCCATTTTGAAAAGGTCAAAGGTTATCTCATCTCGGCAACTCGTGCATCAAAATATTCTACGAGTTGCCCAGTGGAAAATACCACATGAGGGGGTGTTCATGTGCATTTTACATGTCGGCTTTTGGTATTTACCATAATTACCATAGCACGTGAAGGCACCATTAGACAGATTTTATTATATAATTTAAAGGTCCCATATTGTACACCTTTCTGAAGTTTTATTTTAGGTTTTGATGTCCTTAAGAATATATATTTGTGGTATAAGTACCAAAAACCATCCCAATATATTTTTACAGTTACAAATATATCTGCTTAGAACAGGTCGATTTTGGCCTGTCTAATTAATATTCATGAGTCTCTCTTCTGATTGGCCTGTTGCTTTCTACGGCCAAGCCAACCACAGGTAACTAGGGTCATGTGTGCTGTACCCTGCACTGGCTTGGTGATGCTCACAAGTAAGGTAAATAAAACACCTGTAATGATGGACATTGCTGAGGGAAATGTTATCCGGCCTTATATGTTCGAGCCAGATTCAGACCCCAAATTGGCGACGACAGGAGACAAACATCCACCTCCTTACTTTCGGCGTTATTGTAAGAGTATTATAATTACCATTACATCAATGCTGCACGCAGATTTAAGGTTAACGCTAATTTAAACTGTCTGTAAACAAACTCAAGACTTCTTTTTGTCAAATTCCAAAATATGTCTGTTAATAGCTAGTTCTACACTGATTTTGAAACACTTAACTGCTTTCTAATACGTAACGTTAGCAGACAGACACTGAATGCAGTAAGCTATTTAACTATTGCTTTCCAACTGTAAGTTGACGTGCTACAATTTCTTATACAATGTTACTTTTTTCTGTAAAAGGTGTAACTTGTGCAAAGATGCCCACAGAACGCGAGAACCTATGCTGCAAAGGTAAACTTGTAAAACTATGAACTGTAGAGACTGCAGCATCTTTGATGAGTAGCTTCTTTAAAAAAAAATGCATTGAACTGTTCCTGATTGACGAAGCAGTCACTTGTGAAATGTGCAGAACAGACGGTTAAGGTCGAACTAAATTGCTGTGCTGAATAAATAAACATTAGCCTCTGTTCTCTTATATTAACGTGATGACTCTGTCTTCCAACCAGATGGAACTGGATAATATTCTGAATGTTCTGATCCAATCTGACTTCTGACCTATAATGCTGTCTGAATCATAATCATACACTGTTCGCTCGTTGGCCAGAGGAGAACAGGCCCCCGACTGAGCCTGGGTTCTCGAAGTTTTTTTCTCTATTCCTTCACCTTGATGGAGTTTTGGTTCCTTGCCACTGCAATTTTTTTTCTAGAAACAAACTTTGTTGTATTATTTTCATGTTATCACTGTGAAGCTGCTTTGATACAATCTGTGTTGTAAAAAGTGCTATTTAAATAAAGGTGACTTGACTTAATGTTGGTCGGAAGCCAGTGGAATGATGTAGTTTCCTGACGGTGGGCAGTGCTCGGTAGAGGGCTGCATTGGGATTGAGTCCTGCCGGGTCCCGCGGGACCCAACGCAAATCTCGCGGGAGCGGGCGGTTTGAACTTTGCTGCGGGCGGGAATGGACGAAAAAAAAAAAAAAAAAAAAAAAAAAAAAAAATCTATCTATTCATCTTCCTGACCAGTGCGTCAGAATCAGGGATGGAAATTAGCACCCGCCACCAGCCAAATGCGGGTGATTTTGTGTTGTGGCGGGTAAACTCGCTTCACCTACCGGCCACCGTGGCGGGTAAAAAAATAAATACTGTTTCACACAGACGGCGGACACTTTTAGAGGACATAAGTGTACGCTGAAATAAAGTCTTTCACCTCAGAAAAACAGACTTTCTTGTCCTGTCACGTCAGCCGTTATCCTGTTCTCGTAGCAAACACTCTTCAATTGCACGCGCAAATGTGGCGGCGCGCGCTGTGTATCGCCTCACTGTATATAAAGTGCAAAATAAACTACGAGCATGCAACGCCGTTACGTTGTAAATTACACAAAATAAAAGTAATGCAGGGATGATTTTCATACTATTCACCAGGAGCAGTTTCCATGGTTCATTAACAGTTATTGTTAATATTGTGTATTCACCATGGTAACTGTCGTTTCCATATTAACCCCAAAATGCCACTTTATTTTTCTTTGTTATTTTTTATATTTTTAAATGACTCTAGTGGCTCATACCAACATTGTATTAACAAAAACTAGTTTGGGACTGCTATTTAATAGCTTTAGCATAGGCCTAATGTTTATTTATTAGTACTAGTCTTTACTATTAGTCATATTCTTACAATTTATGTTAAGTAAAGGGGGACAGTACTTGTGTGTGTGGAAATAGCCGGTTTCAATAAAACTACTTGTGACATGTCATATTTGGCTTTGACTTTGACTGAACATTTGCTCTCACTTTGCGGAAAAAATATTGGGATATATATCGTATATCGATATTCAGCCTAAATAATCGGGATATGACTTTTGGTCCATATCGCCCAGCCCTAGTTTCATTGTTGGGACTAAAAACCTAAAACTGGAAGCCATAAAAGACCACGAATCATTCAAATGCCACATCCAGGTAAAAAAGAGAAATATATATATATATATATATATATATATATATATATATATATATATATATATATATATATATATATAATATATATATATATATATATATATATTATATATATATATATATATATATATAAGATAGAAAGAGAAAATGTCAGTATTTCATTGAGACTTGAGATTAAATAAACTGCTTTAGTATTGTAGGTCTTGTAGTATTAATTTTCACATGCAGTTACACATTGTCGGTTAAAAACAAGAAAGTGGCTGGTAAAAACATTGAGTGACTGGTAGATTTTGAAATCCACCAGCCACAGTGGCCGGTGGACAAAAAAGTTAATTTCCATCCCTGGTCAGAATACATGCAGGCCAGGGAAACGAAACAAACAACCCCATGAATCTCTTTAATAATAGCAATACATATACGTGTTTTTTCCTGCGGGACGGGAGAAGACACAAAATCAATGCATCTCTATTATTGTGCGGGAATAAATTCTCAGAGTTTTGCGGGAGCGGACATACATATTGCGGGAGTGTAACACATACGTTGCGGGAGCGGGCGGTAATGGTCAGAAATTCGGAGCGCGGGCGGGAGTGGGATGAAGAAAACAGTCTCGCGCAGGGCTCTAGTGTGTGTGTGTGTATATATATATATATATTTTTTTTTTTTATGTCATTTATTACATGGGATGAATTACAGTGTCACATGTTCCTTCAGAAATCATTCTGTGTTGATTTTGGTGCTCAAGAAACATTTAGTATTATTATCATCATCATCAACAATGTTCAAAAAAGTTGTGCTGTTTAATATTTTTGTGGAAATTGTGATTTTTTTTTCAGGATTCTTTGATGAATAGAAAGATCAAGAACAGCATTTATTTGAAAACATTACTTTTTTAACATTATATGTGTCTATAGTCACTTTTTATCAAATGAATGCATCCCTGATTAATAAAATATTAATTTCTTTTAAAAAAAAGCTTCTGAACGGTAGTGCATATAACCCTAACTATTCCTTCACAATAGTGTACATAATGTTTAATCTAAAATAAGCTATTATAAGTGAGACTAGATGTTTACAGAAGACATAAAAAAACATTGAGATTACCCATTGTGATACACAGCTGAGTGGCCAAAGCGGTTGACGTCATGATGAAGATCTGGATTGGGCAGTATAGTCCACTCATCACAAGCTAGAAAAGAGAAAAATGACAGACAAAGCGAATTTCATTTCAGACACATCCACCCACTGCTGCTGGAATACATTTTAGAGACATCGCTATAGAGAAGATTGAGCTCATGAATATTAATTAGTTAAGACTAATCATTGCTCCGTAATCTCTACTAGCGTTACCCAGTTAATATTCATAAGACCAACCTTCATCCTGGGGCTATACATAAATAAATGAGCTGTGAAGAAGTGCAGAGGCTATAAGGCAACTTAACTTGTACATTAAAACTAGGTAACATTTTAATACCACAAAATTTGGGATAAAAGTGAACGTTTCCAGTTCCCGCAGCTCTGCATCTTTGTAAAATAAACTTGCTGCATTTTCTGAGCTGAACCTTAAAGGGATAGTTCACCCTAAAATGAAAATTAAATCATCATTTACTCACCCTGGTGTGGGTCTAATGCAGTATGCCATTCTTTCTTTTTCGGACCACAAAAAGAGAAATGTAAAAAAAAAAAAATTCCCGCTCGCATTTGTCCGGAGATATTAACTTGACCAACGGAAAAGTTCAGGATTTTCATTAAATTAAATTTTGGTTTGTTTTTCACCAAACCCTATCATATACCCCCAGAACACTTTGAATATTCGATACATGTCACATGGGACCATTCTGTGTTACTTTTTCGCTTTTTTTATTTTATTTCTTCTTTTGTGGTCTGAAAAGGAAAGAATGGCATACAGCATTAGAACAAAACCAGGATGAGTAAAAGATGACTTCATTTTCATTTTAGAGTGAACTATCTCTTTAATATCATATCATCTCTTTCCTACATGTTAAATAGAATGAGTTAGCGGCTAATCTAACTGAAGTAAGAGAAGCATGAAGAGAGATGGCTGCTATTAGTGCAGTGTGTGTGTGTGACAAGTCACTGCCCTCTGCTGGCAACATTTCTGACAAATGGAATTCCGCATCCTTGTGTGGGCCAGTATAATTGAGTTCAGCTCGTAAGGACAGAGCAATTACCCTCAGGGCCGAGACAGGCCTCTACTTAATTACAGATTACCACAGCACTAGTCTGCATCTCTAAAGAGAAGTTGGCATGGGAAGAACAAGAGAAAGAAATTTAGAAGAGGAGCGACATATAATGATGAATAAGCAAACGCAGACACTTCTGATGTGTTTGAAGCTTCTTGTGTATTATATAGGCACTACAAACTTCTCAAAAGACGCTCAAATTCCCACCCACGAATCATATTCTGCTTGCAGTGCATCTAGTCTGACATCATAGTATCCCTCATTATCTACATGAAAAGCGAATACCAGCAGACAGGCATGTCTACTACGATCCCTGGAGATTATAAAACTCAAATGTGTCACTCATAAAATAATGGCTTTAAGATCACGCATCTTTCTGCAAGAGCCCCCTGATGAGTGTATTTCAGTCTCTAATGGCTTGCTGCTACACGCACAGAAATCCAATTATGCTTTCTGCGCAAGTGTCTCCTCTGCTGTTCAATATTGTGAAAGATAGACATATTATACTATATACGCAATAAGTAAGAGGATGCAGGAAGTCAATGGTATAGAACTTGAAAAGTTGTGGTAGGCTGACCAAAATTAAAACCATAATCATATACAATTTAGTTTTTTAGCTGGAAATTCAATTTGGGAAGGCCAATTTTTTAATATTCAGGGAATTATGTCCTTTATCTCCAATCTAGGGCTGTGAAACGATTAATCGCATCCAAAATAAAAGTTTGTGTTTACATAATATATGTGTGTACTGTGCATAATTATTTTGTATATAAATATACACACATGCATATATTTAAGAAATAGTTGCTTATATATACTGTGTGTGTATGTATATATATATATATATATATATATATATATATATATAATTTGTATTATAAATAAACATAAATATTTAATATATAAATAAAAAAATTCTTAAATATATACATGCATGTATATTTATATATACAAAATAATTATGCACAGTACACACATATATTATGTAAACACAAACTTTTATTTTGGATGCGATTAATCGTGATTAATCGTTTCACAGCCCTACTCCAATCTTTTTTTTTTTCACATTTTAAGCGTCTTTATTTGGAACTTGATGGATGCAATATAAATGTTTGGTGTGAAAACTTTGGTGCGATAAACAAAATTTTTTTTTTAAAGAACGACTGTAAACGTGTGTTTAGATCAACATGAATAGTCACAAAACATCATTGCAGCAGATTTTTTTTTTTATGGAGAGATGTTCTTATCTATTTTCCATCACACTGCTGAGAAAACTAGATAACCAATAAGATTTGAGCTTTGGTCATTTCAGTTGCACTTTTGCCAAGATCTAGCCTGACTACGTCAGACTTCGTACTTCCGCTCAATTTCAGTTCGCTTCTGTACTCAGTCTGAGATATTGACCTGTCTTTCAGTTTTCCTCCGGCCTCAAAACAGCCGGCCAATCAACGAACAGAGGGCGGGCTGAGAGCCGTGACGCAGACGCTGATTGTACCGTGGATTCGTAGTTTTACTTCACATAATCTGCAAAAGTCGTTCACAGCCATGTTCAGTCCGGTATTTCGCTCGATGGTTTTGTTTTCGCATCATACATGTGTTTACAGTTGAAGTTCAATGCGGCTGAGTCGGCGCATAACACACTTCTTAACCAAACTTTATGTGATTGGCTTACGGGTAACCAATGATTTTAAACTTCAGACAACTTTAAACCCCCCCCCCCCCGCAAGAAAGAAAACGCTTTTCAATTACGCCCTTCCAGACTCTGTCTACGAAGCAAAGCGAAGTAGCAGAGTTTGGTATTACCAGGCTAGCCAAGATCCGCTGCTGGTCCAAAAAACTTGGTGCCGCTTATGCACCATCTATAAAACCAAGCATCCGTAAACAGCAGAGATAAAAATCGGGAAATAGCTCTCTTGTTTCTGTACGCATTTATTTGGTATTGTAAACACAAAAATCATCAGTTTGAGAGAGATTGTTGGACTTCCTTTCTTCTCTGTGACAAGCAGGTGTCAGAAATGGAAAGTTGCAAACCACTTTGTGTACCGGGTTGACAGGGCTATTTCTGCTGGTCTATAAGTGCCACCTACTGTCACAAAGTGAACTTGCATGTTGGTTTTTACACATTTGGCTGAACAGACACTACACGCGAAAATCAGACAGAATTTTTGCGCCGAACACCTAAGTTGGTGTAAACGGGCCTTTACAGTCACATTTTCTTCAAAACAAAAGACTCAGGAATAAAACCTACTCCTAATTCTGATTGGATAAAGTTCAACATATACTTCGGCTGTCTGTATTATGGGACGGTCTGCGCACAGTCGGCGTGGCGGAAGTTTCGTCATCGGGATTGTCCCAATTTTTGAGATGGCATGGACGGTGCGCGTACAACAGCTCATGCGCAAGTTGAATGTTGAGATAGAAGAGCCCACTAGGTGGCAACACACAGTTGTGATGTACTGTGCAGTAGCTGAAGAGAATGTGCAAAGAGCAATACAAATCAGTAAACAAAGTAGCATATCCTTCTCCAACATTTTTGTTTTGATTCTTGTTTTAAACTTTGCAAGCAATGGCGAATATGCTAGTTTTCTTCTTCTATCATCGCTGCCCCCTCACGTCTGGTACAAAAAAAAGTTAATGTACTGGGCATGTGTCGAACGCGTCCATCTGTGCTAATCCGTGGTTGAGTATACTGTAAAACTGTGCAGACACGACTGTACGCGAGATGGAGGATAATGCGAATGCTACACAGAAGTACAGGAGATGTGTGATTTGAATATTCAGGTGACAAAGACTGTTTGGTACTCACCCAGGTTGTATGCTATAAAATCTGAGGAGAAGCACTTCGCTCCGTGGCTCATTGAAGTGTCATTGTGTGTGTTCCCTCCAAACACCAGTATGTTCCCGCCAACGATCACCGACGTGTGGAGGTAACGGAAAAAACCACTGTCCCTCAGAATCAACCTACAGGTCAATAAGCAACATCATCAGCGGAAACCCAGAGAAAGCAACAGAACAAAGGCAAACTATGTTCAGAATAGCGCACTAGCATACTACACACTATTTGTAGTGTAGATCATGTACACTGTACCATGTGCAAGCTTTCTGTATGAATGTAAACTACCTTTCAAAAGTTTGAGGTCGGTAAGATTTTTTTTAAGTGTTTTTAAAAAGCTCTCTTTGCTCACCAAAGCTTCACTTATTTTATCAAAATACAGTAAAAACAATATATTATTAAAATCCAAAATAAAACTTTTTTTTTTAAATTTAAAATATTTTAAAACGTAAACCCTATTCATTCTAATATGCTGATTTGCAGCTCAAGAAACATTTCTCATTATTATCAATATTTTTTGTCAAAACCTTGATAGTTTTTTTTCACCTCAGGATTCTTTTATGAATAGTAGTAATATAGATTTTTAATACCGTGTCAGCATATGAGGCTATCTTCATGCCAAAAACAGAGCTACAAATCTACAAAAGTTGCATAATTACAAAAAACACAGCAGTTAATATTAATGTAAAAGTATTAATAAAGATGTTTTACATTAACATATGGTAAAAATGATCAAATCTTTTCTGGTAAAACAAGTTCTTTAATGAATACGAAGTTCAAAAGAATAGCATTTATTTAAAATAGAAACATTTTGTAACTGTCTTTACTGTCAGTTTTGATTAATCTAATGCACCCTTGTTGAATACATTTTTTTTTTTTTTTATCTTATCTCAAACATTTGAACAGTAGTGTATTCCATTTCTAGTGTGCTGAATCAGTAATATATCAATGAGGTAATATTTTGTGATATTATTATTTAATTTAATTGTAAGAGTTATATTTTTTCTTTTTCACAGTATTAGTGCAAATGCAAAATAAGCAACTCAATTTTAAGCATAGCCTTAAAAAGAACATAATCATGATTGAAGTCAAAATGCAGTCAGTGTTGAAATTAAAAGCTGTAATGCCACTCAACGCACCACATTTTGTTGTCCACATCATAGCGGTACAGGTCTCCGGCCAGGCCATATTTATTGGCGCTGAAAGCTTTGTAGCCTCCATGGATGTAGATGGAGCGTGTTTGAGGGTCGTACACACTGCTGTGCCCATAGCCACCCTGAACCAGTGCCCCACGAGTCTCTAAAACACTCCATGTATTCTTTACTGCATAGGGAACAGTGAAAAGCATGAGAGTTAGTGAAGGAAGAAACCTAACAAGATATAGTTATAAATATTTTTGATGTTGCTCTTTCATTACAACACCAGAGGGCAGTAGAGTTCAAAATACAATTACTGCTAACAAGGCCAAGAAAGGGATGACTCTCACTTGAGGAAGGACTACATCAGAATCTATAAGGTTTTGAGTCAAAAGCCTAATTGAATAAATGCTTGTTTTCCCTAGCAGTAGATTTCAAATCACACTGGCATCCATTCACTGTTATAGAAACCAAAATGTGAAAACTAGCTCCAGTCTCCTCTCCCTTGCACAAATGACAAACAATCGACAATGATTTCTTTTCAAACTGCAAAACATTTCACACAAAATGAAAAATAATTTCAAAAAGGGGCCTTATTTTAATTTTAGTCACATTTTATTTTAACATAGTCAGTCTATGCGGTGCCCAGCAGTCTGATTCCACAGACAGAAACTGGGTCACAACTGTTCACTGTGACTTTCAGTCCAGGACAGCACTCAATTTTCTGAAAAGGATTATGGTGCTTTCACATGGGATGATGAATTCTTCCTTTCAAACAGCTACACTGAATGAAACGGGTGTCCTGGGGCCTGTTTTTAAAAGGTACTTTTTTTTTGTTTCCAAAAAGAAGGGATTTTTTACATGCCATCTTAAAAATGTGATGTGCATGATGCTGAAAAAAAAAGGAAAATATGCAGCATGTATATGAAAAGTACCCAGATGATTTTTCTGTCAAGTAGGGCTGACTTAAAATCTCAATTATTCTTTCTAAATTGCGACTATATTTGAGAAATCCTATCTATCTATCTATCTATCTATCTATCTATCTATCTATCTATCTATCTATCTATCTATCTATCTATCTATCTATCTATCTATCTATCTATCTATCTATCTATCAAAAGTAATATTGCAAAGTACACACAAAATGTTTACTGTAAAATACGCACAATAAAATTACATTTAAGCAGTGACCACTTACTGCTTTTGATCAAATGAACACAAAAAGAACATTTAAAAGGTACCAACATAAACATATGAAGAAAATGATACAAAGAGGGCAATATTCCTAAAAAAAAGTTCGCAACTTCATTGCAATATTTACAATAGCAAAAATGATCACAATAATAATGTAAATATTCAATGTATCTCCCTGTCTTGTACTTTAACATCAGTACTGCGTGCTGCTTACCAATGTCGTATTGCTGCACTCGGCTGATGTATCCATAAAGAGGGCAGTGTCCGAAGACGACCAGTATGACGGGCTCCGATCCATCGAGACTGAGCTGGACGGTGTGTGCAGAGTGGCCCACGACTGCATACTGTTCTTTAGCATTCGGATTTAGCAAAACCCACGACTGGTTCCGCGTGTGGAACACCCACAGTTCGGATGTCACGTTTCCCGTGGAGTCAATCTTCCCACCGTACATGTAGATTTTATCCTGTATGCATACACACAAAGACAAATAACTTAAGAGATCAGAGAGAAACAGGTCTCAGTGCAATGTGTGTTCAGAATAAATACAGCAGGCTCGCACGTAAAAAAAACATGAAATATGAAATACACTGTATACTGAAGGTATAATCTAAAACTAGAAGATGAAAGCATTAAAAGCATCCTTAAATAAGCCTGGAAGACGATTAATAATCATTTTGGCTTTGTCTAGACATTATAATGAAGATTTTAGAGTAGAAGAACACTATTCAGCATCATCTCATCCATTAACAAACCTCATGCAGTGAGAGAGAATGACCGTAGCGTCCAGTTATAGAGTTGACGGAACGGTTTAACGGCATCCAGCTTTGAGAGGAGATGTTGAACCTGAGCCACAGTAAAGGAGAAAGTGAAACTCAGAGTCAGTAAAGTTATTATCCTATGATGTGTCCGTGTGTGTGTGTGTGTGTGTGTGTGTGTACTCACGCAGTCACCATCTGGTAGTGTGTGTAGTTGAACACATGTCCACCTATCACCCACATCACGTCTTCATGAACCACAGCCTTGTGGGACGCCCGCGCCAAGCCATGGCTGCTGTATTCCTCACGTGTCCAGAACGAAACATTTCCTGGTACAGTTATTGAACAGTCCAGACCTAAAATACACACACGTTCTGACTGTTACATGGGCAGGGTAAGCTACAAATATTCTATATATTGATCAAAAGTGACAGTAAATACCTTTATAATGTTACAAAATATTTCTATTTAAAATAAGAATTGTATTCATCAAAGAATACTGAATAAAATGCATCATGGTTTCCACAAATATATTAAGCAGTAAAGATTTCTGAAGTATACCTTATAAATACAGTAAGCTGAGCCTTGTATAAAACTAACTCCAAGTTGCAAATCATAGTTTACATCAACGATACATATGGTCACATTTTAATATTGCGATATCTCGAAATTACACCCCTGTTTGGAGTACAGGAGAATATTGCAGAATGGCTTGCTTCCCACAAATGAAAAGTTGTTTTCAAAAGAGGAATATCAGATGTTATTTTTCAACAAGACAATGCTCCTGCCCAAATTGCAAAAACAACCAAGAAGTGGCTTGAGAACAAGTCCATCAGGCTCATATTTTGGTCCAGATTTGAACCCTATAGTGAATATTTGGTCTCATATTAAACTCAAACTAACTGGGTGACATTTTTCAACTACTCGTGAACCGTTTAAATCCATTAACATTGAGTGGAACAACAGTATTTGTACAATTCTTGCAAACTTCCAGACCAGTTAATTGTGATTAAAAGGCCATACTTGGATTTTCATACATAGATTTATAGGAATGTTATTAAATATTATTCCTATGATGACAAATCAGCTTTTATTACTGTTGACTAACTTACTGTTTTTACTTTTTTTTTTTTTATCAAATAACTGCAGTCGGTGTGAAAACTTTTGAACTAATGTTTATTATGAATATTCACTATATTTCTCAGTCCAAGCTGATACTTTGCCAAACAAGTCATTTACTCTTATTAAACATGCAGTTTTTGCTTTGAATGGAACATTATGTAAATCAAACACGAAATGTACATTAGTAATCAAGCAGTGAAAGTCAACTTTAATTTTATGTTCTTAAAAAAACAAAAAAAAACAACATGGCTAATTGACTAAATTTACAGAAATATAAAACACTAAAACAGAAGATACACAAGAGGGCTGTGCTTGAAAGCGTATAAAACGACAGGAAACCAGGAAGGAACTTGAAATATGAGTCAGCCCTGAGTGCGGCTCAACCTGTTGTTCACAGATGGGCAATTATACACTTCCACAGATCTGTGCCTCTGACGGGAGAGACAGATAGACAGATAGACAGAAAGAGCTCAGATACCCACACATGGCTCAGTAGGCAGCAGTGTTCTCCTTAAGACTAAGGTTCAGTGGGTCCTAGTCATATTTAACATAATTACGATAAAAAAAGTTCATGTCTTCGTCAACCTCGTGATTACAAGTTGGAAACTCACAATTATGAAACCTCAGACTTGTGATGTAATATATAAAGAGTCAGAATGGCAGCGGCCTCGACAGCTATAGTAAGTTAGGAAGAACTCATATGTTTCATATGCCATTTTACTGTAGCTGATGCTACATGGTGTACTTTTCATTGGTAAACAGTTCGGGAGAGCAAACAGAGGTGAACTAATGTAGTTGAGTCATGAAGCTGGCTGGGCGGAGCGAACGTGAATGAGAGACACCTGCACAGCACACCGGTCGAGTCCCACGAAGGAACCTCAGAAGAGTGAGCGAGTGCCAGGCCTGGGACATTTACAGGCGTTGGACATTTACGTTGCTGTTTTATTATGTTTATATGCGGCAGTCGGCATTCTCCTTCCCTGAACCTTGAGCTTTGCTACAGTAGTGGTAAAATAATTCAATGGTCATCAATCATAGGTACATTTAGATGTTATAAGCATTTCCATAGAAACAATTAGTGAGCCTGAGGTGATGATTGGGTGTTTCAAGTATGGGCACTAGAAAATATACTTTTTGGAATATAACAGCCAAAGGGTTAACTTCATAGCTAGCATTTTTCACATCTTAAATAAATACAATTAAATACATTTTAAATATAAGTTTGTTTGGGAATTACATAAATTATATTCTTTATTTTCCATGCACACTGTGGGACAGGCATACTAATAATATTTGAAATTAGATCATTTTTAACCAATAAATAATTAAAATGACAAATGATCATTTCACTCTGTTTATTTCATCAGAATTTCTAACTTGTCATCTTTTATACTTGATTTTCATGGTTTAAGTTGTAAAGTCTGGGTATGAGACAAGAGTAAAATCTGACAAGATGAATTTGAAAAGACGCTAATATAAAACAGATGTATGAAAATAAATGATAAATAAAAGCATGTATGAATACATTCACTATCGTAGCCAAAATTTCAAGGTAAATGTCAAACTTTCTAGATTTAGTGGTTCTTGCCAATAATTTTTGCAAAACCCTAAGTATTAACCTTTGGTGCATAACTTGCCTCTGTGCTACAGACATAAATGATACCTCAACTTTTGTAACGGAAGTCAGTCCAACCCTCTACAATGTGAGAAAGTCACTCACATATGCAACCAAATTTCACACTAGGCGACAAAAAAAAAAAAAAGTCTTTAATAAGCCAATAGCAAGTAAATTGCAGGGCTCGACAGGACTGCCTGATGACCAAGAGTTGACAGAACTGTCACTGTCTCGATCGGAGCAGTGCTGCATAGTCATTAAAATGTATCATTTGCACGTATTTTTTAGCCTTGCCTATTTAAACATTCAAGCACAAGAAGACCGGAAGATAACTCGCGCGTGTCTGACATAAAGCCCCGAAATCCTGATTTGAGCCCTTTCACATCTTGAGCTTGAACAGACAATTTCACACAAAATGATGTAAAAATTTTGGTGTGTATCCTAGTAAACATAATCAGTCATGTCTTAAGTGAATGTAAACAGGCGAGATAGAAAATGCATATTTAACAGCATCAGTATATTGGATCTGTGCAGTGTCTTAAAGTGACAGCAGCCTAATATGCCTGCTGCAGTCTGTGTTTATTAATGTTAATAAAACAAAAAAAATCTAATCACGCAATGATCGTGACTGAATAACTTCTGTAACTTTAATAAGAATTAATACAAATCTATATTTAATTTATACAGTGAAGACTGCAGTGTTGTTTTACATTTGATTACTTTATTCAATTTCTGTACCTAATGTGTATCTAACTACTGTTAAGGCCCCGATTTACCCACGGCGAAGTTCTTTTTCGTTCTTCGCTTGGGGGTAAAACGAAGTTGGAAATACGTGACCAGCGATATATACCGTTATCAAACATGTGATGACGCCCACACTGCTGAGAGCGACGTTAATATGAGTATGTAAATATGTGCTGCGCGCATTCCTCTCTCAAAAACAAAATAAGCACAATGAAATTGAGAAAACAGCAAGCATTTTTTTTAAAGCATAAGAAAAGCATTTGATCATAGCAACGTGGATATGTTTGCACGAGCTCTGCACTTAATACAATAAATTGCTTAAAATCAAGCAGCTTTATCATATTAAACACCTACCTTTTTCGTAATCACCACGGACCAATGGTAGTACAAAGGTGTTTACCAGCTGGAGCAAACTTTTACGGAAAGTTTGCTTTGGCAAGCTGTTTCGAAATCCAAACGAACTTCGTTTTGACCTGATTTTGTTTGAAATGATGTCACATCAGTTTGTTCTTCGATTTCGCTTGAAGTATCGGGGCCTTTAGATCTACCTGAAATCACTGTATATACGTCATTTTTATCTTTATCGTTTATTTGTACTATTGCATTGACTGTATTTGTTCTCATTACAGACTGTTTACGTGTCCTAGTTTGAAATTTATATTTTATATTTATGTCTATTTTTTTCATTTGATTCTTCTTGCATTCCATGCAAAAAGTCTGGAGAGTCTAGCCAATGGCGACTCAAGCTTCAGTGTGTCCGTAGAGGGATGCAGTCTGTGTCCTGTTTTGGTGCTGGCAGGATTAGTTGTCTAGCACTCTTTGTACTACTTGTTGATACATGTGTGCTAAAATTGACATTTTTATGGACATTTTATTAGGACACACTTTTTAAACTCGAAGACCTTAAACCGCCTGTATTTTTGCACATTTGGCTTATCGGAACTCATCAGATTAAGCCAAGTATTAGAACATAAGCATTTTTACCAAAACACAGCCCTAGGACAAACAGTCTCAGTACATAGAGTACCATCTGTCAAGCAAACCCAAACAAAACTAGAGGCGGAGAGATTGAGACAAAGATCTGCAGTCAGAATTGTGAGAGGCGAAGGGGAAGAGAGGCAGGAAACAATTAGGGATCCAAAAAGGATCTACGCATTCCAAGAACTGTGAGTGAATTACATAACATTTACAAACAAAACTGATGATGAACAGATTCCCTATGACTCTTAATAGTGATTTTAATCGACTTCACAGAACTCACTCTCAAAAATTCCTGAAATGACTCGCTCTTTAGTTTTTTTACGTTTTTTTTTGTCCAGTTGTGTTTTGAGTAGCTAATGGTCATTTCTATGTTTCTACACAGGCTACGCCTTACCTTGCCACCCTGGTTTGCATTGGCATCGTTTGGCGCTGCTTTCACACTGTCCCCGGAGAGGGAAGCCACAGTCAGAAGAGCAGTAGGGCACATCACAGGCCTGTCCTTTCCAGCCATCCTCACATACACACTGCACCGACTCGCTGGAATTCCCCACACGACACTCCCCACGGTCAGAGCAGTTATTAGGGCATGTATTCAACCTGAGTAGAGAAGAAAGACAGAAAAATAAATGCAATGGGAAATGTCATATCGGTGTTGGTCTAGCATTGTTTGGACAACCTAGTCAACTTCCTGCTAACAGCTTATTACAGGTAGCCCAACCTCAAACTCATGTGATCGATTGAGATAGTTGACATGTCAGACTGCTCAAAAAGAGCAATATAAAGCCGCAGAGAGAACAGTGCTGCTATGGTTAACTAGGGCTGCACATCATCAAAGTTGCGAATTTAACTTGTGCACAAAATTGGAATATTGCATAAAACACTTGCGAATAAAGCATTTTCCATCCCATGTGTTTATAGAGAACAAAATCGTCACGTCCTGGGAAAATGGAAGTTGCTGCAATCGGGGAAGCCACTGTAGCTCTTTATTCCTATCATAAATCACCAGTGCGCAGACGAAACACAAACGCTCTCGTATTATCTTGCGTTTGGGAACGCAATCTTGTGAGACACTTCAGAGAGATCATTATTCCAAATCATTCTGATGACATACTTTGGCTCAGGCATTTCTGAAAGACCAAACCAACATTTGAGATGCTGTGCAATGAAATTGGTCCGCTGGTTAGTCCAGTTATCCAATCACATCCTCTGTTGAGTAAAAGTAAAAGTTTTTTGTTGAAATTTTTTTTTGATTTATTCAGTAAATGCGTTTCCATCGTAGTTTATGCATGTCTTTTCGTGTATGTGTATATATATTTTATATATATATACTAAAAGGATATTCCTAAAATGGTTCAGGTCATACTTAGATGGGAGAGGTTATTATGTGAGTATAGGAGATCATAAGTCTGAGTGGACATCCATGACATGCGGAGTCCCTCAAGGCTCAATTCTTGCGCCACTCCTGTTCAACCTGTATATGCTCCCAGTGAGCCAAATAATGAGAAAGAATCACAACCTATCACCTAACGATTACAGCCCCATTGACTCCCTGTGCCAATGCATTGATGAAGTCAACAGTTGGATGTGTCAAAACTTTCTTCAGTTAAACAAAGACAAAACTGAAGTCATTGCTTTTGGAAACAAAGATGAAGTTCTCAAGGTGAACGCATACCTTCACTCTAGGGGTCAAACAACCAAAAATCAAGTCAGGAATCTTGGTGTGACACTAGAGTCAGACCTTAGTTTCAGTAGTCATGTCAAAGCAATAACTAAATCAGCATACTATCATCTGAAAAATATTGCAAGAATTAGATGCTTTGTTTCCAGACAAGACCTAGAGAAACTTGTTCATGCTTACATCACCAGCAGGGTGGATTATTGTAATGGACTCCTCACTGGCCTTCCCAAAAAGACCATAAGACAGTTGCAGCTCATACAGAACGCTGCCGCCAGGATTCTGAGCAGAACCAGAAAATATGAACATATCACACCAGTCCTCAGGTCTTTACACTGGCTCCCAGTTAGATTTAGGATTGATTTTAAAGTATTATTACTGGTATATAAATCATTCAATGGCCTAGGACCTCAATACATTGCAGATATGCTCACTGAATATAAACCAAACAGATCACTCAGATCATTAGGATCATATCAGCTAGAAATACCAAGGGTTCACTCTAAGCATGGTGAGTCTTCTTTTAGCTATTATGCCAGCCGCAGCTGGAACCAGCTTCCAGAGGAGATCAGACGTGCTCCTAGAGTAGTCACTTTCAAATCCAGACTCAAAACACATCTGTTTAGCTATGCATTTAATGAATGAGCACTGTGCCGCTGTTCGTCCGACTGTTTGTACTGTACTGTACTGTATTTTATTTTTTATTTTTCTAAACTGTTTTAATTATTCTTATTTCTTTTTATTATTTTAATTTCTTCTATGTAAAGCACTTTGAATTGCCATTGTGTATGAAATGTGCTATATAAATAAACTTTCCTTGCATATATATATATATATATATATATATATATATAGTGCTATGCATAAGTGAATACACCCATGCTAAAGTTGACTAAAAAGAGGAATAAAAAATCATATTTTGGAAATTGAACTTAATGCCTTAATTTAAAAAATTAGGGAAAATCCAACCTTTAAGGACACCAATTTTCTTTGTGAATGAATAATGTATCGTAAATAAATAAATGTTCTTCCTTAAAATACATGGTGCATAAGTGAGTACACCCCTATGTTAAATTCCCATAGAGGCAGGCAGATTTTTATTTTTAAGTTTTTTTTTTTTTTTTTTTTTTAGGATACTATGCATCCTGATAAAGTTCCCTTGGCCTTTGGAATTAAAATAGCCCCACATCATTTCAGTTAGCCTAATAGCTAGTTTGATTTGCATTGAGAGATGATCTTATGGAAAGTACCCCATGCCAATCTCTAGGTATGGTGAAGGCTATGTGATGATGTGGGGCTATTTTAATTCCAAAGGCCAAGGGAACTTTATCAGGATGCATAGTATCCTAAATTTTTTTAAAAAAAAATACTTAAAAATAAAAATCTGCCTGCCTTTATGGGAATTTAACATAGGGGTGTCCAAACTTATGCACCCTGTATTTTAAGGAAGAACATTTATTTATTTACGATACATTATTCATTCACAAAGAAAATTGGTGTCCTTAAAGGTTGGATTTTTCCTAATTTTTTAAATTAAGGCATTAAGTTCAATTTCCAAAAGATGATTTTTTATTCCTCTTTTTAGTCAACTTTAGCATGGGTGTATTCACTCATGCATAGCACTGTATATATATATATATATATATATATATGAATGTTTTTTTTTTTTATCTACCTCAATTAAATGGGTAGTATTAATGCTCCTTTTTACAATATTTAAAATAAGTCTCTGTTGTCCCCAGAGAGTGTATGTGAAGTTTTAGCTCAAAACACCCCACAGATAATTTTGTACAGCATGTTAAAGTTGTCCCTTTTTGAGGGTCAGTAAAAACACGTCATTTCGTGTGTGTCCCTTTAAATGCAAATGAGCAGCTGCTCCCAGCACAGAGGGCGGAGCTTCAACAGCTCATGTGTGTTAGCAGCTCCTCACGCAGACAAGCACTAAAATGTCAGAAACTGATCTGCCTTATGTTCAAACCGAAGTCGGACAATGATGGAGAGACTCAAGTGACAACAGGACGTTTCTGAATGGTTAGTTGATGAATTTATGTTGTTGATGTGGAGTTAACCATCTTCAAGTCATTGATTTGTCATAGACGTATTCTGTCATGATAATTGCTCGTGTGGGAGCTGTTGTAAGATGCCTTCATAGTGACATGCTATTGCATTTGTGTTTCAGTATTGCATGTGAAAAGACAGATGCGACCCAATATCCCAAAAATAGGTGGGTGAAAACATAGCTAGTCATTTTTCATGTTCTTTAAGCACTAATTCAGTTTATTCTCTGCTATTTGTCTCAACCTAAAACTGACCATTTTTGAAGTATTAAAAATCACTTATATAATTGTGATTTTTACCTACGATATTTTTATTTATCTTGCAGCCCTATAGATTCCTAAAACTATTGAAATTGTTTTCATTAATTGGAATAAAGCGGAAATACAATTAAACTGAAATATTATTTAAAGGTACAATATGCAAGAATTTTTTGCCTCTAGAGGGCGCTACATTCCAAACAACAACAACGGCGTAGCTTGATGACGATGTGAAGGAGCGTGGAATGATGGGAACTGTCGTTTTAAAACATATATTCAAAACACAAGCCACTAATAGTTAGATTAGATAACCCTGACAGATCAATAAATAAAATTAAAATAAAGAAATTATTAAAATAACGATAGTAGCCAGAATGTTCAGCTTTGTCTATTTAACTGCAGAAACAACAATGAATGCTAAACTGGAGTGGCAGTCTTTTTAGCTAAAAATGTTCACAGCATCAAAAAGCAAATTAGAACCGGCTGAAAAGTTTTGAAATCACTTGTACCCTAACGTTACCTGATCGAGAGAACAAATCCAGTCTTTCACTCTGTCTGTGTCCGTTAGAGTCTTTTCAAATTGTGCGCGCGGATACAATACATTCTAAAACACTTAACGTGAAAAACGTTTAACGACTTAATGTCCTAAAATATGAAAACGCTTGAGGAACGCATTTCGTTCATATTCTGGGTTCATCTGCTTATCTGCACATATGGTTTCTTAATAAAGTGTGTACTGTGTAGGCTACATACATTAAGCCACGTTAAAGTGCATTTTAAGCGTTTTAAAAGCTTTTTTCACGTTAAGCATTTTAGAATGTCCCGTGGAAAACCAACTTGTTAACGTTGGCCGGCAGAAGTGCGATCAAGGGTTTCCTGATGCTAAATCCAGCCTTGGAGAATATCCTTTCTGATGGTGTACATCCACACTTTAGATTTTCTTATCCCAGACATTGTTAAAGATTTAAATCCTTGCCGCCAAGACGCTCCTCTGTCGGTCACGGGTTGAAAGTGAAACTTAAATCTGTCACGGGGTGTTTGGATTTATTTGCACATTTTTATATACAGCATTATCATAATAGGCTGAATATTAACGTATTGACAGAAAACCAGTAGTTCTAGAAATCAGACATTGAGCGCCCTCATATAGCCAAAGTGGCATGATCCTCGTTTCATAACACCTCTGCGAAGATTCGACCGTGAGATCGGTAGTCGAATCAGGCTCCTCCAATCGAAGCATCGAATCTTCGACTATTCGGGGTCACCCCTAGTAAGGTTTAATACTAAATTGGTTATCATAGATGTTACTGTATGTCGAATTCATTGTTGTGATAACGCGGCGCAGTTTTACGTGTTCTAAACAATTGTTGTAAAAGTACATTCGAACATACCCACATCATTTGCCAAAATACTGATTAATCTTTATGTATAACACATGCTATATTTATTTACATGGTCATAAACACCAGACGTGATAATGTCAATAAACTAAACACAAACCTAAAGCAATTATACTTCCCTTACATAAACATAACTATTACCGAATGCTACATTTGGAAAATGTCAAATTAAGCCTGCTTTGTCGACAGAACCAGCTGCAATCGGTAAAGAATAATTGTGTTCCATAACGACTGCACGAAACAAGCTAACGTTTGTTGCTTGATAGACGCTACAACTACAACTTCCGCATTTGTCCAGGACTCCACGCAGTACGAGCGGAAACCGAGGGTAACGCGGATATGACGCCATTGACTGGCAACTCCCAGCTCCCCCTGCTCTAACGCCCCGTTTCCTTGGTTAAAATCGCAATTTTCTCACGATTTAAAAATAGTTGGAGACATTTGGGATATTGTAAGTAATCAACTTAACAAAATATATAACACTGGCCTTGAGATTATGGGATATTTTAATGCAAAATTCTTACATATTGTACCTTTAAGTAAATATTTCATAAAAACATTTCTAATTTTCATTTAAGTTCAAAGCCATGTCAGCACTAAAAACAAAAACTTAAAATAAAAATAAATGCTAAAACTAATAAATACGATAACAGTAACTAAATATTAAAATAACTGTTTAGTAAGTCAACCTACAAACCTACTAATAGTCTCTGCACATTAGACCGTGATAGTAAGTATTTTTGTTTTATGTTGATCAAATAAAATCGTAATTTTTTTTAGTTATAATTGATTTGAGTTCATTTGATTATATAAAACTAAACTACACAAACATGCAAATACCATGCATCCTTATTTGAAGCTTAACATTTCTAATATATGAATACATATGCCATATAACACTATTTTATAACTCATTCATCACGATGACTTCAGTTTAATGATTTTCCTTGCATCACACCTTATGTAAGCCTATTGTTACTGTTGGCTTTGGCATTTACCTTTTCCAGTGCACAGTTAGGCATTGTACTCAGTAGACATTAGATCTTGCCAATATTGTCCGGCTATTTCCCATAAAGCAGTGCCTGGCTATACAGTGGACGTTTAGTCTACAGTAAAAACGTCTTTAGAAAAGCTGCAATATACACTAATTCAGTGACACACACAGAGCAACAGAGTCGTATCACAGGGTCCATAAAGCATTTACAACAGCAAGGCAAATAAAAACTTGCACAATACTTTTGGTAAATATTTTAACTTCATCTTAAGTTAATGATTGCTTTCGAAGCTTACAAATATCTTATATATCTAAATATCTTCTAAACAGCTGTGTCGAAGGAGAAGATATTCGAATTGAACCTGAAGTGAAGTGTGTAAAAACAGGCGCATTAGTAGGCAGCTCACTCTCCTCTAAAGCTGAACATGGGGAAAAAAGGGACAGCAGAGAATCACAGGCATCTGTCTTTCAGCTTTACGTGTTTTTTGTGAGTGTCTGCAGTGTGTGTCAAGCCTGGTGTTTGATGTTCTATTGATACTGCACGCCAGTGTTTTCTTTGGGTCCCCGTGAAAGCAGTCGCTATAGAAACTGCCGCAGTCGCCGTCAGGACTTCACATGAGCCGTTCCTGACACAGACACAGAGGTCAAAGACATCTGAGCTTCCTCTTTCCCACTCTTCTTAAATTACTCTGACCTGCATTTTCTTGTTCGAGCTCCTGTTCTCTAGCGTACAGACCCTTAAAGGGACAGTTCAGCCCAAAATTGGTCATCATGGACTCTTGTCCTTCCAAATCCGCATGGCTTTTTTTCCCCCCATGGAACTCAAAAGCAGCAGAAATTCAGTAGAATGTCATTTGCATTTTTACATATTTAAACTTGAGATGTCAAGATCGATTATGGGGCAAGCAAGACTGCATCACTGACCATCGCACACTTTACCATCACAGGAATAAATGACATTTGACAATATTTGACAATGACAATATTTCATGATATTACTGTTTTACCGTGGTTTTTATCAAATATTTCAGCATTGGTTCGCATAAGAGACTAATCTTACGGTATATACCGTATAGTGCAGTGGTTTTTCATAATTGCGTCATTTTACAGTTTCTACAGTTTAAAGTGAGCAGCATGTCAAAACAACGGAGCAGTTCACACCACAAGCGCTCAGGGTCGTTTACGGTAATGATCTTTCAGCGCAACATCCTCTAATAATTTTATCTAGAGGCAAACGTGCTTCATTCGAGCCCTTTGCTTTCTCCCGATAAAGACGTAAAGCGCATTAAGAGATGCGGATGACGCTGTTATTTTAACGACAGTAAATAGATACTTTTGCTAAAACGCTTCACAAAACGAGAATGCAGCAAATACAATAATTTGTATCTGTAAAATACAGATGACTCCGACAGCTAAACCAGGTTTGTGACTACTTAATTAACGTGTTGTACCTTTAGACGTTTAGTTTTTTCCATATTTAGCATGATTAATCAGCATATTAAGAGCATTTCATAATAAAAAAAAAATTATAATTTGAAAAATTATGGCAAGGGAAGACAAAAAAAGTCTGAAATTACTAGTTAACTTTATTTTGTGCTCATGATGAGAATTTTGCTTCTTAGATTATGCAAGTTGTTTGTTTTTAGTAGTTTATTACTTTTAGCAAAATATATAAATACTTTTCTTAAGAGGTAAACCCTGCACCCCCAGTATGTTTTCTCAGTCCCAAGGCCTTCTATGCACCTGGGGCCTGTTTCAGAAAGGAGGATAAGTGAAAACTCTGAGTATGTTAACCCTGAAATGAGGGAAACTCTGGGTTTTCCGTTTCAGAATGGGAAGTATGTCAAATCCGAGAAAGCAGAGTAAGTCAAGCCCGTGTCTGAAAGAGAGGTAACTTATACTCAGAGTTAGTTACCATGGTAACTTACTCTGTGAACCTAACCTGGTCGGGAGCATGTTTTTCTTATGTAGTAAATGCATCTTGATTTAAAAAATTTCTTATATTTTGAATGGAAACAACAAGACAAAAAGGCTAAGTAAGAAAAGCATTTTTTTGTAGTGCAGTACCATTCATTCATTGTGCATTTTTATATATATCATCGGAGATGCAGAGCACATTAGTAAGGCCACTTTATCAGAGCGGAAAGGAAAGTGTGCCTCGCTCACACTCTTTCTGAGAGTTTTTGTTGTTTCCTGGACACAAACCCATGATTCACAGGATTGCAGCAGGTCAGTGGTGGAGAAATCGGTTTAAATGAGGTAATCTGATAAATTATGTTCAATTGATAGCATCTTGCTGTGACCTCTGAAATTAACCTAATAATTCGAATTTTCTTGATTATTTCCAGTGTGGTTGGATGCATTGATGACACACATCATCGCACCTTCCGAAAAAAACAGATTACTGAATTATATTTATTTAATATGTCAAATGTTTGTAAAGTCATGTAGCCTAAAACCATGAACCTTTTAGGCTTAACGATTTAACTGATTGAATTATGGTTTTATTGTTCAATTTTAGTTGCTGCCACGTTATTTTATTATTATAAAAAAAATTTTGCCAGTGGGATACCATGAAAATGAGTATTAATTCAATAACTTACCGTTCTGCCAGTCTTCACCTCTGATATTATAACAGTGAATAAGAACTAGATGTACCGCATGGCGGTACAAAATATGACCGCCGCTCAGGCCTGCACTGGCTTTCCACAAAAATAAATGACGACGTGGAGCAATTTGGCTGTATTGCGCGTTTATGTATATACCTAAAAAAAGTAGTAGTATGTGCATGTCTGTCTGTGTGTATGTGTGTGTCTGTGCGTGTATGTATGCGTGCGTACATGTGTGTGCGCGTGTGTGTTTGTGTGTGTGTCTGTGCATGTGGATTTGTATGTGTGTGTCTGTGCGTGTGGATGTCAGTGTGTGTGCATGCTTGCGTTTGTTTGTATTCCTGCATGTGTGTGTGTGACAGTTAGGGTTGCCAACTTCAGAAAAGGAAAATGCGGGACAATCGTGGTTATTTATAGGAAAATGAGGGACACTCAAAATATTTGTACTGTATCACACAGTGTACGTCATTTCAGTGTCTGCAGTTAAGTTTGTGTTTAAAAGGTTATCAGACATAAACACATTTGTATTGCTTAACCTATTTATGTATTTAATTCTAAAAATAATTGTAATGTCATACATGAAAAAAGTCACATTACAAACAAACCATAGTTCAAAATAACAGCATTTATCTAAAATAGAAAGCTTTTTTAACATTATACACTAGGCTTACAGTTCAAAAGTTTGGGGTTAGTAAGATTATTTTTTGGGAAAAAAAATACAGAAAGTAATTGCCTACTTTTATTCAGCAAGGATGCATTACATTAATCAAAAGTGACAGTTAAGATAATGTTACAAAAGCTTTCTATGTACTTTCTAAAAGCTTTAAAACATTAATAATAATCAGAAATGTTTTTTGAGCATATTATTCCCTCAGGTAGATTACATGTTTTCTTGCGTGGCTGGATGTTAGACTCATGAACAATAATCACGTTGTTTGCATTCGCCAAAATTGATTAGCCGAAATCAAAACGTGGACAGTGAAAGGAAATTACCGTTAGCGCGAGACGAGTCCGGCTTGAAGCGAAAGCGACCAGACGGCAGAGGATGTTCGCAAATCAAACAATGATTTGTCTCAAAACAGTGATTAAAAAAAGCTGTGATTGGATGATGACAGGTGTCGGTGATCATTCTCAAGTGTCGTGGTCAGCACTGCTGCTGTTGCTGTTGTATCAGTCAGTGGTTTATCAGCTTGTCAAAAAACGGGACACGGGAGGTCACGCACGGGACAAATAAATTAGGCCCAAAATACGGGACGTCCCGCCTAATTCGGGACAGTTGGCAACCTTAGTGACAGTATCATCCTAAACCAGCAACCCCTCGCTCAACACCACCATCTACAGGCCGATGAGTGTACAGTCACTAAATGTGCACATAAATTAATTTATTTTATACCCCCCCATGGATGAAATTCTACGAAACTTAGCATACCCCCAGAGGATGTCAAGTTAATCATACACATGAAATATGGTGCAGTTCTGAACATCTCAACTGAAGATAGGGGCGATTAAAGCAGAATAATATTGCATTTTCATTTTTTATGGGAGGGGCGCAAATCACAAATGAGTGATTATGGGCTAGGTTGATGTGGGCCCTTAAGAGCAACATACCATAAAAATTTCTTCATCCTCGGTGCCACGGTTCAGGTAGTTATTTAGGAAAAACTGAATTTTTTGGGTTTGGGGGGGCCCAGCGCGGGGGGGGAGTGGCCCCCGGGGACCAAACGAAATTTTTCCGTAAAAGTCTAGTGGGGCTACATGCCCACCAAATTTCATGTTCCCCGGTGTTTCGGTGTCCCTGGTATCGTTGATGAAAAATTCAGTAGTAAAAAAAAAAAAAAAACTTTGACAATCCCTATATGACCGCTTTCGCTAGCTACGCTAGCGGCGGTCATAATTATACTTGCGTATTGACTCGGAAGAATGCGGACGTCTTTTTGTCGTGCTGTTGCCATGGTGAATCGTAATTTCGGAGCTCCATTGATCGTGGCTTTTCACAGTCATGGTGCACGCGCTTAACTCAGAGTCAACCTACTCGGAGTTGATTAAACTAACTCAATTCAGCTGCTCTGGAACCGAAAACTCAGGGTTTCCCATCTCAGGGTAAATCAACTCAGAGTTCAAGTTTTAACTCAGAGTTGGTTGAACCTCCTTTATTGAAACAGGCCCCTGGTAAATGTAATAAATAAATAAATACATAAAAATTGCCTGATAAAACATCTGATCTAACCGTTTATATTCATATTGGTAGAAATATTTACTTTTTTTTTTGGTAAATATTGTACAAAATTCTTAGACACACTGCTTTGGCTCTCTGGGCCCAAGATTATCATCTTTGATGACTATTTTGAGTGTTTAGGATTTTTTCTTTTACAAAGTACTACGGCTGCCTCGATGGTTCCAAAAAAGTATTGTCCGGAGTCCGGACCTCCGCTGGGAAGGAAATATAGAGACCGGACCTCTTGTAACTTTAATAGCTCTGGCATAGTGTATAGAGCAGAACACTTTGTCTGTGACCTTGACCTGCCTGTGATTTGCTATGTGGAAGAGATGAAGTTGCATTTTCACTGTATATTCAAAGTGGCTGAAATGACAATAAACCAAACTTGACTTGATTTTCATGAGGCATATCTGACATTTGATCTGAAGCATTGCAAACTTCTTTTGTGTTCCACAGAAAAAAAAGAAGTCATACATGTTTGGAACGACATGCAAGAGAGTAAATTATTACAGAATGTTCCTTTTTGGGTGAACTATCACTTTAGTTGTATGAAATGGTTTGATAAACGATTCCATCTCTTTAAACCCCACCTTCCTGGGAGCCTACTCTGCTCTGATTGGTCAGATGGCCCAGTCTGTTGTGATTGGTCTACCACTTGCAGTGTGTCGTAAACAAAACGGCTACTACCATATCTGAATTTCGGCTTTTAATTCGAGCCCGAGTCGTCATCCTTCGGTGGTATATGCAAAGTGGATTTACTTTCGAAGCAGAAAACAGCGTCTTCTCAACATGTCGACAACACAAACCAAACTCTTCCAGGCCTACAACTACAACAGTGTTAAAGGGTGGGTCAAAGTAGATGATGTTTGCGGGCAGCCAACGAAGACCACAGGCTGGCATTACACAAATTTGTTATGTAGGTTTGAGCAGGAAGTAAGACTGGAATTACTGACGATTCGTTTCAGGCAGTTCAGAATCGATATTTTTCATTTAGAGACAATAACTCTATTTATAGCACACATTGATCTTTGTAACAGCTATATTACACATATCCAAAAAGCATAATAGAGGCACCTTAAATAACCCAGTGTTCATAGGTTATGGATAACTTTGTAACTAAGCTGTAAAGGTTAAAGTTTCACAGAGTAACAAGCATGTTTATAAGCTTCCTTCCAGTCTACTGCGTAAACATGCAGATGTCTGGATCATATAAACAATGGAAACTTGACTGATTTGGAGTGCTGCATAGGCAGCAAACTACAACAACGTTTGAACGGTAGTGTACTTAAATACATTAGAGTACAATTTTTTGTTACAATGTTTTTGAAAGAAGTTTCTCACACTCACACAGGCTGAATTTATGAGAATATCAAATAAAATAAATTATTAGAATAAAAAGTAAAATATCATCATATTTAACTGATTTTTATTATTGTAATTTTTTTTAATTTTAATACATTTTAAAATGTAACGTAAGCTGAATTTTCAGTATCATTACTCCAGTCTTTAGTGTCACATGATCCTTCAGAAATCATGTTAATGTTTTTGTGGGAACCACAATACATTTTTCCAGTATTCTTTGATGAATAGAAGTTCAACAATGCATTTACCGTATTTTCCGGAGTATAAGTCGCATCAGTCAAAAAGTGCATCATGAAGAGGAAAAAAACATATATAAGTCGCAATGGACTATAAGTCGCATTTATTTAGAAATTTATTTCACAAAAAAAACAATGTTACGGACGGAACAGTTCTCCTTTACGGACGCGACCGCTCTGAAAGCAGCACTAAAAGACTGCTTTAAAACGTTCACAGAGACCTCAAACAGAAAGCACAAAGCCTGTCTTTAAATTTAATTTCGTTTTGTATTAATTGTATCTTAATTTTAATGAACGTTTCATCAACCAATTGCCTGGATTTAATAAATAAGAAGTAAAGTTATTATTAATAATAAAGAAGTAAATATAGTAGAAAATAGATAATCAGGACACGAAGGCGCCGGCGCGTGAACTGGAGCTATTCTCATAAATGAACCGAAACTCAGCGTATAATGTAGCCTACTTGCCTCACAGACCTGAGACATATTTAGAAAGCTTGAAATGTCTACTTTTAAACAGAACAATTCAAAACGAAAGAAAACAGACTGCTCTCTGCTTATGTAATCCGTAAGAAATGTGCATATCTCTCTGGCGCGTTCACTACTGCGAAGATCGGGAGTCAGCAGCGTCAACTTCATCTTTGCAGCCGACACTGACACAGAAAACACTTGTTTATTAATAAACAATTAAAATGTCTCCTTGCTATATTTTACAAATTCATAATCATTACTGTAGACGGTAATGTTTTCTCTTGGTTCATGTCAGTCAGTATGAATTAATTTTGATATAAAAGTCGCACCTGACTATAAGTCGCAGGACCAGCCAAACTATGAAAAAAAGTGTGACTTATAGTCCGGAAAATACGGTATTTACTTGTTCCTCGATTAGACGCTGTCGAAGCAAGCAGCTCACAAGGTTTTGTAACAGAACTATAGTACTGCCGTGAGCATCAGCCCGTTTCAGCCCAGGAATGAAAGCTTACCTGTAGGAGATGTTGAAGCCAGTGAGATTATACGCAGCGTCACTGAAGAAGTGCAGCAGGGTGAAGCCAGACTGTGCCACTACCTCTGGGACGGTCTCGTTGCTGTAGCTCTCAGGAACAATCAAACCGCTGAAACATGAAAGAGAACAACACAGAACCTTTAATACCTCAGCTGAAAGGGAGCGCAACAGATTCAATAGTTTTAGCGCTTCCTCGTTTAATCGTAATTGTTTTTTTTAAATGGGATGGTTGGTTTTTGCATGAATTTTTAAAGATTTTTTTAGATGTTTTGCCAAATATTGTTCAAACTTTTGGCATATTGGTGTGAGCACTTTTGAATTACTACCCAAGTACTTCCTTAGGCCCTGATCACACCAAACGTGTTTTTTTGCAGTGAGAGGCGCCTTTTTTAAATTGTTTTCCAATGGCAGTGAGCGTTCTGTGCGCTGTTAATGCACCCCAGTCGCATTTTACCGCCTGCTGCGCCTCGCGTTTTTGCAGTTGAAAGAAAAGCAACTCAGAGCGGAAAAAGCCCCGACGTCATCGCCTTTTTTTCCACTGTCCAATTGAATGAATGGAGAGGCGGGCCTTGTTGTAGTGATGAAAGCTACAGTTGCTTAGAACGCCCGGAGAGTGCGATGATGGAGGATAAACTTGTGGTGCTCTCGTGGGTTACCACGTTGGTGGTTGCCTAGCAACATAAAAAACGCAGCGCACTGTTCTGTGTTATCAGGGCCTTAGACTAGCAGGCTCATCTGATCTCACTCCACACAAAGCACTGTAATATTGTGAAATGTTACAATTTTAAATAACCGTTTACTATTTTAATATATTTTAAACTGTAATTTATTCCTGTGATGGCAAAGCTGAATTTTCAGCATCATTACTCAAGTCTTCATTGTCACATGATCCTTCAGAAATCATTCTTATATGCTGATTTGTGGCTCAAGAAACAGTTGTGCTGCTTAATGGTTTTGTGGAAAACGTGATGCATTTTTTCAGGCTTCTTGAAAGTTTAAAAGAACAGCATTTATTTGAAATAAAAATCTTTTGCATCATTATAAATGTCTTTACTGTCACTTTTGATCAATTAAATGCATCCTTGTTGAATAAAAGTGTCAATTTCTTAAAAAAAAAAAAACTTGAAAGGTAATGTATTTCACAGGGTGGTTCTCTTAACGGTAGCTGTCATGTTAAGATCACATTACCAGTCAAACGCCATGAACTCTATCCTATTACCAGTCACTTTCGGTTGAAGAACCAATCATGGATGACACATGTCACGGAATTTCCACCAGCCCTCAGGTATGTTTCTAGGGGTCATTCATACCGTTTAAAACCAGTGCCTGATGTGGTGCGAGTGCACTAGCCCTCAGGAACACTCCTGTATTCTAATCTGATCCTGGATTAACAGGTCATTACCTGGAAATCTCAGTCCTCCTGTTTAAACCTCATGCACACACACAGAAATGAAGAGAAATGAAGAGAATACCTGAAGGCAGCGAGTAAAGGAGAGTAGATGGAGTCTCCATCGTACACGTACAGATGATCCCAGCTGCACTCAGTGGCAAAATGCTCAAAGCGAAGCCTCAGGATAGAGTTTGGCCTGCCGAGAAAAAGACGACCATCAACCACCATAACACACACAAATACTAGGTATCAGCTACATGAGCTTAACCTGACAGGACCCAACAAGCTGTTTAAGGGCGTTTTCAGACATGTAGATCGTTTGTTTTGCTCCAAAATAGGGATTTAAATTGTTACAATGTTGCATTTTCTTCTATATTGTTATATAGCGGGAATCGGGACATCATTCGCTTCAAACAAGCCAGGCGTGAAAACACCTTAAGTTTTTAATAAGTAAAAATGAGCATTATGGGTATAATTATTTGATATAGGATTGACATTCATTTAAAACCTGAATTAAATCAATTACATGATTATGACAATTAATTCATTGCATATTAACATTTACTAAATGATGATCATTTCACATTTGTGTGGCAGAATTTTTTTTTTTCAGGCAGGATCACAATCCACAATCTTATCACGGTGCATTTTTAAAAAAACGTAGCCTGACAATATAAGAAAAAAAAATAATGATAGACCATTTAAGTCTGGCTTTAGGAGCCAATATACCATATAAATAAACAAATCTATTGGTGTCTTGGGGGGAAAAAAGAGAAAGTAATCAATGTTAAAGGCTTTAAAATGTAACAATCCCGGGCAGGTCAGGTTAATATGTCTCATTTGGCCAGTCAAATTCAATCTTAAGGTTCAGACCTCTAATCTGAGAAAGAGAGTTTGTTTTTTAGACCAATACTCACTGTCCCTCAATAAGCCATGTGCACTTCGTCTTGTATTTGTAGTTTCCTGCTCCATCAGAGAGGTAGCCAGAGGGTCCTGTTAGCCTGCATATGACACACACACACACACAACATTACTACACCAATCAAAACACAGCTATTAAAGCACAAACACCTTAAGGGACAGGTTAATATTTGTGCTGTCAATCAATTAAAAACAATAACTAAATAATTTAACATTTTTCTGTAATTAATCACAATCACACCAAACATTCAAATCTGTGATATATTTTTATATTGTAATACATACTTTCACACTGAATCACCAAATTAATGTAGAATCAACCTAAAGACGGTATATTTTAAATATTTGCTTAATATCATCTTTTTACTAAACTACGAATGAAGGCATCACCAATACTAAAAATATTGCAACTAGTCTCTATTAAATGGATTATATCCATTCAACATTACAGAATAATTGAAAACCATGATTTTTTAATAGGCATAATACTTTTTAATTTAAAACGTTTAATTTAAGTGAACTTAATTGTACACCGTGCAACTTTGTTCAAAAGCAACAAAAATTGAAAAAAGTCAGTCAATCAGGGTCCGAAATTAACTTTTTGGCTCACCTGCCACGGGGACTGGTAGATGAAAAAATCCACCAGCCAAGCATATTTTTTACCAGCCAAAATAATAAACAGCCCTTTTTTTTGTCACATACACATTCATTTCAGTACTTTTAATTGAGATAATAAGGTAGGCATATTATGTTGAATACAAACATAAAAAATTGTCCAGAGCAAAATTTGAAATGTATAATAAAAAATAAAAAATAAAATTATAGGCTATATATATATATATATATATATATATATATATATATATATATATATATATATATATATATATATATATATATATATATATATTATTGATCAAAATGAGAGAAATATATGAAATATTACTCTCATTGGGGTGAAATCAAAAAAATTTTTTTTTGTCAGTTTTGTTACCTGACTCATGTGGAAGGGAAGGCAGAACGTACTCGGCTAAGTTACTTACGTAACCTCGGTTCCCTGAGAGATAAGGGAACGAGTATTGCGTTGCAAACGCTATGAGAAAACAAATTTTCTCGAGAAAAGATCGGCCATGCATGGTGTGTAAAGCAGAAGCAGCCAGGCCAGCGGCGGAGTATGCACGATCCGCGAGTGCTGAAGACGCTCTGCACGGCTTTGATGAGCAGGACACAAATGGGCGGCGACCGCTTCTTCCAGTGGCGGGAGCTTCACATATCATTTTTCCTCAGTGCCGTCAACAGATAGAGCGTTAACTGTACGTACACGCCGCCGCCGACTTGAGCTGCAAAGAAGCTCTGGCTGCCCTGTCAAGGACGCTTGTCAAAAAGTACGGGGAAGCTTGACGCTTGTCCGCTCTGAATAGTGAGTGCGCGCGCGCGGCCGGGGCTCACTCACTCACTCGCTCTCTCTCTCTCTGCTCGTTCAAGGAGGCAGAAGAGCGCGTGCGCGCTGACAATTTTATTATTTTGGTATGAACATTCACCCGCCACTGTGGCGGATAGCCTTTTGAGATATACTCGCCAAACGGAAAATCTACCCGCATTTGGCGCTTGGCGGGTGTTAATTTCGGACCCTGCAGTCAATGCATCAATCCTTCTTTCAAAACATGTTTTTGTTTTACCCTGATTCACTATGGTAAGCCTATTTTAAGTGTTTTTATTTTAGACCTGACAGGATGGTTTTCACGGGAAACTGCGTACATGCGTCACTTGCCCGTGTTAGCTTTGACGTGTGTATGGTGTGAGAGTTGCATAGTGGTCACAGTGAGCTAGAAAAGTTTGACAAGGAGCACAATCAGCACACTAAATCTCAAACCTCCAGGGAATCACCCGTTTAAAAGAAACACAGAACAGATCAGATAATAAAACAAGAATCAACATTGGCTTGGCTTTTCGGAGATCGAGAATGATTTGAAATGTTGTAAAAGCGTCGTAGAGACGTTTTTATTACTCAACAGGTCAGCAAGGTATTTAATGGAACAGATAAATTGCCATATGTAGCTCTCTAACAGAGTTCATTGTAAAGTATGATTTATTGTGAAGGGTCATTCATTATGGTTGCTGTAGAGCTGTGCTGGAATTTATTTTGAAGTAAGTACCGTGTCTATTAAATGAGTATAGCTACAGTAATGTTTTCAGCTAGTCAGCTTGAGACCATTTACATCTAAACTGGTTATATTTCTCTTAAGCCTATAGTGAATGTGTTATGAGCAGTACGATCACCATATTCATCCGCAGTGTCACGCAGAGTCACACATCCTTGGTCGGCTCACTGAGATTTTAACTGGGCTTTAAATGAACAATATAACAGGCTTGTCTCATGTTAAAGGGTCGATGGGCCTGGGAACACACCATTAGCAGGGCTCAATCCGAGGGGCGGGGTAAATGGTTGTCTTTCAAATTCCCTCGGCACGCAATAGAGAGCCTAAGTCCCTCCCCTTCCGGTGGACCACCATGGGACCTTATTTTGGAAAAATATTGTATGGTAGTCAATGGCGAGAGACAACAAATATTTTGATCTCGTTTGAATTGTGCCCTGAATTACACATATGATGTTTGTCAATTAAAAAGATACATTTTAAAGTCAAGAAAGTCGCAGTTTGATGTAAAACTGTTGAGGTATAAGACTGTGAAAATACGTAATTACAAAGACTACAAACCCAAAAGGCGCACGTGACGTCATACCTTTTCTCTCAATGAATGAAGCTAACTTTACTGAAGCTAACGTCTGTCGTTTTTTCTATAGTCTTACGTTATAATCGTAACTTTACGCCGTCATGCCTGAGTGTTTTGTACCAGACTGCACACATACGAGCAACGGATCTTGCTCGTTGTTTCGCTTCCCGGGTGATGAAAGGACCGGAGACGAGAGATGTAGTTCATTGAGCGATTTTCACATAAAACTAAATGTTACTCTTCTGTTTTATGACAAACTGCAACTTTCTTGACTTTCATAATTATCTTTTAAATTGACAAACATCATATGTGTAATGCAGGGCACAGTTCAGACGGAATAAAAAGATAAGTTGTCTCTCGCCATTGACTACCAGTGTTGGGTAAGTTACTTAAAAAAAGTAATTAGTTATAGTTACTAGTTACTTCTCACAAAAAGTAACTGCGTTAGTAACTGAATTACATAATTTCAAAAGTAACTAATTACCAGGGAAAGTAACTATTGCGTTACTTAAAAAAAAAAAAAAAAAAAAGAAGTTTAAATGTAAGAAATTTAGAAAATTACTTATAAGAAAGATACCCCCAATATGAAATGTTAAATGAATGAAATGGACACTAAATAGAACATCTTATTATTATAAAACATTGTACACTAATCTACACTATTTTAATGTTGCTGTGGGACAATGTGAGAGACAACTATTAAATTAAATATTAATACTGAACAATGTATCAACATAAATAATAATATAATATTTTGGGGGTTTATTTTTATAAGAGAACTTCATCATCAGAGGTTATTTATTTTAGCCAAATTCTAGTCATGTTTGCCGCATGTGTTCACAACCGTCAAACAAATATGTTTGAACATTCCCTGCAGGTTATTTTGGAGTTTATGTTATATAAACTAATTAAAACATTGCATATGATATGATACCGATATGCTACAGATATTATTCTAATGCTGAAATGTGTAATTTATTTATAAATAAAGTATTTATGCTCAGACACATTCGGTCTCTGTCGCGCACTGTCGAGCGCGTTCTCGGACACACTCGGTCTCTCTCGCGCACTGTCGAGCGTGCTCGCGGCATTCGCCTCGCTTTTGTCCAGTCCGGCGCCTCATAAACACACACACACACACCAGAGAAAAAACTTTGCAGGTCCTATGGCTGAGAGAGAGCCTACTCGGATGAAAACCGCTTCAGTGAGCTCAACTATAGTAACGCCGCATTTTTATTGACAGTAACGGTAACGGCGTTGTTATGGAGGAAGCAGTAATTAGTTTGATTACTCGTTACTGAAAAAAATAACGCCGTTAGTAACGCCGTTTATTTATAACGCCGTTATTCCCATCACTGTTGACTACCATACATATTTTTTCCGAAATAAGGTCCCATGAGCCGGAAGCGGAGGGGAGGGACTTAGACTCTTTATAGGATAGCGCTACAATCAACCAGAGCAACGAAGAAGGTGCGTAGTCAGAGAGATTAAACTTTTGCCGTATCCGGTCGGCAAAACTCCGAACACATCTTCCTTTTTTAAGAATGACTTCAGTGCCGTTCTTTGTTCTTTTCTCAAAGAAAAGCTTAACTCCAAGACTTCAGAGTCGCGTCCAAAGCCGATTCGAAAGACCGCTGTTCGCCAGCAGCAGCAGCAGCTCTTCTTTGTTTTCAAGTAGCAGGGAATTCACGCGAAACCTTCGTAACTCTGCCGTCATTGTTAAGCCCGCCCACCGACTCTATACACAATCTGATTGGCCTGACTAGAGTTTGGTTTTTCTAGCTCGCAAGCCAACGGAGAGTTGCTAGAAGACCCTGGCTGCAAATTACATTTCCTGCCGCTAGGGTGCGTCGAGATTTCTAGGCTAGAAAACAAGCACAAGTTATTTTAGTGTTATAATAAGGTTACATCACCCCTTCACTCATACTTGTGTAATTCCAAGCCTGTATGACTTAATCTCTTGAAACATAAATGGAGAAGTTTAGCAATTTAGCAAAGAAGAAGGAAAGAAAGTCCTACAAGTTTGGAATGACATAAAGGGAACTTGTCATTTAATCAACCTTTTTATTTTTGGAAACAACTAGCCTAAACCATGTTATGAACTAGGGCTCTAGCCTGTAACAATATCAGATTTGTACTACACAATTATTGTGGCTACAAAATTTCACAATAACAATATTATGGTGATATCTTCAGAATAAATTCTCCAAGAGTAAAACAAAAACTTCTCAACCAGCGTTAAGATGCAGTCACTCACATTTACCTTTAAGCAAATTTTCAAGGCCAAAATCTAGTCATTTCAATTAGAATTTGCATGATCTGGAATTCTGCTCGAGAGCTTAAGATTTTCCCACACATTTTCCCTCAAGTTAGTCACACTCATTCTACTGTGCTTCCTACACTGTACATACATTAGCTGTAAAATTTCACTAAACTTGCTAATGTTAATACTGTACCTTTAAGGAGCAGCAACATCACCTACAATACTGGAGTGTCAATCAGATTATTATCTATGGTATTAAATGTGTAGAACTATTAAACACATCAATATCACGAATATAGTCTAAACAGGTACAACGACACCCCATTATGAACAACCAACTGATATGCAGCCAGGTGTGTGTGTGTTTGTGTGGCGATGAGGTATCTGAAGCCCTTGACTACAGTCTCAAAGAGCTTTGTTAACATAAAAAAAAAAAAAAAAAGTTCATTAACACACCCACACTCCTGTGGGATCTGCACATACACACTCCAGCAGCTGTGACAAACACACATCACTGAGACGTGATTCTCAACGGCGCACAGCAATCTTCCACCCAGCCAATTAGATCATCATTCAACAGCGTCCCATTAGAATCATCAACAATTAAAATCGTGCATTTCTTCAAATAAAGCACAGGGGTTAGACACTGGGCAAAAAAATTGCTGAATAATTGAGCTGCTGTGCTCCCCCATTCAGCCTTTATGATGATAGAAGACAGCCGAGAGAATGTCAGATATGCCTGTCTGCCATAAGTGATTTCAAACCTGGGTCTACTGAGAATTGGACTTGCTAATCGTAAGAGACGGACCACTTAGTGCGACTGTGAAGCTGCATGCAGGAGTTTAACAGAGCAAACCATCAGACGGTGTTTAGCAGGAATGCTGTCTCCGGTCAGGGCGACATTCTGGGAAAGGAATGGATGTTTCATGTGTTTGCGGCTGGTGTGGAGGAAACAGTCAGGCTTCTGTACTTCAACAAATGATCCACTAAAAAGAGGCCATTTAGTAAAGCAGATCCTGTTGCTGATAATTGTGTTATGGAATTATGAATTGGCCAGCAAATTAGACAACATGCAGCATACAACATCACGCGTTCATACAGAATTTGCATCCTCTCTTTTTGCGATTTCAAACACAGTCAGGGAACAAATTCTATTAATATATACCCATTAATATAAGAAAAAAAATGCAGAATTTTTCATACAGAATTTCACAAACACTCCACTCTTCTTACTCAAAAGTATTGTAGCATTACTATGGTACTGTGAAATATAGGCTACTATGACACCGTCACTCAATGATTAGCATATTCACATATGGGCCTCCAAAAATAAACATGAAACATGTTTAAGAAACATGATTTCCAGAAATATTGTATTACCATGGTACTAGAATCCCCATTAAGCATGGTAACATCTGAAAACACCATGTCTCATACACAAGAGACTCTCCATTTCAAAAGTCACACATACAACGTGGTCTTATCCAGAGCTTGACATTAACTTTTTTAGCGCAATTTTCCACCGGACAAAATTGCCATTGTTAACTCATGATTTCTGTTCTGTCTGTGCGCACCAATCTTGCACTTCTATCTACTCCTCAACCAGACCACCTAGAGACTTCGGGTTTTCGGCATTATGTTAAGGAAGGTCTAATCTCGGGAACGCACAAAAAAAAAATCCAGGAAAAGATTTTGGATTTCCTGGAAATTCCAGAAAAAATGAAGTTTTTTGCAAATTTCTCGGCAACCATAATAGCTATCGAGTTGAAACAAATTGCAATCGATAGCTTCTAAAATTTACAATAATATTAGAAAAAAAGAATTGATCAAAAATCTTTCCTTTATGCTTCAAAAATTAATTAAATCTTTATATGAAAGGAAATAAGAAAAATATTGCCTTTTCACCTATAAAACTATTGTTCCACAGAAATACGTAAGGAAGGTATTCACAAGAGTCATGAGCACAATTAATTCCACTGAATTACGGCAAGAAATCAATGAAGGTATCGATCAGGATTTGGAGAAGGAGCAAGAATATATGAGAAAACGACAAGAGGTTGTTGCAAAATAAATGGAAGAACGTTCAGCAAAGCGACAAAAGATGGCGACATCCACACCAACGGCTTCCTCATCAGGCGTATCTGATTTCTACGATGACTCGTGGCTTTCAGAGGATGTTTTGGCAAATATCTCGAAAGCAGAAGAAGAGTTTACAAAGTCACAAGCCAATAGTCAAGCAGAAAAGAAGGAAGAATCTGAAGAGGACAAAGCAGAAAAGGATGCTGATACAGAGAAAATCGAGGATATTGAGTGAACACAAGATGTAAAAAATAATGAGCTAATAAAAAAAATGATGTTCAACTAGTCAAGTGATTGTGCCTTTTTTATTATCCATTGCTGATTTGATTTCAGAAAGTTCATTTGAATTTCAAGAGAAAGTTATATTCTCGAGCAACTTATTTTCTCTTTCATTTACTATCTCTTAGTGTTGTGATCCCATGACGTGAGAAAATTGCGCTAAAACACTCACTGAGTTTTTATTACTTGTTTAGCTGGCTAGCCACTCAGCATTATCACGAACCACAATTTTATTACAGGGAAATGATGTTTTATTAGGGGAGTGACAATACACTTAGCTCACATGATGAGACGATATTGGATTCAGGAGAGTGAGACTTAGAGATCACTTGACACTATTTTTAAGAAATGTCCAATAGTAAAATATATGACTGGAAAAAAAAATTTTTATTCGACCGAAAGTCAGAAAATACAAAACAATACAGGTGCATTTTGAAACGTTTTAACTAATCCAGGGCTGTCATACCCAACGATTATTTAGGTAATCGAGTAATAATGAGTCGATTTTGTAGATTAATCGGATCATTTTTTAGTGGTAATAAAAAGAGACCTAAGTGAACAATAGCCTTTAAAAATTACTTAAAATACATATATAATAATAATGAGGCAATAATAAGTGGTTCAACTGAAGTATCAGAGGCAAGTAATCATATGGTTTTATACAACAACACTGTTAAAAAATGCCAATGGTCAGGTGATCGTTGTTGTTACACTACGGCATGATCAACTCCTTGTTTAACATTGGCCAATTTTCATTTTAATTTGAGTTATTTTGTTGTGCCATTTTGATTTGTTTGTTTTTTATATTTCTACTTTGCTTTACTTTTACTTCAGTTTAAAACTTATTTCAGTAAGTTGCCAAGAAACATTTAAGTCTTTTAAGTTTAAGTTTATTTTAGCTTTAAATCAATTACTGAAAACTATTTTACTTTTACTTCTAGTTTAGCAATAACGACACTGAGTATTATCACTGTCAGATCAGTCAGATTATGAAAGATCATGTGAGAAGAGTCAAAACAATGATTATTATTATGATTATGATTGTGTGCTCACAATATACCCGAAGTACACGTCCTTGGCAGGGATCTATATTGGAAAACAGAGCTACTATTTAATTTACACTCTGTTCCATTGACTTATCATTAGGAAGACAGGAACATTCCTGATCCGAGATGAAATAGTAGAATGTTATGAACGGTCTCTGCCTCCAGCATGGCTGTGTTAAGATTCGTGATTGACACCACATGATCATTTGGCTTCAGTCTGCCTGTCTCTTCTCAGCTATTTGGAGCCATATTCACCCTGCATGACCCAAAGCCTCCAATGTAGCCAGTGTCTCTGCCAGACTTTGCCCATCAGTGAGTCACATCCCATGATGGAGAAGCATGTGGCAAACGTCTTATTCCAAAGAAACCTTATAATAGCCTATTACTGGTCATACTGTACATCAGTGAAGTTGATCTGGTCAGTTTTATGCCAATGTTGTTGAGAAGTTACAAAAACACGTTTTGCGAAAACAGTTGAATCACACTACCTACCTAGTATGAAACTCGAATCATTTTTGACAATAACAATTATTGATGACGACTGGGTGCAAAATATTCAGTGATTGTCATGAGGGTCAACATTTGAAAGGGTTAGTTCACCCAAAAATGTAATACTTTTGGTCATTTTCGAAACACAAATGAGAATCTTTTTGATTAAATCTGAGGGATTTCGGTCTCTCCATTGACAGCTACACAACTACCACTTTGACACTTCAATAAGTTCATAAAAAGATCGTAAAACTAATCCATATGAATTGAATGGTTTAGTCCAAATTTTCTGAAGAGACTCAATTGCTTTATAAGATGAACAGAATTAATTTAGGCTTTTATTCACATTTAAACATTCATCAACTCACACATCAGTTGTGGTAAACGGAAGCTCAAGCATGTTCACGTGTTACGCAGCACGTTTGAGCTTCAGCAAGAACCAATGAGGTTCATTTTCGTGTTACGCAGCACGTTTGAGCTTCAGCAAGAACCAATGAGGTTCATTTTCGTGTTACGCAGCACGTTTGAGCTTCAGCAAGAACCAATGAGGTTCATTTTCGTGTTACGCAGCACGTTTGAGCTTCAGCAAGAACCAATGAGGTTCATTTTCGTGTTACGCAGCACGTTTGAGCTTCAGCAAGAACCAATGAGGTTCACTCTCGTGTTACGCAGCACGTTTGAGCTTCTGCAAGAACCAATGAGGTTCATTCTCGTGTTACGCAGCACGTTTGAGCTTCAGCAAGAACCAATGAGGTTAATTCTCATGTTACGCAGCACGTTTGAGCTTCAGCAAGAACCAATGAGATTCATTCTCGTGTTACGCAGCACGTTTGAGCTTCAGCAAGAACCAATGAGGTTCATTCTCATGTTACGCAGCACGTTTGAGCTTCAGCAAGAACCAATGAGATTCATTTTCGTGTTACGCAGCACGTTTGAGCTTCAGCAAGAACCAATGAGGTTCATTTTCGTGTTACGCAGCACGTTTGAGCTTCAGCAAGAACCAATGAGGTTCACTCTCGTGTTACGCAGCACGTTTGAGCTTCTGCAAGAACCAATGAGGTTCATTCTCGTGTTACGCAGCACGTTTGAGCTTCAGAAAGAACCAATGAGGTTAATTCTCATGTTACGCAGCACGTTTGAGCTTCAGCAAGAACCAATGAGATTCATTCTCGTGTTACGCAGCACGTTTGAGCTTCAGCAAGAACCAATGAGGTTCATTCTCGTGTTACGCAGCACGTTTGAGCTTCAGCAAGAACCAATGAGGTTCATTCTCGTGTTACGCAGCACGTTTGAGCTTCAGAAAGAACCAATGAGGTTCATTCTCGTTCATCAATCAGGTTCGCTCACTCGCTCATCAATCTGTTTATGTTCGCTGATCAATGTTTATATGTGAATAAAAGACTGAATTAAATCTGTTCATCATATAAAGTGATCGAGAAATTTGGACTTAACCGCTTTAGCTCTCAGATTTCAACAAAAAGATCCTCATTTGTGTTTCCGAAGATTAACAAAAGTCTTACGGGTTTGGAACGACATGAGGGTGAGTAAATGATGACAGAATTTTAATTTAACTATCCGTTTAAGAGCATTTGGCCAATAAGCTCAAACCAATTTTTTTTTGCATCCATAGTTTGCATATAACGTATATAAAGTACATGACTATATAAAACACTTATATTACGAAAAAAAAAAAAAAAAAAAAAGACGTGTGCTAATGACAAATTAGTCACTAAAAGTGACAAATAACAACAAGAACTATGTTTTGTCAAAGTATCATCAGACACTGATCCTAACAGAAAACACTCGAGTTGCTTGTTTTAATAAATAAAATATGAATTCATGTCAAATGTAAAGCGTAATGTAAAAATACAAAATTCAATAACTATTTGTGGACAGCGTAAAAATAACAATGTTTATTTAGGCTATTTAATCTGGAAAAATGTGTCAACAACAGAAAGTATAACTGGAACAACGATTTATTGGATTAGAAATAAACATAAAAAGCAGTGAGGACTTTGCCTGCCTAGTGTCAGAACACCGCTGCCCACTGCTTATTTAAAAACTTTAAGAGCTTCAAGACTTGATTTAGACTTAAATTTAACACCATAAAGCAGTTTCTAATGACAGTATCTGACTCTAATGAGCATCAGATTCCAAACAACGCAGGTTGTGTATCTTCATAATTCCTTAACATGAGCCTTCATGATACGCTGTTAATATTTCATGGATGAACCGGTCCCTGACAAAAGTTACAGAGTGTTCTGAACGAACTTCACGCATTAGACGCGTTCGTGTCAATGTCACGAGAATCAGCTGTGAATAAGAGCCGTTTGTGTCTCACCTGAAGCGGCCGCCGCAGTGCTGGCACTGCTCCCCGACCCATCCCGGCTCGCATACACACACGCCGCTGGCTGTGTTACACTGGCCGTTCAAGCACGGCTTATCGCACTCCTTCGCCTCCGTGGCCGCGGGAAGACGTACCAGTCCGCTGAGGGCTGTGATGAAGAGAATAGATCGCAGAACGGTGCCGTGAAGGCCTACGCGAGCCAGGCCGTGTGAGAGACACCAGCCCCGGCCAAGGGCCCTCCGAACCTCCGCGGCCATTCCCACAGAAACGGCTGACAGACGGTGACGAATCCGCTGCTAGTGCCTAGCGGATGATGGGAGACAAAGGATAGCAGTATCGTCGATGCTGTAGGCGGCCCGTGGTTTCTTTGGAGGAGGATTTTTTTATATATTTTTTTCTTGTTCACATCTTACCGATGCTTATCGCTGCAGTGCCGAGACGCATATTGACACCCGGAAATGACGACATGCGGAAGTGCGCATTGATTGATAAGGAGCGCGGAATTTAATAAAGTAATTATGAAAATTGGCTCAGAGAAAATAATATAAACATATACCATAATATGAATTATTACAGGAATAAAGCAATATGATAATAGGTACGTATAATGCAGTAGAATTGGTTTTATTCTGTGTGGGATATATACAACGTTAAGTTACGTGGTTGGGACATCAAGTTAAAAAAAGTAAGCATGATTCTCTACAGCTCTTTCTAAAGGACTGATATTAAATGCGAATTGTTTGTGACAAGGTTCATTTCCACACAATTCTGGTGTATCAATTACAGACAAAAAAAAAAAAGTGTCTGTAAAAATTAAATGTAGTTAAACAGCGTTCTCTTGTGGCACTTTGTGGTATTCACATGTACGATGAAAAATTCTAAGAAAAGAATGTCAATGTCAACATCAAGATTTTAATTTTTAAAAAATAGCTTTAGATTTATAGCATGTATTACAGCAGCAACCTGCTGAAACCTGGACTAAATTCAGTTGCATTATATTTTAGCATAGTGCATCTAAAATCGTTATTAGTGTATATTCATGTTAGATTTTTTTATGAAAAAACAAACAAAACACTTTTACAAACATCATAGAACGTTTATTACATTATTGACTTGTAAGAAGTCACAATATTTCAACGCACTCCACTGGATGAAGTGCATTCATATACCTTATTTTATACCTCAACCAATCCAACGGATTGATTTTTGTAGTCGACATAAATAAAAACAAACATATTTACATAAACGGCAGGAGACATGGCTCGGCTAAAGAACATGAACCCGGGATTTCAACAGTCACAAAAAAAAAACAAAAAAAACATCTTTAGAACATTGGACAAACTGAAACAAACTCTAAATTAACAATAATGGGCATCAATAAAGTGAATTTAAACCAAGGACTGAGGAGAATTATTAGACAGGGAAAGATCTGTTGGAAGGATTTGCCACAGTGATCTGAACAGGATTAGCACTCGTTGCTGTCTTCACTGGGTCGGGTTCACAGATATAGGTTAAAAGGTGAAAGGTTCACAAAGTGGTCCCTGACGTGGATTACAGGACGCAGTCCTCGTGCTTAAGGGTCAAAGGTCATAATCTCAAGTCCGTTCTGCAGCATATGGCCTGTTCAGGAAACACACCAGTATTCACATACATACAGAAGCTGCTCCTGAAGGCGCCGAGGCACCCGGTGCTCTTTAACGCGACCACAGAGATCCAATCCGTCACAACAATCCACTCTATCGCCATTCTCTCAAACTTTGACAACAATTCTTAGGAAAAACATCCATAGAAGTTGAAAAAAGTCATAAAAAGCAGTCACTATACAGAAAATTCCATCATGTACAAAAGAAAATTCACTCCTTTTAATCAAAATCGGTAAGAAAAATCATACAATCAGTAATTACCTGATATGTTACAATTAAGGGTGTGTGCTGAATATTTGGTCGAAGTGATTCCTCCAGCTGTATCCTTTCCTATTGTGTGATTAGTCAAAGCACTTCTTTCTTATTCAGAAAATGTTTCTAAATGATCCAGTAAACTACCTTTCTGGGTGCTACTGACATGAAGTATTTTACAGAATGATTTTTAAAGTCTCCGTTTCAAATCACTCCATTCTAAGTCTCATACTGACCATCACTAACATGTCATTCGTGTCTCAAAGTCCAGCTTAAAGGCAGTTTGAATATTTCCACATCCACTCAGTCATATGCAGATTCATGTTCATCAAGTAATGCGCACATTAACCACTAACACTGTATCAGCGAGTGGCTATAATGCCTCTGAACTTGTGCGTTCGGTCTTGAACGAGCACCTTTAAAGCACACAAAGCCTCTCTTGCTTGGTATTTAAGCCTATTTACATTAGAGGAGAAAAAGAACTCCCCGATGTCCCCGTTTGGACAGGAAAGCACGCGTCGCACAACTTCCCGTTTAAGACATGCAGAGTGAACGGCGTCCGAAGGCAGGTCATTCATCAGCATTCGTTAGCACTGGAAAAAACAACAACTCTCCTCCTACTGCAAGTGTGTGTGTGTATGTGTTAAAATGCTTCTGGAGCATGGACTCATGGGATTGGTTGACTATGAGTTGAAAGAAATGCAATGGGGCCTTTTTGTTAATTATTGAACACCCTTGGCACAAATGCCACAGTGGGCAGCAATTTCATTTATGTTTACGATGTGTGTGATTCCAGTTGTAGAGGTTTGTGGAATGATCTGTTGTTTAGTTGGGCTCAGTTTATCTGCTCTTTATCTGAATGATGTGCGTTGCAAGAGGTGGTGACAGGTTGTGTTTGTCATCCCGCAGACGAGGCACAGTATGTGTGTGTCTTTGAGTGGGAGTTCTAATTTGATGAGGATATCTGTCGTGACGGTCGTCCTGCAGACGAAGCGCTGTACGTTCGAGTGCGTGGTCGGATTCTGCAGGGCATCTCCAGCTCCTGGAATAAAGCGGCCTCTGTGATTTCTGACGCCTCAGGGCGTTCCGCGGGCACTCGGGACAGCATACAGCGCACCATCTGTGCCTGAAACAAACAGATACAATGATATTAGCAGTGATGGGAATAACGGCATTATTTTTTTCAGTAACAAGTAATCAAACTAATTACTGTTCCCTCCGTTACAACGCCGTTACCGTTACTGGCAATAAAACGCGGCAACAGTGCGCGAGAGAGAACGAGTGTGTCCGAGATAATTTATTCTATTTAGTGTCCATTTCATTCAACATATTTAATATTGGGGGTATCCAAGTTATTTCACACATTCACATAACTCAGTTACTTTTTGTGAGAAGTAAGTAATAACTATAACTAATTACTTTTTTAAAGTAACTTACCCAACACTGGATATTAGTGTACGGAATAATTCCTAATAATATATCATTTATAAAGAGACCGCTTGACAACAGCTTACACTAGGGGGCCTCAGCACACTTCTGAATGGACCACTGGATGACTTAGATTTATTATATATATAATATATAATTTTAATAAAAAATTTACTTGATTCAAATGCTAGAAGAACATTGAAAAAAACTATTGTTTTTATTGAAAAACAGTTCTTGAAATTTCTTAAATTTACCTATATCAACACTCCCAGTTTTTGAATTATATAATATGGTTAATATATATTAGAGTTATAGTTCTGTTAATTTTATATAGGGGTCTTCAAACCCCTAAAAATAAATAATCGCCCAAAAAAATAATCCCAGAACCACTGGGTTATAGTATCAGTTTAAGTACTGTCTGTATGAAGGAATAACCCAATTCAAGCCCATTTTCCATACAATATAATAGTTGTGAGTGTAAATTCATCAGTTCAATCTAAATTTTCTGAAAGTGAATGACGGTGGGTGAACAAAACTATTTCCTTCAGAGTTGGACATCTTGCCAAAACCACAGTTGCTCATTCACATGGACAGTATGTTGTATTGACAGCTAGTGGTTAAAATTCCAAATATTGGATAAACTTGTTTCCCCCACCCCTCCTTCTCAGACTCAACGCTCACAAGGGTTGCAAGATTGAGGACACGCAACAGGAGCGAGCGCATTTGACAATGGAAGGCGACGAGCCTTACACTGTAAGTTGATGAGTTGATTTATCCGTGTTTAAAATACCTATGGTCGTATAGCTTTTTAATATGGATGCCAAGGCTTTTTAGGTCAGATAGAATCAGCAATCTCTGACCCAGTTCATTGCTGGCTTCCATGGCTGCAATACGCTGTGTTTTCTGCCAACTGGCAACCTGAGGTGTCGAAATACTATAGGGTAAATTGGCAGTGGGCGGGATCACACATACCAAACCAAAAACACATTCCGACATGGAACACACATTTCAAAGTAGAATAACTGGCTGTAGCATTGTTTTTCAGAGAAACAAGTGTATGAACTGAGCACATTTTCTTATATATCTGCAAACATATGTCATTTTTATGCTTTAGTACAGTCAAAAAAAAAATTCTATGAAGCTGCTTTGAAACGTGTGCATGCATTGTGATACGCTCTAAATACATCTGATTTAACATTCTACATTTAGTGTTCTAAAACAGGTCTGACAACTGCATTCTGCTGCTGTGTGAATGAAAACATACATAAGGCTGGACATGTTGATGTAGTAATTGTAACCTTGCACCTATAGGGGGCACTAGAAGTGTTGTTCATCTTTATGATTTCCCAATTGTACGGTCACTCCCACTCCACCTCCATTGCAAAATACCCAGCAGTATAGGCACACAAACACACTTACTTCCAGGACATTGGCCTTACAGAAAGCAGCAGGAAACTGTAGGGCTCTGACCTCTGTGAGAGTCTGAAAGAAAATCAGCAAGATGTTTACCAATCGGTACAATATAATTACATATTCTATTTGTATTCACATGAGTAATACTACCGTTCAAAAGTTTTTAGTTTTTTTTTAAAGAAATTAATACTTTTATTCAGTAAGGATCCATTAAATTGATCAAAAGTGACAGTAAAGACATTTATAATGTTACAAAATATTTCGATTTCCAATAAATGCTGTTCATTGGTAATAATAAGAAAGGTTTCTTGAACACAAAAAAAAAAAATCGGCATATTTGAATGATTTATGAAGGATCATGAGACACTGAAGACTGGAGTATTGGCAGCTTTGCCATCACAGGAATAAATTACATTTTAAAATAGAAAAGGGTTATTTTAAATAAATTGTAATAATATTTCACAGTATTACCGTTTTTTTTATTTTTATTTTTTTATTTTTTATTAAATGCAGCCTAGGTGAGCATTAGAGACTTCCTTCAAAATCATAAAATACTATCAACCCCAAACTTTTGAATGGTAGTATCCTTAAATATATGCGGTCTTACCCTGACTCTCTCCATCTGGGTGCGGAATGGACAGAGAAGCTCAAAAAGAATCAGGCCAAGTGAATAAATGTCCACCTTGTGAGAATAAGAATTCCCAGACAGCTAAAGGGGGGAAAAAGGAAGAGATGAAAGAGAGAAAAAAAAAAAAATTCTGCCAAGTAGAAATATGATCGTTTTCCTTTGCTTGTTTTACGCTAAACAAGCACCAGCATTGTTTTCACTCTAAATTGTGTATAGTTTGTGCAGAGAGTGACTGGAACTGACCTGTTCAGGGCTCATGTAGAGTTTGGTGCCCACTTGGCCAGTGTGACGGGCATACATTGGCATTGGTGTGAGGTTACTCAGCTCCTCATCGTCTTCCTCCTGATCCATAGCAGTGACCAGTCCGAAGTCTCCCACCTTCACCACGTCATCCATTGTGAAGAAGATATTGGATGGCTGAGAGAGAAAGAGAAAGAGAAGGAAATGAAAGAGCGGATTGCATTGGGAAAACCCCTCACTGCAATCACGCTTCATTTTCAGCATCCTACCTTAAGATCTCTGTGCATAAGTCCTTTGCTATGCAGGAAATCCACAGCTTCTGCGATCTGCAGGAAGATATCCAGACACTGACTGTGCTCCCTGAGCTCAGGCAAACACCTCTGGGCCATCCAGTCCTTCAGGTTCTCCTTCCTGCACAGCTGCATCTGAATGTACAAGTAGACCTTAGGTGTGAGCGGGGGCCGTGTGACAGGGCAGGGGGTGCTGGGGGCCAGGCTCAGAGAGGTGGGCCTTGATGGCAAGTTAGAGGGTGGTCCCAATGATGTACTACGCTGGGTTTTGGAGCCAGACTGTGAAAGGCACGCAGGTGGCACAGGTGTACTTCCGCTGAGGTCACTGTCATTGTCCTGGTGTTCACAGCCTGAGTCCTCAAAAACTATATCGAAGGAGGAAGAAGTGCAGTCGCCATGAGCAACTGTGCGAGGAGGGCAGAGCTCAAAAGAGTGGGGGGAATCCGAGACCTCCAGGACAGCGTCTGGGTCGGCCTGACTGTCACGCTCTGACATCATACTGTCCGGTCCCAGACCTTCCACACACACCTGATCCCCGACGCACACGCTCGTGTCCCCACTGGCCGCACACATGCATGAGGAGTCCACTGGAGAAGGAGTGGCCACAGGAACCTTGACTGAGAATGCCTCCATGTGGTCAGGAGAGCTCAGTAACCAGTCAGCAGTACTGAGAAAAAATAAAAATCATTCCCATTAATGTCCTTGCTTCACTAAAATACACCTGATTTATATTTATAATAAAAATAAATAAATAATTTAATTAGATCCATGACAGACAGATGATAGTTAGACAGAAAATAGATAGTTACAGACAGAAAACAGATAGACAGACAGACAGACAGACAGATACATAACAGATAGTTAGACAAAAACAAATAGATTGTTAGAAAGAAAGACAGACAGACAGATAGATAGGTAGATAGAAATACAACATAGACAGACAGACAATAGATAGCTAGACAAGCAGATAAATAATAGATTTGGATAGTTAGACAAATATTAGAGTTAGAAAGACAGACATACAAATAATAGATAGTTAGTTATAATAATAATACTTAAAGACACAGAAAGTCAAGCAGACAGAGACCAATAATAGACATATAGTTCCACAGAAAGACAGATAATAGATAGCCAGACAGAGCAACAGATATGTATTTACATACAAAAACGACTGTAAACGTACATGAAAGTAATCAGAAAATGTTGCACGCTTAATTCAAACTTGTGTCATTCACATGAGCACTATGACTCAGTGCGCATGTACTAACTGCTAGGCAGCAGCTGCAACTTTATTTTAAATTTAATGCAAATAATTTTATATTTATACTATTTTGATGGATTTCAATGAATTGTCCCATTTTGAAAATTCATTCAATAGACTGCAATATCTCTAAATATTCAAGATAATGAAACATTTTAGATCCTAGCATAAAATGTACATTTACTAGAGTAGTTTTCATTATTTTTACAGGTCCAGAAATCATATCTTTAAAATATCTCTGGCTATCCGTGACCGCAACAACCCTGTATTTATCACAAATGTATTTATGTTCAAGAGCATTCTGCACACCTGGCGTCTTTGAGCCAGCGTTTGTCCATGTCCTCCTGCCAGCCCTGGGGCGGACTCTCCTGCCAAGCGTTAAAATAACGGATGATGCCTTGGTGTTCCAGCTTAGCTAGAGCCTTTACTTCTCGCATGACCTTCTCACGAGCCAACTCCCTACAATCACAATCACAGCATTAAACACAAGCATACAGACACCTGTATCATGCTTTTCATGGAGCGTTAAAGTTTTGTGTTGACTGTTACCTGTTGGGTAGACGGATCCTCTTGATGGCGTAGTTGCAGTCATCCACCTTGTTGCGCGCCTCAAACACGACACCAAATCCACCACGTCCCAAACACTGAACTGGCTCAAAGTCTGTCAAGTATCTGATACACACAAACAAACCCAAATCAGTTATGAATAAAGTCATGTGGACTTTATGTTCTGCTGATCTAAAGCACCACTTAAAAAGGACAATGGTACGTTGTGCAAAAAAAACAGCTGTGTGTGTCGGTGTTCAAATGAGCTCAACATCAGAGCACACTAAAACTAAAAGTGTTACATGCTGTAATTAGTAATTTAAAATGTCACTTGAAAACAAATCAAACACAAACAACAAATAAACTGCACAGCAAGAGCACTTGAGTCATAATAGCTGTGCATTTAGCCCAGGGAATTTAAAAGTAAAATATGATCACGATGCCATCTGTGCATTCCACATTCAGCAACTGCAAGTCTCTAATGTACCATGTGCAAACAAGTGTAATCTATTTTAAAAAATCTTATTTAAAAGAGGAACTCCAACTGTAGGTCTGACTGAGGCATTTATAACCATTTAAATGTAAAGTCTGTAATTTCTAGCAGCACCAAATGGAAATGCAATGCGTTTGAGCAACCCAACTAAGCTGGACATTGGGTCAACCAATGGTGTGAGCTAGAGTTATATATTAAATGTGTTATATATGGAACTTTAAGTTCATGGTCAAAATTAACATTATTGATTAATCGTTTATATGTTAATACCATGTGCAAGTAGCCCATCTACTTAATATTTAAATATACTTGTCTTTAAGAAAAAAAAAATCTTCTTAATGCATTTTCAGTTTTCTATTCATATTTTTAATGCATTGATTCTTAATATTTATTTATTTCAGACATTACTTTTGGCAGTGGATAAGCCCAAAAATGAAAATTCTGTCATCACTTACTCACCCTCATATCGTTCTAAAGCTGTATTCGAAACACAACTGAAGATCAATGTTTATGTGTGAATAAAAGACTAAATGAAATCTGGTCATCATATAAAGCGATGAGTCTCTTCAGAAAATTTTGACTAAACTGATCAATTCATTTGGCTTAATTTTACAATCTCTTTATGAACTTTTTGAAGCGTCAAAGTGGTAGTTGCATGACCTGTCAATGGAAGGACAGAAATCTCTCAGATTTAACTGAAAATATCTTAATTTGTGTTTCGAAGATGAACAAAAGTCTTACGGGTTTAGAACAACATGATTGTGAGTAACCGATGACATTTTTTTTACATTTTTTATTACTAACGCTTTAATTGATTAAATTACCAAAAATAACTAACTGAAATAATAATTAACCCCCCTACACTGTTAAACTTACAATAGTCCCTAAATCAATATTAACATCAATATGAAATTCAAAGTGTATGCTCAGTTACCTAGAAACATATTCACAAGGACGAGTCTCTGTGATGACAACTTCTTTGGGCTCTGTAACATCCAGTTCAAACTTGTTGTCAGTTTGACACTGCGTCTCAGACTCCTTACGTTGCTGCACAGATGAATTAAGAACAGTGCAACATGCATGACTTTTAATATTAATTTGACACAATAATAACCATGAGATAATTGTCGTGTATGTACACGTTGAAGAGTTCTTGTTTACCCGCGCGTATGTTGTGGGCGGGTGGAAGAACTTGCGGACGATGTAGGTGGTGGCAGCGATGCAGAAGATGATGGTACCCAAAATCTCCTTCCACCACGGCAGTAGCAGCACAGGGTCTTTCCTTCTCACCTGTGACCTCTCTCCATCCTTCAGTAGAATACTCACTGCCGTCTCATCACGCCGGTTACGATAACGAGGGCTGTATGGAAAGTAGTATCCATTATCTACATTGGGAAACAGAGAAGAGGGTGATGAGGTCAAATTCTCTCAAACCACATGTTCACAAACAGTCAAACCAAGTGTCCAAATGGCCTGAAGGGCAGTTGTTCTTACCATACGGGTACTGCAGTATTGACAGAGCTCCATTACTGTACTCCTCATGAGAGAATTTATCATTATTCAGACATTTATCAAACTCCTCAGAGCCCACCAGGACTGGAGTACGGGAAGGGGAGTCTAGGAGAAAAGGGACTGATGTTATTGACAACATCACACTAGCTTTAGTACATACTTTTGTGTGTATTTGGTGTAATATACTCACGGATGAGGGGTTTCCATTTGACTATAGGTGGTGGCATCATGTCAGTGTCACTTCTCCAGCCGTTTAGAGCTTTGGGCTTCGAAGGAAACTTCTCTGAGATTCTCACAGAAGACTGGAGGTACAGCTGACCCTGAAACATCCCTTTAAATGGAAAGAGAAAACACATTTTAGATTCACATTACATGTCTCCATTTCTCAAGAAAGATTGCCGTTTACACCTGGTATTTACATGAATCCCAAACTGTGACGGGGTTTTGTGAATGCTACCGTTTCTTATTTCCTACACCAAATGCTGCATTTAGTTGATCAAAAACAGAAATACTGTGATATATAACCATTTAAAATAACTTTTCTAATATGTTGATTTGGTGCTTAAGAGACATTTCTTATTATTAATGTTGAAAACAGTTGTGCTGCTTAAAAGTTTGTGGAACCTATTATATTTGTATCAGGATTCTTCGATGAACAGAAATTTCAAAAGTACAGCATTTATTTAAAACATAAATGTCATTATTTGAAATAATGTTAAAATGACTTGTTGCTTAATAAAATGAATACAAATAAAATAAATTTTAATAAATAAAATAAAATTACAATTTTTACTTTGTAAAAATAAAAGTTTGACTTTAAAATAAGCAGAAGGCTTATTATTTCAGCTGAGCAGCTGTAATAACTCAATTTAAAGTGAGCTTTTTGAGTGAACAGATTTTTTATTTAAAAGCAAAAGTTATAGCCCGTTTTTAATAATAACGGTTGATTGACAGTCCAGTAGGCGGTTCTTCCCTGCTGCTCAGGACGCGTTAGCATTGACCACCTCCAAATGTAACTTGAGTGAGTGGATCACAAAAACATTTGGGATACCATATACACATGTATTTAGACCTGAATACTTTTGATCGATTCAGCCGATACCAGTTTCAATACCAGATGTAAACAGGGTCTGTAAACCGTCAAGTGCATGTTACCCAGGTAAACGCTGGACTCTGTGGCCCCGCGGGCCTCCTCTATGATGTCATCATCCTCCTGAGCCTCGGTGTCGGTGTGGGAGTTATATGAGGTGTCATCAAACAGGCTAATGGGCGTTACCTTCCCCGCTCCTACCAACCACGCAGATGCAATGGGTGTGCAAAACTTCACAGAGAGGAGAGAGAGAACGAAATCATGAGAAATGAGGAATTGTGGATTTGTTTCACCTAAAACTCTAAACAGTAACCTAATGGGTTGAGGTGTGATACCTGATGCTCCCAGATCAGCTGTCCTTCTGGTTTGGTGCTGAAGGCCATGACTTTCCAGTCCGGCACAGAAACCTTAATGACCAGGTCTAAGCCCTCTACCTGAGTGTGCGAGTTTGGATGCGTATTAGCATGATTTTTGGTTTGTGTGTCCGTCTCCTCCTGGATGACACGCTGTGCTTCACGTCTGACCTCTCGCCATGTCTCCCCGTTAGACGCCTCCCCCTCCAGGAAGTTGAGGTTGGACTGAATCTCAGGGACATATTTCAGCTCAAAGTTTCCCACGCTGAAGTTCCATCTACCAAGAGAAGAGAAGACAGAAAACAATTGGCATTTTACAGGGATGACTATTATTCTACAATTGTTTTTCCAACATTAAGCTGCCAAGCTGTGCTCTGCATCTAATCTACCTCGGTTTCATTTGTAAGATCAAAAGCAAGGTCACATGAAGCGCTCAACAGAAGCCAAAGCCTGTGGGTATTTCTTACTTCTCAAACCCGTTGCGAGGCCTCACAGCTCTGACAGTTTTCTGTGTTCTCTGGAGTAACAATACGTCCTCTGGCTCTCCTTCCTCGTCCCCCCACCGACTGCAGCCCACCGCTGAACAAATATACTTTAACTACAGAGGAAGAGAGAGGGAGGTTAAAGCTGACAACCAATACTACAATATGATAAAAGAGTTTGCAGAGTGCCACAACAGCACATCAATCATTTATTGTTCTAAAAAACAACTGAAAAACAAAAAGAAAACATCTATTTGATTTACCTTGCCACTGTATGTACCAAGGCCATACGTAGTGAGGGACTTGCCCCCTACAAGCACAGTGTCCTCTCCGATGCGGAACGAGGAGTCCAGCAGGGACTCGACACTGAAGGGAACAGCCTCCATACTCTCCCTGTCCCTGTTCCACTGGAACAGAGCTCCGTCCAGAGAGGGAATGAACATCTTGTTCCCAAAAATCTGAGGAACAGAAAAAGGTCATAAGAGATTTATTAGTTTTTGATCAGATTGTTGTAGTAAATTAGCTGAAGTGGCACATGATTTCACCTTGGGAAATATTTCACGTTTCGGATCATCAGCAGCAAGGTGGGTACAATGAGCAGACCATGATGGATAGAGACAAGGGGACAGACAACACTGAAACTCTGACCAATCAGCTTGGAGTCTGTGTGTGGCATTATCACACTGTATGCCATTAACATTTGGCACTCTGTCTGCTGTCTGAAGAGTAACACAATCCTAGATGTCCTTAAAGGATAAACATGGACAATTGGGCAAAAGTGTCCTGAACACACACACACACACACACACACACACAAAAAGGCCATTATATAAGGGTAATGTAACTGACCCTAATCCAAAAAGTGATCTCAGCTCAAACAGACACAGAAGGGGGGATGAGATCACCAACTTCCTGTTGCACTTAATCTAACCTTGATACCTGGTATGGACCAATAGGAAGTTAAACCACTATGAGAAAGCAAGCACCTGGAGAATGAAAACAATCACTGTGATTGGCTGAGAAATGAAGAGATTAGCTTATCATCTGTCCATCACGTCTAGGTGGGCGGGGCTTGTAAAGAGCTTGCAGTGGTACTGAGGGTAAGAGGTTTAAAGAGTGTGTGGTGTGTGTGCTGCAATGATGACTCATCACTGTGCTACACTGAGTTAATCCCTCATGTGATCTATGTGCCTGATCTTCAGCTCTACAGGATCTTCACGGTGGGTGAGACTTCAATCATCCTCAGCCCAATTACATCCTAAATCAATGAACAATTAAAGCCAATCAATTAGAAGAGCAAGAATTTAACCCCAGCCGATATCCAGAACTTCATTAATGTCATTAGCTGCAACAGAGCTCATCTGAAAATCTACCATGTCAGCTACACGGAATTACATATCTATAAAAACGTGCATGTAGGCAAAAATAAATTATAATAATTTGATTAGTTTGTCTTGATTCATATTAATAGTTTATATAAAATAAAAATGTCAGCCATTGCATTGGATTAAATAAACTTTATTTTTTTTATTATTATTTTTTTAAATAATAGTTACTTCAACTGTGGAAGTCAGTTCCAAAGGGTGTCTTTGAAGAGTAACTAATGGTGTACTTCTTCATTACATTAACTAACTATTTTATTATTAAATATTACTTTACTTTCAATGTAATGTAATATAACTACATATGTTTGTTACATGTATATAAAGATTCCAGTGCACTCATGGCTCCCAAAGCCTTGAAGAACATGACATTAAATTACTTTTCACAACATGACTTTTTATTACACAACAAGGAGATTGTATGACTTGCATGAAAGGAAATACATAATTTAAACCTCTTAACCACAAGCTGTAAATGTAAAAGGTTGGCTGCAGTGTAATTTAACCTCTATAGTATCTCATGTTAGTGTGCTGTGGTATTTAAACAAATGTAAAGCTTCAGTAAAAAGCCTCTCACTTTGGACACGTTACAAATCTATTTTCTTCATGCACTGGATGCTTGCTGGTAGGCCGGTATTGAAAATGCTCTCTCTGATGGGGAATATTTGGCTTGACAAAGATCTGCACTTCAATGCTGAATTTGGTGTTGACGGCTGATTCATTTAAAATGCCCCAAAGGTGCAGTTTTGATGTGCAGTGATTTGAGTAGCATCAATAGTTAAAGCAAGAATATGTAATTTCTGCGGTAGTAACAAAATCCCCCCTTTAATAATCAACTATAAAAAGAGAGCAACAACCACAGTCTACGCTAATTATTCAGGTAAGTAATTCCCTAACAATATTAATTTAACCTGTAGTGTAATAATAGTTAGGCTAGTTTACATAAAACAGAAAATTCAGCCATTGACTGAAAATCTTCTCTAGCTCTCAGATCTGGGAATCAGGGCAGATTGATGATCGGTTATGACACACAAGAACTAATGCCATTTGACAATCACTGACATGAAATTTGCTGTGCAATATTTGAATGTACGTTCCCCAGGATTGAGATTTGAGAACTATGGTAGAGGGGAAGACTGTAAAAAAAAAAAAAAAAACACAGAATGCCCAACAAACCCAGATATACTGGCACACATTGAGCGACAACCGGCGTCTTTAGTTTCCTTCAAATTAGGCCATCATTTTCAACCAGCAAACATCTGGTCACCTCTGCTGTTATGATCCCATTAATGACTAGGGAATGTAGGGGCAGAGAAAATATTATATCAGACTGAACCCTGTAGCAGCCCAACATGAATCAAATACTCAGTTCAGCTGTGGGCAACGACTTCTGGAATCTTGTTTGACACATTCAATTTGAGAGACTTAGCTAAAGGCAGTCTGGCCCTTGTCTTAAGGGATCACAGCAGGTTTGAGTATGAAGCGTGTCTATGTAGGCAGGATATCCCTCTGTACTCAATGACCTCCCACAGATGATAGCGCTCCACTGAGTCTGACACATAGCATTACATCAAGCCAGGCGCAATCCCCTCTCTCTTCCCTGTTCAACGCTAATCTCTCTATCTCCCACACATACATACTCACACAAACACAACATATCATTTCACACTCCTCCCAGCACGAAAATCACTTTAGTGCACCCTACATATCGTTTTAAATAAAATAAACACTTAGGTTTACAGATGACATGCTATCAAGAAAAACAACAACCCAAAACATTTACAGTTTAACGTAACTGAGTTGTTCAGTTGTGACGTCAATGTGTAAGGCAAGCTGGAATCGATGGGTTTCAGAATCACGGTTTTCAATTTGAGAGTATAAGGTCTGTGGTTAACATTACTTGAACTAAACCATTTGACATTTTGGCAGATTGGTGGCAACTTCATAATATGCATTCAAACAATCTCATTCACCGTTTTTCGTACAATCTGCTTACGCTCCACTGAGGGTTAAAGGGATAGTTCACCCAAAAATGAAAATTCTGTCATCATTTAGGCTACTCACCCTCAATTTGTTCCAAACCTGTATGAGTTTCTTTGTTCTGCTGAACACAAAGGAAGATATTTGGAAGAATGTTTGTAATCAAACAGATCTCGGTCCCCATTGACTTCCATAGTAGGAAAAAATATATACTATGGTAGTCAATGGGGACCGAGATCTGTTTGATTACAAACATTCTTCCAAATATCTTCCTTTGTGTTCAGCAGAACAAAGAAACTCATACAGGTTTGGAACAACTTGAGGGTGAGTAAACGATGATAGAATTTTCATTTTTGGGTGAACTATCCCTTTAATTTTAGGGTTGGACCTTAAAAAACAACAATGCATTTTTACATACAAATCACATCATACAAATTCATACAAAAATTCATACAATTTTCTCATGAGATCGGGTTGACAGACCTGATTTTAATCAAATCAAAAACCTTTGGTCTAAAAATCTATTAGAAAAGCCTGAAGGAGAATGCTTGAAAATGCTAATTCTCTTTAGGACTAAGCAACATTACTATGAAACTGCTGATCCTGCTTTGGTATTATTTTGCATCTTTTTACGACAGCTGAGATATTCAGAGTGCCATCAGAAGTTGACATCACTGACATACTCAAAAAAAAAAAAAAAAAGACACTTCACTGACATACTCAAACCAAAATGACACTTCAAAGAACTGTGTGTTCGCACAGCATTGTCCTGTTGAGGAAAATCTCACAAAATCTGTCAACACGTCAGGGTCACATTTCACCGCAAAAATAAAATAAATAATAAGTTATATATAATGAGAAAATTAAGCAGTTTTTGGGATAATTAAGTTAAGTTAACCGTTGTAGTAGTAATAGTAGTCAATAAAATAAGAAATAATTGACGACAGGCCATTGAATTATTGAAAAACAAGACACACCCGAAGAGGTAAATGTAACCGTGACACAAAGCGGAGTGGCCATTACATCATGGGTGTAAATTATTTTTCAATAAGTCATCGAATTATTTTACTTATACCATCGTTACCTCAAGACATTTTTACAAAGCAAGTGTACAAAGACAAAGCAAAAAGTTAATTTCATAAGGAAAACATAAATTTTATCCTTTTGTTTGTCATATTTGCTTGGTAAACATCTTTGAATGGACTTTGAAATAACTGAAATAATTTGGTGAAGTGATACAGAACTGTAATGCAGTTTACAGACCAGAAACTTCTACTTATTGAAAAATAATCGCACACCCTAAAACGTTTGTCAAACAATCGAAATCAAGCATCACAACAATACATATTTATTATAAAACTGTACTGTACTGTACTGTACTGTAGTAAAACATTACAGTGATGGGAATTTAGTGGGACGGTTTTCTTAATGGTGTGAAATGTGACCTGGCCTGTTTTTTTGGAGGTTCTATTGATGTTATGAACTTAGGTTTGTCTACAGCACAAGCCCGACACTGTGTCAATAAAATTATGCTGTGTTGTTGTTGTGCATTGAATAGTGTGCAGAAATACCAGCTTTTTGTCTCATTAGATTAAAGCGCATTAATTACAACTGTTCACTCTAAAGATTAATAGATGGGAGGGGGTGTATGTGTTTGTTGGGATGGGGGGGTGGGGGTCAGCATTCTTATGGATGACATCATCCCACACATAAGGCATTACCTCATTCTTCAATCCTCTCAGCATGAGTCACACCACACTGTCAGTGGTATCCTCTCCACCCCCCATCTCTCTCTCTCTCTCTCTCTCTCTCTCTTCCTCACTCCTCTCATCCTTCTCTTTCTTACTCTCTATCACACCTCCCCCTTGTGTTGTGACAGCGTGTTTCTGCAGACAATGCTGTTTACTTCTGGCCTCTCTCCTACTGTTGAGGCATGCTATAGGTGACTGCTTTCTACTGGCGCCATGGCGAGGGCCAATCAAAAAGGGGCAGACTGCTCTAATCACTGAGCAGAGTGCCTTGCAAGGCACCGCTTCAGCCAATCAGAATGGCTGGTTGCTAGGCACCCAGAGGTAAAAGGGGAGGGGAGAGGAAGATTCTAGCCAATGGAGAGGCTGCTCCCACAGCAGCCAGGCATTTCAGGTTACCACCAAACCAGACAGGGGGTCAACACAATCTCTCACACACACACACACACACACACACACACACAGTAAAGAGAGAGGAGAAAAAAAAAAAAAACATGACATCCTTAGACACTGCAAATTTTTAGCATGGCTCAAACTAATATGTAATAATGTGCAAACATCAAATTAGAAGATGCCCAATGAAGCCTGTAAGTGCAGCGCTAATGTTTTCTCAGTGTGTTTGTATAAATGTGTGCATGCGCACAGGCGCTTAAGTGCATCGCTGCCAAACGCTCTTCCTCCAGGCAAGTTTTCAGTCTCTAGTGAGTACGAGTCTGTGATCTATGTGTATGTAATGTGTGTGTGCGCGTGAGTGTGTATGTAACTTGTTTCAGGTCCAATTTCCTTTGGGCCATGTCTCATTCTCTTCTGGGGTAAAGAGGTTCAAACAAACATCGCCATTTCCCACACACACACACACACTCTTAGGAACAACAGAATAATATGTGCCGTTTGCATGTTTGGGCAGAAAACCTTCATGTTGCATCACTATGCGAAATACTACAAGAAAGTGTTTAACACTTCTAACCAAAAGGGTTTCTGCAGGTTTTATGAAGGTAAATTTAAGACTTCAAGACATTGAATTTGAAATTGAAGGAAACACAATATGTCAGTATGTTCTCTGAATTAAATGTCTAGTTGTATTAGCAATGTTATAAGAATAATATTTTGTGTGAATCGTAGACACCCCTCCCAATCACTGTTTGCTCAGGCAAGTATTCTTAGTGTTTACCAAGTGAATCAACTTCAAATTGCTTTATTCGTTTATAGCTCTATAAAAAAGTTTTTCCCCAGCACTTTTGTAATATTTGTATTTTTAATAATGAATTTCACCAGTATCCGACTCGTAGTAGTTGTCTTATTAGGCCTCTCTACTCTCGTACGTGTATTATATAGAGGGTCAAAGGTATGGAACAGTCTTCCCACATCCCTTATTGAGGTTTCTAAAGAACAGTTTAAACAGAGTAAAATTGTTGCTACTAAGTTGTCTGAATTTTCCATATGGGTTTGTGCTCTAAATCCAATTTAAATGTTTTATAATATGTTTTTAATTTGTTAAATATAATTGTTTCTATGGAGATTGCCACTAATTAAGCCCCTTGAGGGTTTTTCGGCAATTGTCCATCACATTTTTTTTTGTGAAACGTATAACACTGTTTTTTATGCTTTTGTTGTGAAAATAAAATAAATCAAAAATCAAATCAAATCAAATGTTTCAGAGTTTGAAAATACAACTTCCAACAGATATCCATTAGTTGAATTAAATACAAACATTTTGAAAACATTTGCTCCCAACCACTAGAATATGAAAAAAACTTCTGATCACACTGCACAAAAGTGATCTTCTTCCTCTGTATTATTGTCTTGTTTTCCAGCGCATCTGTCTAAAGATTCTTAAATCAAGATACAAGTGCAAGATGCAAAATAACATCAAATATGAAGTCTTCTTGTTTGTAAAATGTATCAAAACTAAGAGAGTTTATGCCTAAAACATGAACAAATATACTGTAGCTGCAAGCGGCAATCATCAGTGTCCAAGCACTAATGGCCCATGTGGATGATTAGCGATCCAATTGAAATCTATCTTATGTGCGTTTTAGAGAAAAGCCCATGAATCTTCACTGAACGTTAGGGTTTAATGGAAGAGGTAAAAGCAACACACACATACACAAGTGTCAAAATGGACAACTGACTTTCAAAAACAAATTACTCCCTATTACTGTTAGATTAAAAGAGAAGTAGAAAACCTGCATAAAAATGTTTACTGTCTGTCATAAAGCATGTGATGTATGTGTGGACTCGTATTTAACATTTAAATTGAGATGGATCGCTTGTCATAGGATGATACAGGACAATTTCAATTAAATGTGAAGGTATCTTTTGCAGCTCAAAACCTCATTTATCTGAAGCATTTATCTTAAGGCCCTTTTCATTATTTATCATTTATTTCTATAATATGTGTTGCCTTCCATGTACACTAACTATATAAAACGATACTGTCAGTGTAGTTATTCAAGTGAACTAGATCAATGCATCCATTTCCATTCAAAGGGATTGAAACTGATAGAAAAAAAGTGACTTAAGAGATTCCTTATCCTGTGGCCTATAATGGACAGCATTAATATCACAGCCTCCATCTTTCAGGGTTAATAGTTTAGAATTTACTGTTAGCCTACCAAGCATCAGAAATTCATGAAACTAAGCATGTTTGCTCAGAATAACTTGTTCTCTGTGTGTACAGGGGGACTGTAATGCCCCGTGGGAACCCTGCAGTTTTCAACTTCAAGCCATGGATCACACGGTTGCAGAGTTAAAATGTTTTAGTTGTAGCACCCTATATTGGTGGAAAATCACAATATGGAAATTTCCATATTGGTGGAAATTTCCATATTGGTGGAAATTTCCATATTGGTGGAAATTCAACCCTATTTTTTGGATAGTTTTGTTAAGTTTGGACATTGTGTGCCGCAGATGAACAATTAAAAAAAATCTTTGCGTATCTTTGCAATGCTTCGATGAATCAAAATTATTTTGATAACTTTTTGCCAGCACCGTTCCAAAGCTGCTGTGTGCCAATTAAATTTTATTTTATTTATTTTTCATAAAAAAAAGCAACATTTTGAACAAAAAGTTAAGAAAACCTTTTTTTTAAAGACTACAAAGCCGGAAAATTCCGTCAATGGTGGGGAAGCGTTGTGTCATAAATTATGGAAAATTCCATCAATGGAGGGGCAGTGTTGTGACATAAATTATGGAAATTTCCATCAATGGTGGGGAAAGAGTTAAAGGCTGTGAGAAATTGTGTGCAATACCTCTGGTTTGCTGAGGCTAGAGGACACTAGACAGCCTGAGCCCACATCCAGGTCCCACTGCTTGCGTCCCTGGTTCAAAGGATCCAGAGCTGCGATTCTTCCATCCAGTGTGCTAATGATCACCAGAACCCTGTCAAGCACATAATACACAGGTTCACATACTGTACAGTGAAGAGGCTTTCCATCACTCTATATGGTTCACAAGACCTTTCCCTACTGCCTTCATATTCAAGCTTGCACTTAAAGGAGTCATAACCTGCAATTTTCACTTTTCCACGAGAATCAATGTATGTTATGATCGACTAACGATTATACACTGGCCGGGAAGCCGATATTTAAAAGTGAAGCGTTTGTTTACCTCAGGGTAAATAAACCAGCGCGCGTGCACGCGCACTCAAATACGAGATTTTGATTTCAGCTCCCTCTTGACGTCATGAGGTAGTAGGATATACCATATATGGACACCGCAGCAGGAAGCCCCCCTTCCCCTCTCCCCCTCATATTCAGTTCAGTCGAGAAAGATGGAGAAACCGAGTGCACACCGGACTTGCTCTGTGGTTGATTGCCATAAAAAACATGTAAATGTGTTTTATCTCCCAAAATCGGACGAAACTATCAGGGACCAGTGGATGAAATTCATTTTTAATGACGCTGTCCCAACAACACTTTCAAATGGCGTGCAGAGCCATATAGAGCGTCCACGACAGCCAAAACATCGCATTGATCTCGCGAGACAATAATGCCTTCAGAAATAAGGGTAAAAGTAGGTCTGTGTTTATTTTTTTTCCACTTTTCTTTTTTAGAAGGGCCTGAAAGACTATAATACAGCAGTAGGTATCCAATGTAATACTAGGTTATGACTCCTTTAAGGTAGAGATTATAAGAGGTATAGGAAGTTGTAAGTGTGCCGCTTTTAAATTATGACTAATGCAATGTTATGTTCAATAGCCGATCAATTATAAATAAAACACAAAAAAATAAAATCAATTTAAATCCTTCAAGTAATCCTACAAGTGTAAAGTATGAAAAATGAATATTCACTCTGAAATTGGCTAAAAATTACATGTAACAGTGTAATTAAATTATTAGTGTTTACTTTTTAGGCCTGGTTTTAGAGACAGGGCTTAGACTAAGCCAGGAGTAGGCCTTAGTTAAATTAGGACATTTATAGCATTTATTAATGTGCACATTAATAAAAGTTATAAATGTCCTAATTTAACTAAAGCTGATTAAACTGCCAGCATGTCAAACTATCACTAACTTTTTTTGTTGTACTATGTGATAAAAGCTAACAAGAACTGATGCCAACACAGGACACTTCATGGCTAAAGTGCCAGGGAACTTTTTAATGGACAGGAGCAAGGGTAGAGAGCAAGACTAAGAGTGACGGAGTCGCTTTGATCAAGTCTAAGAGAGTTAACACATCCCTCCAGACATCAACACTGATGAGGTCAGAATTTAAGGGCACTTCAGTTCTGCTCATCCCAGTGCTCTGGGCCAACACCGTTTGTTCTCATTCTCCAATAGGATTGAAGAGCAGAAAATGCTATAGCACAGCACTCCTGATTGGCTGGAGGGCCCCTCCAAAAATATGAGGGCTGATTGGTTGTTGCTAAGCAGTGGGCATTGTGAGAATGAATGAGGACACTACACTGGTCCCACCCAGCCAAAAGAGTGATTGAGGGAAAGAAAAGAGAGAGAGAGAGAGAGAGAGAGAGAGAGAGAGAGAGAGAGAGAGAGAGAGAGAGAGAGAGAGAGAGAGAGAGAGAGAGAGAGAGAGAGAGAGAGAGAGAGAGAGACTCTGACACTGTGGTAAAGGAAAAAGAACAAATCCCATTTTCTGGATGAGATCAAAGAGTAAGTGTATTCCACAGGCTGTTTAACCGTAGGAAAAATAAAAAGGAGAACAAGGGACTAAAGCAGAGTGGAAAACAAAAAATTTGAGAAAAATTGTAAAACAATTGACAATTCAACAGTTTGCCTGACACCAATTCAGTTTTGTAGACTATATTGTAACATGAACTGCATAAAAAGTGCCATGAGATGTAATTAAAGTTAATGCACACAAAACAAAATTATAATAGAGACTAATAACTAAACTTATGCTCTCCAGCTAACAGTGAGAACTTCTCATCATTTTCTGTTTTTGCCACCTTTGTATTTCTTATACTTTCCTCTTCATTTTAATGTATGTTCACTTTTACTTTCTATTTATGTCTTATTTTATTGTACTGCACTCGCACATCTTCATTTTATATATTAAGCCTACCTGTTTCTGTACTATTTATCTGTTTCAGTCACAGGACTTTCCACTCAGCCGGCATATTTATGACAGTCAGCAGGGAAAGGCATGGTGTTAAATGCAAAAACACTTACATAATGTAAATCTCATATTGAACGTCAATATATAAACACTACAATTTTCAAGGAAATAAAAAAATAAAATAAGGGAAAGTATCATACTGGTAAATGCTTGCATTACTACAGTATGCATACTGGCATTTGTAATGCTCACAAATGACACTCACCCTTTTAACTCTCGCAACATTATTCCTGTCATGCTGTTTAACACTTTGCACTTACACAAACAGATACTTAAGTGTGCTTCCACACACACCTGTGATCCCTCCCTCTCACTCTCACTTACTCTCGTCTCTCTCTCTCTCTCAGAGGAAGTCAAGAGAATCTCAATGCAGACCTGATGTAAACAGACTGCATGGAAGAAGAAAAAAAAAAGAAACAACTAGGGTATCTGAGGGGTTTGGTCCAATCATAGGAGGCTTTCCTCCTCCCTCAGCCAATCAGGGATTAGATGTGTTGCTGCACTTTCAATCAGAAACCACTCCTTTAAAAAACACCAGCCAATGGACATAAAAAACCCACTGTAACCATGCCACACCAAGCAGCTCTTATCAGCTAAGTGTGAGTTAGCAAGTACCACTGCAAAAACACACACATGCACAATGGGAGCATGGGGAGCACGTGGTCAAGTTGTGAAAACAGAGGCGCACCCCTGCGGAGAAGCCGCAGAATTCATGACAGGCTAACAGAGTAAAGGACTTTCTGCAGACAATTGTTTGACAAGGCAAAATGCAGAAACCTGATACAGCAATGAATCATACAACAATGTGATTCAAGCAACAGTTTACTCACAAATGTAAAATCTTTGTGCCATTCAAACCCCTATGACTTTCTGTCTTCTGTGGAACACAAAAGAAGATATTTAAAAATATGTCCCCAGGCTGCTATTTTTCATACAAAAAGAGTGAATGGGGACTGATGCTTGTCAAGCTCCAAAAAGAAACAAAAAAAAATTCACGACTTGTGCAGTTTTTTAAGGTCGCGGTGACATATTCCTTTGCGAAATTCAGCAGGCACAATGCAGTCATTTCAATAGGAATTCATCCGACCGGCAACAGACCTCACATGAATTTCGCGTTGGATTTAAGTTTTTTGTTCAACTTTTAAGTTTTTGACGTTGAATAATAAAAATAAAAATCTGCTTTGTTTGGAAGTGACTTCTCGGTCAGCGGTGCTTCGTGCATTCCTACACTATTGACGATTCACAAAGTTTGCTAATGTGACCGCATCTTTGATCTCCCAAACCCACACGATAGCTTTATGAAAAGAACAGACTGAAAAAAAGTGCCCCCATCCCCCTCTTTCATTTAAGCTCTTGAAAATCCAGTTGACACTCTGCCCAAAATCTCCTTTTGTGTGCCACAGAAGGAAGAAAATCACACAGGTTTGCATAACATGAGGGTGAGTACATTTTAGATGGCCTTTTCCTGTAACGTGAAGACAACCAGCTGATATTGTTCGTTTATAATTTATCACTGTATTCATGGACGGACAGGTGAAAAATGGAAAAGTAAATAAATAAATAATCAAATTTTTTAAAGTTTATCTTCCATTAAAAGCCATTTCATAAAAAATAAGAGAAGTAAAGGAATCTAGAGGAGTTAAAACCATCACAATCCAGCTTATATTGCATTTTGCACATGCATCTGATCCGTAGAAGTGTACGTACTGTTGAATAGAAGTCTCTGAAGGGGCAAAGACTACAGTTTCTACAGAGTTTCCCAAGTGAAAGTGATTTTCTGCTTGAGATAGCACACAATAAAATATAGCACTGCAGTAGCATGCAGAGCTCGGTATGGAGCGTTACACAAAGCGTTCGGCAATGCATTTCAAGGTACCATCTTCCCCAGGCAACATCCGCAGTACACAAACATGATGTCCATATCCGTATATCTCAAAAGCGAGAAACAGACTCACTACAACATTCAGCCCTTCATATGCATTGCACACCACAAGAAAAAAAAGTGCAGTGTGTGAATAACTTGTTGGATATGTGGTATAATGCCTGCTTCACCGTATTTTTTTAAGAATCTGGAGGTTTTTGGGTATAATCACAGTATTTTTTTTATCTTTATGACTGGACCTTTATATAGGTTTATGGGATAGTGCCTTATTTTACTGTCAGGAGGACATACAGAATAATAAATAAATAAAAACATTGTAATGTTAAAATACATATTTACTTCAAAACAATGGTGGTAATCAAATTAATTTATAAAACTAACCTTAGTTAATATTATAAAATGTAACCAAATTAAAATGTAATAATTCCTGGCAAGTTTACCATTTAAAACATGAAAACTTGATATCCTTTAAAAATTATTTATTAAATGCTATTCTTATTACTACTACTACTACTACAAGAATACATTCTACTGTGCAATAGTAATATTTATTTCATAATTTCTTCAAATTAGACCAAACTTTTAATTTAGGCGGGTTGTAATAAAGACCTTTGAGTTTCTGTGTGTTTTAATGAACTGCATTATTGTTATTATTACTTGAAGTACACTCTACTGTGCAATAGGATTGAACAGGATTCTGTAGTCATTTCTTCAAGTTAAACCAAACTTTTATTTTGACAGGTTGTTGTGAAGACCTCCGAGTTTATATGACATGATATCAAATAATTTAATCAAATGAAATGGCGAAATGCAGGTGAAGTGACTAAGAGCAGCTCGGCAGATGAAGTTCGTGTCCTCATATAGTGAGACGGCAGACGCTGGAAACTCCTTGAACATCACGCGAGCTTCAGTATGTGTGTAGTAAACAAAACTGCGGCGCTCATTCAGGAAGAACAAGCAGACTTCAGATTCATTCAATAGCAGTTTTTTTTTAGCTTTAATATTCAGACACTAGTCCATATAGTATTTGTTTTTGATTTGATTTGATTTATTGTACAGCACTACTTTTGATTTATTCATCCAAAAATGTACAAATTTGTTGTCTGGATTCGGTCCGAGTTTTCTGCATCGCAGAAATCATAGGGCTTTACATGGTAATTTGTCATGTTAAAGCGAGTTAGTTGTGTGAGTTATTTATGGTTGTGTTATAAATTTAGAACCATTAGTAAGATAAGGGTATGCAGTAAATAGAGGTCCCCCTCTATCTGCAGCAATTGTTTTAGCTACACACCAATAAAGCAGTTATTGAAAAATACACAGCGCCCAGCACTAATGTGGTGCATGACAATAAGAGTGCTTATGTAGAAGAGAGAGATGACAGAAAGACTAATAAAGAAAAAAAAGGTATAGTTCACCCAATAGATATACTCAACGTCGGTCTTTCCAAACAAGCATTGATTTCTTTCTTCTGCAGTAACACAGGATATTCGAAAATATTGGGAACCAAACCATTTTAGTTAACTTGTATTGTATGTGAGATATTACTCAAAACATCTTTTATGTTTCAAAGAAAAAAAAGATTTGGAATGACTTGAGGGCGAGTAAACTGACAGAATTTTCATTTTAGGGTGAACCGTCCCTTTAAGGGTAATTCAACCCATTAAAGAAAGTTGCATTCATTCTAACACTGTGTTGATGCCAGTCTTTATCATGCAGAGTTTTTCTCCATGTATTGATTAAAGCATTTACTCAGAGTGTGTGTGTGTGTGTTTGTGAATGTTTAATCTGTCTTCTCACTCCATGTCACGTTCTGACACGCCCAAGCTGCTATCACCATGCAGAACTATAAGCGCTTCTGCCATCTAAATTGACCTTGCTAAATTTAGTCCATCTTGAACTGCAATTTCAGCATGCCTCACTTCAGTCAAATGTTTAAGCGATAGAATTAAACTAAAACACAGTGAGGCACACCTGTACAATTTTCAAAGCTCTCCAACACTCACGTGCCAAACACACCACCACAAGCTTGCACAAATCTCAAGAAAATGAAAATTACATACTAATTCCACACAAACTAATTCCAAATGTCATCATGCACAGGTCACTGTCATTTCACTCCTCTTTAACTCTCATCATCTTCCTCCTGTTTCTATCTCTCCAACATAGCGCGGTGCAGAGAAATCAAAACTCTGTCACATGGTGCTGCTCTCTTCCTATTGGACGAGTCCAGGCCTTGATCTAGGTGGCTGATTTGTTGTTGCTAAGCAGTGAGGAACCAAACTACAGGAAAGCCTGGGTCCTGTCTACTGGGTCCTAGCGCCTTTGGTTTTCTGTCTCGATGTCCCCCCTTTACTTTCTCCCTCCTCGTCTCCCCAATCTCTCCCTCTGCCACACCTCTCCCATCTTCCCACCCATTGCTGCAGTGCAGTAAGGTGTGTCCTCTGCAATGAATGAAAAAACAGCTTTAAAGAATCAAACCATAAACAGAGCAAAAAAATCAATCAAGTCCAGAGTGACCGTCGCCACATGGTTAAGAGTAACAACACCAATTCAACATCCGTGCATAAAATCAGCCGTATTTTTATAGTCTGACCGGCTTGTACGATATATCAAAAGTGCTTATCCATGTCAGCTGAAGTAGAAAAGTTTGCATTAAACATGCCAAGTTTGTTCCTGATTGCAAGACGACTAAGTCTTATCTCAGAGTGATGAACTTCATTTGCAAACATGAGATCATATAAAACAAATCTGACAGCTTCTCCATAGTTATCTAACCATCAAGTCAGACAAAAAAAGCCCATAACAACAAGCACACGAACTCTACCCTTTCCTTCCCTCCTGCTCTCTCTCTCTCTCCCAACTCAAATTCTGAGCACTTTTTCCTTCCACTCGTCTAATTGGCCAACAAGTTTGCCAGCTCAGCTCTTCTGATTGGCTGTTGCTAAGCAGTAGGCAGTTGGAGCTAGACGTCTGGCAGAGTTTGCACCAGGCAGCGGAGAAGCAGCTTCACCGTGAGTGTGTGTTGGTGTGTGTGTGTGTGTATCAGTGAGGGCACCTCGAGCGAAGTGTTCCTTCCAAAAGGTCCCTCAGGAATCACCAGCAGTCCAAAAATACACACACTGAGGCAAAGCTGATCTACATTAGTCTATAGGCCATACCTGGATCATGTTCGCCAATGGAACTACCAAAACCCCACAAGGAGAACTAACAAGTACCACAAACTAATTCAGTATTATATACATTTAAACAGCAATTGTGGTGCCTAGTCTGGGAACTGAGCCCAGTTGGTTGGTTTGGAAGATCTTCACAACATGTATTTTATTTATTTATTTTTTCCTGCCATCAATGGACTTTTATGAACTGAACAACAGAACAAGCTGTTAAGAGCGTCTTTATCACAAGTGATCCCCACAATCTTTTCTTTTGTTGTGAGAAGATCTCTCCAGGGTTAGACTCCCATTTGCCAGTCGACCATGCTGTGTAACACGCAAAACTGTCCCAGGAGAACACCATCCCCCAGTAAAGCTGTTCCATGTCGTGGGGAAGGCCTGAGGGTGTTGATTATCATCGCTGTGTTATGGTGAAAGTGAGCACAAAGGTTTTATTCTTGCGTTCATGCATTATCAATAAAAGCCAGACATTTGCTTGTTTATTTATAAGTGATTGACGGATTCTTGAACACTGCACATAAATGCATGAGATTGTTTGATATTGAGGATCATGGGGGAAACACACAGAGGTGTGAGCAAGTGCTTTATCTTGGCAGCAGGTGTGAAGGCAGCTGCTACTCTCACCCCTGTAGAGATACCCAACCAATGCAGTGTTAAACACACTACACACAATTCCCTCGAGTGTGCATGACACATATAACTATGCCACCAGAAACAAAGACCAGCCTCTCCTTCCAGTGATGTATGACTACTGTCAAGACAAAGTCCCGGCAACTTCACATTAAAACACCAGCACTGAAGTGGTGTTTAGAGCAGGATTTCCAGCAGGCTATTCAGACAGATAAAGCATTGTTGCACTGATCATTTGCAACACATGTAGTGCATGGAAAGTTGACTTTTTTTTTTTCCACTGTTACTTGGGTAAATGTATTTGTGTTTGATATAGAGGTTGCAAAATGCATGCATATTACCTTTAGTTATTTCTTCCATAAACTGCAAATGATATGGAACTTAATATGCTGTAAATATGTAATGAGGTGACTGTACTTCAAGCAACCCATTTAATATACCAAAAGTAGAAGTGAAGTGGTCGGTCAGGTTAGCAATTAAGCTGTGGTAGTTATGTTGCTATCAGCAGTGCCAGAGCAAGAGCATATCTCATTCATTCATAATGTTGCACAACATTGTTTTTTTTGGCTTTTAGTATGAGTTCCTTAAGGTTATTTATAAGTTACTGTGCTCCAAAATAATGACAAAATTCACATTTAGAAGATAGAAGCAGTCAAAACTTAGTCTCTCACTTCGCCAATATGGGTCAACGATTTTGATGACTTCACTCTGCACTTCAGCTTCTCATCAGATTTTCTGTCCAATCAAATGCTCTCTAGATCTGAAGTGCCCCCCCCCTACACTATAAATAGACTCTGAAGCTGCAGCTGAAATCAATTACTATGTTTTATATGGTGAATGGCACATAATGCACTATATAGGGGATAGGGAATGATTCAGACAGTGTAAATATGCTTTCCAATGGGGTGAATGAAGACTGGTTTCGCGACTTCATGAATGAACCGTCGGCAGCGCGCACAGTCTGCTCCGGTCCAGAGACACGACAGCACAGAGCAAATCACATGTGCGAGTCGGCACAGACCACAAAACGTATCGGACCCTGACCCATTTGAATTCTACACAGAATTCTATATTTTAAAGCGATATGGAGGAGATTAGGAGGAGAAACGGTTGGACAGACTCGGCATTAGAAACAGCACTGATGAGTAGAAGAGATAACAACGGTGTCATGCACCAACATAAATTACACACTTTTCAAACTACACATCCTCAGCAGGATTATGTTCACTGTTCGTAACTGCTTTAGTAACAGTTTCATATTCAATCTATTAAACTGTGGCTGTCAATTGCGGCTTTGCCGAGCTCAACGGCTCTGGCCGAACTGTGATATGGCTATTGGCTATTTTTAAAAAGGGGAGGAGCTGTACAACATGTCCCGTGCTGTCTTCATGTTTCAGTGGAAATTACGTCAACACATTGGAAAGGATAGTTCTGATGAAAAATCTGTCATCATTTACTCACCCTCATACGGTTCCAAACCTGAATGACTTTCTTCTGTGAAACATAAAAGTATGTATAATTAATTAATATATATATATATATATATACACACAGTGCAATGCATAAGTGAATACACCCATGCTAAAGTTGACTAAAAAGAGGAATAAAAAATCATATTTTGGAAATTGAACTTAATGCCTTAATTAAAAAAATTAGGAAAAATCCAACCTTTAAGGACACCAATTTTCTTTGTGAATGAATAATGTATCGTAAATAAATAAATGTTCTTCCTTAAAATACATGGTGCATAAGTGTGTACACCCCTATGTTAAATTCCCATAGAGGCAGGCAGATTTTTATTTTTAAGTATTTAAAAAAAAAAAAATGTAGGATACTATGCATCCTGATAAAGTTTGGCCTTTGGAATTAAAATAGCCCCACATCATCACATAGCCTTCACCATACCTAGAGATTGGCATGGGGTACTTTCCATAAGATCATCTCTCAATGCAAATCAAACTAGCTTTTAGGCTAACTGAAATAAAATCATGCCAATCTCTAGGTATGGTGAAGGCTATGTGATGATGTGGGGCTATTTTAATTCCAAAGGCCAAGGGAACTTTATCAGGATGCATAGTATCCTAAAAAAAAATACTTAAAAATAAAAATCTGCCTGCCTCTATGGGAATTTAACATAGGGGTGTACACACTTATGCACCATGTATTTTAAGGAAGAACATTTATTTATTTACGATACATTATTCATTCACAAAGAAAATTGGTGTCCTTAAAGGTTGGATTTTTCCTAATTTTTTTAATTAAGGCATTAAGTTCAATTTCCAAAATATGATTTTTTATTCCTCTTTTTAGTCAACTTTAGCATGGGTGTATTCACTTATGCATAGCACTGTATATATATATATATATATATATATCAAAAACAATATTAGAAGTAAATGATGACAGAATTTTCCTTTTTGGGTGAACTAACCCTTTAAATAATATTTTTTTTAAAAACATTAAAATAAATGCAAAAAAACAACAGTATTTAAAAATGTAAAAAATAAATTATATATTTTTGCTGAATTTTTTTTTTTAATTAAACAATATAATAGAATATTAACAGAATATATGTAAAAGAAATCAATAAAATGTTATATTTGTTTAATTGATTAAGTGTCGAAGGTGTCTGCTTCACCTCCTGAACAGAACCATAAACCCAAGTCAAAACACAGAAAATACAGAAGTTTCAGATATAACAGAATGAGTCACCGTTTGCCTTCAGAGGTTTTAGAAGATTCTGAGAACTGGCAAACCATCTACACCCTGGAATTCCTCGCTGTAACTCAAATGAGGTTGTCTTTTTTTTTTGCTCCCTTTCATATTATTTGAATCTTCAGGTTGCAATCTGTTCTCTGTACTTCATTATTAATTCCTTATTTTAAATTAATTTTTTCTAAAGCCTGTAAATATCAGGAGCCGATACCAGCCATGCCAACTTGTGCTTGTTTAGAAAAATCCTCCATGAATGGGTGCGACACATCGATGTGACAGCATGCAGATGGTAAAGCAAGGTGTGACGGAATCTTTTTTACTGCAGTGGAGCAGATCATGTGTTCTCCAGGATATTATCAGGTCCTTGACATATTTGCAGAACAAACATTTCCACCCAAAACAAAATTGAGCTTCAGCTAAAGAAAAAAAGAAAAAAAAGAAGAAAAAAAAAGCTAGGAGGAAAAACAATCACTGCATTAAATGTGTTGGTCAGAATTTTGGGTTCAAAAAAAGTAACTAAGGCACCAAAACAAACAGTTCCTGAAACAATTAATCTTAAATTAGTTTTAATGCAATATCACATGACCTCTTCATCCTCCTAGTCGACATTGATTCTTTCTAAGGTGGGGCAGATGTCTCGGATGCGGTAACACACTGATATTTCAGTCGGCGGTATGATATTTAATTCCCGCCACAAACAAAAACAAAACATCCGGAAAGTTGGTGCGCGCGGTGGGCGCAGGAGACGCGTCTTTAGTCGCGCGCTGAGAAGCGGTTTTAAGTGCGTCAGCGCAGCGTTCACTGCCTCCATAGACCGCAGTTTGCCGATGGACACCGGCTTCCTCTGTAATAAGTGTAGTATAAATGGATAACTACTGAAGAAATATTTCCCATACAAACCTATAAAACGGCACTGTTAATGTGAAAAGCTCAAAAGACACGTCTCCATTAATGCAAACGTAAACTGAACATTCTGAACTTCTATAAGTGTGTTTACAAATAACACTGAAGTCAGTCTCCGTCAGGCTGACATGCATCGCACGCCCACAGTCAAAACACTGCAGCAGTTTCTCCTAGACAGAAAGTCCCCCTTAGGCTGTGAGTTATAGCAGTAAAACAAGTTTAGAACTCTAGAAAAACAGGTCTGTGCGTATAACATAAGGCAGTCCAACAAGTAAAAGAGATGCTCTTTTAAGTTCATAAACATACGCTCGATCCATTGAGTGCGATAGAGCTGTCAGTCAAGCGTTCTGTCAGTCATCTGTATCTCCATATCATGATAACTAACGTTAATTGGATTTTTTGCTAACTGCCCACAAGTGGCCAATGTTATAAATGACAGCGTCGATCAAATGACTAAATGAATGGAAGAAATGATGCAACTGTCACGCGGATTTAATTTGGTAGTGTAAATGTTTGCATATATGTATCCTCTATTTGTGGACCAGCAGGGAGAGGTCGACTGCTGCAAACATCCGCCCATCACGAACTCCAGCTCACAACTTTACTGAAGTTGAATAACACGTCAAGAACGCAACGTGACAACCTAAAGAACGTGTCTCACACCCGGACAAACGGGAAACTTCTGCTGGAACTCGGGGGTAACGTTAACTGCCTACCTCCGGTGTTGATGTAAGTTTGCGTCGCTGTCTCCAGTCGTCTCTTCGCTCTCTCCTGTCGAGCCGTAGTCATCGTCCTCTACGGTCACTTCTCCGAAACCCGGGGCTCCTCCGACGTTGTCATGTGGCCGCTCCATAACGGCAACATGTTCCGCCGCCTCGGTGTTTGGCGTCGGGGCCACTTCGAGTTTTCTCTCTGAGAGAGACTGACTTTGCAAAGTAACCGTTACCGTTCTCAGAACAAGCAGCAGCAGCAGAGATATGCACACATTTCCAAACTGAAACCCCCTTTCCATTGGGACAAGTGGCACATGAGTAGTTAGGCAATCACATACCAAAATACAAAGTGAATTTTAAAAACTAGACTATAAAACGCGTTATACAAGTAAATTCGTAAGGCTATTTGATCTCTTTCTGTTGTCCTCTCTTAACGTAAACATGCAATCAACGGCACCATGTTATTCCCTTTATACTTGACGTTGGCCGTGCCGTGGTAACGTCAAGCCCCGCCCCCTATCTAAACGACCATTGGCTGCGAAAGGAAGCAAATCCCTGCAGTGTGTGCTGATTGGTGTGAGCGTTTGTCAATCTTCACTGCTCGTCTACTAAGCAGATTTTGATTGCTTCCTACAACTGTCTTTTACAGTGCAGTCTGTTGACGTGTCGCCACTCTTATGCACTTCATTCCATTGGGCGCTTTCCTTGTCACTCAGAAATAGAGGCGGGAGGAAAGGCAGCCTTGAGCAAAAGCAATGCGAGTATGGCTGTCTTTTGAAGTATATTATTGGCTACATCGTAGAGTTTTAGCCAATAAAATAGTAGTGTTGACTCCAACTTGTTTCATTGGTATGTTTACGGAAGCCGCGAAAGAAATCTGGTTAATGCATTGGTCTGACACGCTGTCAATCAAAATCAGCGCTACTGCGATTTCTAACTGAGGGGCGTTGCTACTACTTTTTGAGTGATGCTGATTGGGTAAAAAGTATAAGGATGGAAATAACGACGTGGCCCTGTCTATGGTGTTTGCGGACAAAAAGTGAAGTCATGTTTGACAATTTCATTTCCGGGCTTTTTGATAGGAAAATAAACCTCTGCTTTTAGGTTTATTTTATTTATGCACTTACATTTATTAAGTGCATTTTCCTTTAATTATTTTAAAAATGAATGTACACAAATTACGTCTCGTTATCGGATTGTAATAAAAGACTTACAACCATGGCACTTTTAAAATAATACGTTTACAAATATATAGGCAACTTAAGCATTTCAGTTCACTTTTTGTAGTAATGAAGGTTGGCTACTGTGCTGTGCAATGTATATGGCGCTCTCTTGTGGCCTGATAAATAATCTGTTAACTTATCTTTGAGCCATACTGATTTAGTAAAACGTCAGATAAAAATGACAGTTCATAATTGATTGGTCCAGTTTTAATATTGATTTTCAGTCTGGAGCACAACATTTGAAAACTTCAGTATCATAGTAAAATTGGGAGAGTAAAACAAAGCTGGTATTTGAAGAAGTACAATACCCCAAAATCACAGTGACCTCTATGAGGTTTTCATTAACAGAACTGAGAGATCAATAAATGTACAGAAGATAAGGCCTTCAGCTGTGCCACCAACTCACTGCTGCTTTCATCCCTCAACAACACTGTGCTGATGGCCACAGGCACATCGAAAAAAATGATACAAAAACAAAATCAATATCAAAAGCTGAGTGGCATTTCACCCCTTCAAATAGTTATTTTGTCCAGGGGCAGAATGCTCTGAAATGATTGATCAATGAATTAAACTAACCACTGTGTGCAGGAAAAGGCCACAAGTTTCACTTGAGGTTTCACGTTGGAACATGAGCAAATCTACCAGAATCTCCAAAACAGTTTCAAAATGATCATACAAACCCACAGAAAATGTATTAACGATCATTTTAGATGAGATTGACAAAGGCTTGTAAGGCTAGCAACTATGCTTTGTAAAAAATATATATTTGAGTAGGCACAGACGCAGGCCACTATATTCATGCGTGTGTATAGACAGCCATGCAAGACAACATTCACGGTAGAGCATGGAAAGAAGTAAAGAAGCACAGAAGGTAAAATGACATTGTAGACATAAGGACCATCACTGCAGGTTACATTAGCAGAATTTTTCAGACAGAGGATATGTGAGAGGAAACAGGAAAGGCCCGGAGACCTAATTTTGCATTGATGTGTAAAATGCCCCATTTCGTCTGCACACCAGTCCTGACCAGACATCTGATGGTTTCTGTACCAGAAAATAAAAGAACCTGTAGGGAAAGAGCTGCCAGAGTCTGTGTATGTGAATGGCACTTGAGGTGTGCAGGCTGGTCTATCACAAGAGCAGAGGAAGGATCTTCTCAGTTGACAGGAGGGTCTCTAGTCTTGACACTTCCGTCCTCCATACCGAAGTACACCCGCTCAGCCATCCCCACAAACAAGCCCGTCTCAACCACACCTTCATAAAAGGAGACAACATTCATTGGTGGTATTTAGGAATATATACACTACCGTTTCAAAGGTTTGGGGCCGGCAAGATGGATATAAATACAGTCGTACAGTTGTTTTAAATTAATAATATTTCAAATAAATGCAGCCTTGGTGAGCAAGAGACCAAAAAAAAAAAAAATTGTACAGTTGGTATGTAGAGAAAAGAAAGGTGATGGAAGAACGGTGGTATTCTGTTCATCTGTACATACCTGGGATCATCTTAATGGCCGTGTTGACCTCTTTCCAGTTCTGAGCATGCTCAAACTTCCAATCCAGAATGAAGTTGCTGTTATCGGTAACCACTGGACCCTAAATTTAATAGAATCAAATCATAAGATGAATACACCACATATCCAAAAACGTTGAGATGGGGAGCATGACAAGAGGAGGAGGAGATTTGTGGGATGCACATCCAGGGCACGAAGCTCCCGTTCCACCACATCCCAAAGATGCTCTATTGGGTTGAGATCTGGTGACTGTGGAGGCCATTTTAGTACAGTGAACTCATTGTCATGTTCAAGAAACCAATTTGAAATGATTCGAGCTTTGTGACATGGTGCATTATCCTGCTGGAAGTAGCCATCAGAGGATGGGTACATGGTGGTCATAAAGGGATGGACATGGTCAGAAACAATGCTCAGGTAGGCCGTGGCATTTAAACGATGCCAAATTGGCACTAAGGGGCCTAAAGTGTGCCAAGAAAACATCCCCCACACCATTACACCACCACCACCAGCCTGCACAGTGGTAACAAGGCATGATGGATCCATGTTCTCATTCTGTTTACGCCAAATTCTGACTCTACCATCTGAATGTCTCAACAGAAATCGAGACTCATCAGACCAGGCAACATTTTTCCAGTCTTCAACTGTCCAATTTTGGTGAGCTCGTGCAAATTGTAGCCTCTTTTTCCTATTTGTAGTGGAGATGAGTGGTACCCGGTGGGGTCTTCTGCTGTTGTAGCCCATCCGCCTCAAGGTTGTGCATGTTGTGGCTTCACAAATGCTTTGCTCCATACCTCGGTTGTAATGAGTGGTTATTTCAGTCAAAGTTGCTCTTCTATCAGCTTGAATCAGTCGGCCCACTCTCCTCTGACCTCTAGCATCAACAAGGCATTTTCGCCCACAGGACTGCCGCATACTGGATGTTTTTCCCTTTTCACACCATTCTTTGTAAACCCTAGAAATGGTTGTGCGTGAAAATCCCAGTAACTGAGCAGATTGTGAAATACTCAGACCGGCCTGTCTGGCACCAACAACCATGCCACGCTCAAAATTGCTTAAATCACCTTTCTTTCCCATTCTGACATTCAGTTTGGAGTTCATGAGATTGTCTTGACCAGGACCACACCCCTAAATGCATTGAAGCAACTGCCATGTGATTGGTTGATTAGATAATTGCATTAATGAGAAATTGAACAGGTGTTCCTAATAATCCTTTAGGTGAGTATGTATATATATATATATATATATATATATATATATATATATATATATATATATATATATATATATATATATATACACAACAGAAGTGTTGACTAAGGTTGTATTCACACTTGTAGTTCGATTCTCTTGGTTCTTTTGGTCCTGACCAAAAAAGAAAGTATTATATTTAGTCCTGGTTTACTTAGCGTTCACACTGTCATTTTGAACTCTAGACCTAAAGGTTTCTGACTCCTGTACCGAACTGTAATGAGCAACATTGCTCTTATGATGAAAGGAACTGGGTATCTTTGAGCATTCTGTCCTCTTTAGGGTCACGTTATGACATCACATCCTGTTTTCGGGTGTCTTTGGTCTATGGTCTACTGGTGCACACCAGAGTTTGTTTGGAAGTGGATGAAAAAAAAAGTGGGTCTCAGTCCGCTTATATGGTGTGCAACAGTTCGGATGGCAGCGTTCACACTTATTCAAATGAACCGCACTAAGAGCAATCGCACCAGACTTCGTTTTAATCAAACCAAACCAGCCAAGTGTGAACACAACCTTAGTTCTTTTCTATGATAAATGAAGCTCTTTGGGTTGATACAGTTCAAATGAATTCAGATAAAGAGGAGTTCATATTTTAGGGCAGGACATTGTAATTTCTTAATGTAATGTTATAACAAATAAATAAAAAAGAACCCTCAATAGTGTACATAACACAATTGCAACTCAAGATTGATCAGTAAGACTTTCTTACAGCTTTACTGACTGCCATCCTCAGCACTGCCTCTCCTCCAAAGCGCCGGGCAATGGCTCTGGACACGGGCACATACGCCATGGGGATGACCTCCACCGGCACCCCTTTCTTCCACTGCTGCCCCAGAGCCTTTGAGTCCTTTCTACCCACACAAAAAACAAAATGACATCACATGAGCACATCTAAACTTCTAGTTTGTACATGTAGTAGAAGACTCTCTCACATAATTATAGCAACCACCCGCTGGGTTATAATGACACATGACTTCACTACATGCACCTCGTGATCAGTAGTAATTATGGGCTGTTAAATATATACTGAATTTGGTAGCTCAAACAGTAGAGCACGACGCTATGGGTGGATTCCCAGGAAATGCATGAACTGATGAAGTGTAAACCTTGACTGCAACGCAAGTCGCTTTGGATAAAAGCATCAGCCCGTCACTACATACATACCGAAAGTCTGCGATGACAATGAAGTGTTTGGCACAACCAGCCACAATCTTCTCCTGGGTTAAGCATCCTCTGTTTTGAAGGAGGAAAAGAAGGACATGACAAGACCCGATGACACCTTAGGGGTTTCACACCAAAGAACATGAAAGAGGAATTAGAAAGTATCCTTGAATTTAACAGGTTTTCCAAACTCACCCTCCTCCTTTAATCAGAGTCAAAGCAGCATCAACTTCATCAGCTCCGTCAATTGCTACATCCAGCTAGAAGTCACAAAAAAACACTCTTCAGGGCAAATAATTATCAAATAATTTGTCCGAAATAGCATTTATTTGAAATCATTAACATAACAGTAACATTTCAAAGTGAAAGTTTGAAAATGTATTTAGGATATGAAGATTTTGTTCTGTGTTCAGTTAATCTCAAATTACAGTATTTGTTAAATTTGTGAAAGCAAGCATAACATTTCTCCAAAATTTACATGACAACAGAATTGAAAGATTTTGACATATTTGTAATTATAATTTTTTCATATTTTTTTTTATGATTTTTCTGTTTTCTATCCCCTTGTATACACGATTCGTCTTCTTCTGCACTGTATTTAGGCACTCATGTTATTTGTAATGTCATCTGGCTTTTTTGTATTTATTTATTTTGATATATATATATATATATATATATATATATATATATATATATATATATATATATATATATGTTGTTTGGTCGCCATTGTTCTTACCAACAATATTGAGAGAAAATGTAATAGGTTTTCATTAAATTTAAACGCATACTTCACCGCTGGCAAAATGGCTTTCAATTAAACTTGGCTCCTTATCGAGTAGAAAGACAAAACATTTTTTGAAATCAGTGCTACCTGACTAGAGGAAACGGAGAAAAGGCTGTTATCTTCCCGTTTGCCAAATAGGTAGGAAAACTTAAATTTTCACCAGTCTGCTATGGATATGCTTACCAGAGTCAAATATCGCCTTGCTTTAGTAAGAATTAAGTCTTAGCGAACTTTGAGTCATAATGGTATAGAAAAGTAAACATTCAGTCAAAAAAAAAAAAAAAAAAAAAAACTAAATATGGAAAGAAAGCCATGCTGGAAAATCTGAAAAACCTCCATGTTTGTAGCCGCCATGCAGCACGAACACAGTGTTTTAGGCCAAACAACTAAAACACTGCTCTTTTCAATGGAGAGGAAAAAGTGAAAGAAACTGCAGTTCTGTCAGTTCCACCCAAACCTCTGAAGCAAAGCCTGACACTAGGTGGAATGATAATTTCTTAATCAGTCAAATGTGCATCAAGTCAAATTTCACCCAATTAATCAGCCTGCCCAATGTATAAGTCTATACTAAAGTCTTCTATTCTGAACAGGTGGTATTTGATCTGTTAAGTTTAAAAAAAGTCTTAAGTCTAAATCATCTTTCACCTGTTCTGCTGTCTTCCTGAACTTTCATATTGAGCAGTCATTTTTGTACAAAAGGTCCAGCTCCCCCACCCAAACTCACCTCAGGATGTCTGTCTAAATCAGAAAGAGTGAGACCATGCTGCAGAATCAGCTGACGGGCCTAGATCAACAATTCAAATGAGTTCATTATAACAAGTGTTTAATAGCGTTTAAAGAGTGTTATGTTAACAGATTAAGGTTTATACTGACCTGGAAGGACGTGGGAACACACACAATGTTCAGCTTCTCCTCTCTTACCCTCTCAGCTAGAAAGAAAATACCATCCTTTAGTAATTATCATATAAGCATAAGTGGATAATATTAAATGTCTTACCCAGCCTGTCCACAGCATAGACGATAGTCGAGCCACTGCCCACCCCAACTACCTGATTGTTCTGAAAGAAAAAATAATGTTATAACATAACCAAACAAAACGCAGTCCCACATTAAGGGAACACAAAACTGATAAGGCCTAAAAATCTTGAATTAATTATTTCTTTCAACAAAGAGTCAGTAAAGGAGATGCATTAAGTCGATAATAATCGATTTTCTCGATTAGTTGTCGCAGCCATATTTTTATGTTACGCAGCACGTTTGAGCTTCTGCAGAAAACAATCTTGCATGTCAGTCAGGTTTGGTTGAGCGGTTTATGTTCGCTGATCAATGTTTATATTTTAATAAAAGACTAATTTGAACCTGTCTATCATATAAAGTATATTGACAAACGTTAAACCGCTCAGATCATATGGATTAGTTTTACGATCTCTTTATGAACTTTTTGAAGGGTCAAAGAAGTTGTGTAGCTATCAATGGAGGGACAGAAAGCTTTTAGATTTCATTAAAATATTCATTAGAGTTACAAAGATGAACGATTTGGGACAACACGAGGGTGAGTAATTAATGACAGAATTTTCATTTAAGGGTGAACTAAACCTTTAATTACTCATCGGACCCTAATGTACTACAATTCATTATTTATAGTACACACAGTCAACACCCGTTACACCACGTAGCTATTTCCAAATATGCTAATCTCTAAAGGTTTAATTTGAGCTGCTTTAGCATCCTTATATATCACCTAGCTTACTTTACTGCTGCATTAATTACTAAACTGAAGCCACATGAGTTGCACTTGTACTCAACTTCTTGCTGAGTTAACTACAATTTAACATGCCAGCTAGCATGATTAAAGCTAAAGTGTCACAGCGAATACTCACTACAAATTGTGACTGTCAAAGCACATAGTCATAGTAAATGTAAAACAGCAATTCTGTTGATGCGAGAGTAACGTTAGCCTAACTGAATAACGCTAGATAAGTCGATATGCATCGTGTGTCTCGTAACGTGTTTAATGCGCCCATTCAGCCAGTTAAACTGAGGTAACTGATGGAAATGTATCACAACGAAGGTAAATACACAGTCTTACCTGTATGTGGTTGTTTACAGCAGCATAAGCTGCCAGTTTTTTGGCCTCTTCAGCCATGAGAGTGCCGTGGTACCGCCTGCTGCTGCTACTGCTGCTGCTACACACGTGTTTCTCCCTCGGTAGAAAGAGGAGGAGAGATCTGCTACTGATCACTGCAAACTCAACCCACCTCTGCGGTCTCATCACACAGCGCGTCCACGATCACAACAATAAAACACTTGCCACACTTGTATACATTACATGCACGCGCAGAACCGAAACAGAAAGGACAGTAAACAATATATTAAAGGACGCTCAAACATTTGAGTCAAAATAACACCTGTCAGATAAGTACGAGTTCAGGTGTTTTCATAACAGGCGTGTGTTCTTGGACCCAATAGCAGAGCAGAATACAGTGTCCAATTCTGGAACGAATCGTTCTTTTGAGTCGGATCTTTTAAACGAGTCGGTTGCGCAAACCCGTTCTTAAAGGGATAGTTCACCCAAAAATGAAAATTCTGTCACCATTTACTCAACCCTTGTCGTTCCAAATCAGTAAGACTTTTGTTTTTCAAGGTCTTCGGAACACAAATGAAGATCTTTTTGATGAAATCTGAGAGCTTTCTGTCTCTCAACTACAGCTATACATTTTGATGCTTCAAAAAGTTCCTAAAGAGATCATAAAACTAATCCATATCAATGGAATGGTTTAGACCAAATTTTCTGAAGAGACTTGATCGCTTTATATGATGAAGAGATTTAATTTAGGCTTTTATTCACATATAAACATTGATCAGCGAACATAAACAGAAGCTCAGCCGACCTGCTTGACACGCGAGAACAAACCTCTTGCGGAACCAAATGCCTCTAACACACGAGAATGAATTGGTTCTGGCATGTCAAGCGAACATGATTGAGCTTCTGTTTACCACAACTGATGTGTGAGTTGAGGAATGTTATATGTGAATTCATTTTTGGGTGAACTATCACTTTAACTATATTCAAGAAAAAAAATATTTATTTAAGAAAAAAACATTTAGAGTGAACTGAGGATATGACTGATGGGACGAGCAGTAGGCTACTTTAATAACTGAATAGCAGAAATATCACAAATTACATGTAGAAATGTTTACAACTATTGGTGGTCTATCTATCTTTTTAAACACATACAAAAAAATTGCATTTGATTTTAAAACATAAAACATCCAGCCGAGAGATAACATATTTTAAATATATTGTTCTCCTTATTATTATTATGAGTCAGGCTTCCCATCTATGATCTATATAATGTTAACAACACTTAACATGGCCATTAGAGGGCAGTTAATGCCTACATTACAAAATCTAAAATATTGTATTTTTTAGTAAGAACAAACTAGAGACTAGTGACATGATTAGATCAGTTTGACTATGTTTCTAAAAAATAAAAAAAACATTGTCATTTAGTAATGAAAATGAACTGTAGCCAACATAAATAGAAAACAGAGGAGCGCTGAAACAGATGGGTATCAATATATCTCTTTATTTGGCAATCAGCTTGAAATGATCTAGATTTCAGTGTATAGCATACCCCTATTAAACCCACACCATCCTTCCAATAAACATGTCTCTTATTTACCTTAGTTTTTACATATTGCAGTTTACAAATTTAGCTTATCTGTTTGACAAAATCGATTTGACAATGAATATTTTTTATGTGCTTTATAAAAATCTACACATTATACATTCATGATTAGAAAATAAAAAATCCAAAACAATATTTAAACAGCACAGAACAAAACTCGTCAACATATCCCACCCAGGTGTGAGCGACCACAAATTAAAGTTGAATACTTCAATATTACAGTAAATACTGAGGGATGTCCAATGACAAACAGGATTACTGAAGGGAGGTTGTTTTTACACCAGAGGTCTGGACTCAAGGAGAATAACTATGATACGGTTACAGGGAAGATAGAGAGCAAGAAATGGGAATGCTGATTACGCAAGTGCAGCGAGATCTTCAAGAGAAAACCATCTTCTTCAATAGTACGCCTAATCTCTCTCTGAAGCTTAAAGCTCTCTGTGTCTAGTCTGATTCTCAGCTTTCTCTAATCTCACATTGCCAATGATTAAGTGCACAGGTGCTAACTTTTTTGCCCACAGTTAATCAAACCATGTCTTTCTTTCTTTGTGCGCCTTCACTTACAGCGTCTATTTTGGGAATGTAATGTTGTTCGATGGGTCGAAATCATCAAAGATATCTGCATCTTCCAATTTCTTGGGATCTCTAAGAGGGTTTTATTCAGAAAGACCGCAAACAACTATAAACAACTATGAAGTAAGGATATAATGGAACTATACCTTCATTTGACCATTATTTCTAGTTGCTTTTAATAATAACACAAATTACGTAATAGTAATACAAATCAAAAGTTTCAATGTCTTATAAAAGGCATGCTTTCTCTGTTTTAAATATATTGTGAGATGGACGGACATTGATCAGTAAGCGCCTTTCTTTTGGGCATTGTTTATAATCATGCCTGTGTGTGTGTGTGTGTGTGTGTGTGTGTGTGTGTGTGACTGAGGAAGGTACACAGTCGTGGTGTCTTGTGATGTGCAAAGCTTAAATGTCAGAGTCCATTCAGCAGTGAGTAAGGTCCACAGATATGCTGCTTGTTTTTCTCCTTTTCCCTGAAACCCCAGCGCTTAGGATACATTCTCAACACATCAGTGGGTATCCAAACTAGAAGTCTATTACCTCGAAAGTAAACTCTCTTTAGAAAACTTTAAAATATTGATAGCCTCTAATAATCCGCTGTATTGCTATGAGACACAGTTTCCTAATAAGGTGAGTGTATAGTTTTGGTCCATGCTCATGACATTATTACTTATTTGCGCTGATATGTACCAAAATGCACTGGAAAATCTGCGATCGGCGGCTTTTTTTATTTGACGTATGAGAGTTTTTGCGCTGGGTGAGCGTGCGTGCGAGTCAGTGTTCAGCATTAAGAGGTATTGCTACAGATTCAGTTCAGTCTCTTGTTCAAAAACCAGCTGTGTTTGTGTCCAAAAACACTATGATCGGAGATGGAGAGAACACTCGTGTAAATTAGTCATGGCACAATTGTTGAGAATAAATGTGATGGTTTCCTACGTCTTCTAAAACAAGTGTTTGATCAGTACTGTGATGCATGGATACATCAGAATAGACTAGAGAGGGGGGAGGGGGCTTTGGTGTACTATTCAGATCATGAGAGAAGCAGTGACTGACCGAGGTCAATGGTCAAACAGTCAGACAGCGGTCTGTCTTTCTACTCTGTCTTGAACAGGCAGCTCATCTTCCCCCTCTCTTGTTCTGTCTTTAAATATCCTTCTTTTCTAATCTCTCGTTCTATTACTCTATTTCTCGTTCAGTGCTTCACCAGAATGCCTGCTGTTAAACACTAGAATCAGTTTGTTTTTCCTCCCAGAGTTTTGTATTTCAGAAACACAATTCCCAGAGTCCTTTGCTCAGAGGCTCAGTGTGCATGCGTTCACATGCGCTGTGCATCCATAATGTCCAGGTACTTAGCCTCAATGATCCTGGGCAGTAGACAGTTCCTGAGGCAGAGACACAATTCAAAGTTTGTTAATATCATATATTCAAAGTATGGTAATATCATATATATCCGAGCAGGATTCGAACCGGCGTGGGTGGTGGGCGTGCTAAGAAGGACGATAAAGACCGCAGCCTCTAGTGTCAGTCACTGTCCTGCACAGCTCTTACTAGCTTACTATCAAAAAGAGAATGAGACAGAGCTCGTAATAAAACAAGAATCAACATTGGCTTGGCTTTTCGAAGCTGACGAGAACTGAGGGATTTGAAATGTAAAAACGAAGCTGAGAGATTTTATTGAACAGATAAATTGCCATATGCAGCTCTCTAACAGAGTTCATTGTAAAGCATTATCTATTGCAAAGGATTATTTCATTATGGTTGTTGTAGCGCTGTGCTGGAATTTATTTTCAAAGATGTTCTTCTGCAAAATGCATACATGGTGTACCTTTAACAAAACTTCTTAAATCTTTGTGAATATTTGAAAAAAAAATCAAATATTAACAATATTTGTTGGTGCGATAAAGAAAATCATGTGGAGCAACCAACATGCAGACCCTTATGACTGTGTAGGTCAATAAGTGTCTATAAATATCAGACAATTTTACCTTATTATGACAAAACAATGCTTTAAAATGTTATTTTTGGACTTTGAAATTCATTTACTTGCTAAATATTTTGAAACTTATGAAATGAATGATCAAAATGTATGCACTCACATGTATTCAAAGAGTAAGGGAAATATGTTATTAGTTTTTACTTGAAAGTTGTACTACATGACATTAAAGTCATTAAATTAAAATTATTCTTGACAATGGTATTAAAGTTTTTCAAAACCATATACTAACGCGAGTACATTTATAAGAACTATAAAGATTTTTCCTTTCTTTTCCTTTCATTAATCATTCTATCGTATGACCTTTACCAAACACGATTTATTACACATGCATGTGCCTAGCAATACACACACAACACAGAGAGACAGGAGTTCGTGACTTGAGATCTGGAGGCATTTCAGAACTCACCTGATGGGTATGAGGATAAACATTAGCAGAGGAAATATCATCTTCATATACGGGAGAGGGTACATCCCAAATGCACAGAGGAAAAGCAGCTGCACCATCTGAAGGAAAGTGAAGTAATGGATCTTTCTCTGCGGCACCTTGCGGATGTAGTGGGTTGGCGGGTAGGATGTCTGAGAAAGAGTAAAGGGCAATTGAGTGACAAAGAAAAAGTGGATGTTGGGACTACGATCCATTCATGTATGGACATTTCACTTACTGTACATGAGTCTCCACAATACAAATATAAATCACATCTAAATCAGGGCTATATGCATACATAATGGAGATCACATCTGTGATGACGCCAATGCTCAGCAGTGAAATTTCCCCCCATATGGCAATTAGTATTTCAGTTTCGTGGTTGCTACAGCCTCGGTTCTCATCTATGATCATTTGCACACGTGTGGATTAAAGGACGTCCAAACTACCATATGCTGGCATATAGTTTTGTTTGGGAGAGAAAAAAATACATATGTGGCCAGAATAACCATTTACTAAGGATGTGCCAGGATAGTTGACTAAAAGTCCAACAACCAACTAGTCGATTAGTGAGGGCGACAAGTAACCGTTCAAAAGTTTGGGGTCAATAATATGATTTTTTTTTTTTTCCTGAAAGAAATCAATACATCTATTCAGCAAGGATGCATTACATGAATTAAAAGTGACAGTAAAGACAAAAGATTTGTATTTTCACATTTCATTTTCACAATCTTTTGAACTTTCCATACATCATAAATCCTGAAAAAATGTAGCATGAATTCCACAAAAATATAAAGCAGCACAACTGATTTCAACATAAGAAGAATAAGAATAAATGTTCAGCATATTAGAATGATTTCTGAAGGATCACGTGACACTGAAGAATGGCTGCTGAAAATTCAGCTTTGACGTCACAGGAATAATTAAAAGTTTACAAAATATTCAAAGAGAAAGTGGTTATTTTAAACTCTAATAATATTTCACAATGTTTTTAACTGTATTTTTGATCAAATAAATTCAGCCTTGGTGTTCACCCAAGACATAAGAACCACCATTTACTAGGGATGTGCCAGGATGGATGACTACTTGTCCAACAATCAACTAGTCGGTTAGTGAGGTTAGTGAAGTTAATTATATTATATAGTGTTATGCTTAAACTTACATTAACTTAATAGTTGATTAATAATTAATAAAATTAGTTTTAACAAACAACCTGAGCCCAAGAACTCAGGTTACACTGAAACATTCTGCTTGCAGGATGTGAATAAGTGGTTTTGAAATCCCACCAACTATTTGATTATGAAACATTTTGCCCATCCCTAGCATTTACACAGATTTAAAGCCACCATTTACGATTGGCACAGTAAAAATGAACAAAACGACCAGGTGTTCATATCCACAAAATGCATCAATGGAGACTAAGTCATTTCTGACCATGACAAGTAGAGGGCGCTCTGTTGCTTTATTTGCACAACGGATGCACCGCTCTCTTCTGTGTTCTTATTTGTACAACACCTATGACTTTTATTTGCCTTTGTTTTCATCGAAGACACACACGCACACACTCACTTGTTCTTTGAGTAGCAGAGCCATGCGGTCGCACATTTGATTGCCTTCAATGGAGGTGAGAGCGATGTAGAGGAAGAGCCCATAAAGCACAGGCTTAGGAATCCACTGCAGGGGCACCGGCAGCAGAAACAAGCTCACACCTATCAGGATGTTAGCCACGAGCGAGGTCACTCGCGTCTCCTTCACACTCACTATACTACACACACGCACATGTACACACACACACAAACACACAAAGGCGTCATTTAAAACCAAGCACACTGTGCCAATAACTGCTATAATGACGTTTGTGCTTCACAGATTGATTGCGATTGTAATTGCTTGTGAGCGTGTGGCTCGTCGATGTGGTGTGTGCTCACGTCTCATAAAGGTGTCCTCCTTCCACCCTTTCCTCCACGATGGCCAGCTGTCTGACGTGCAGAGTAGAGTGCGGGAACGCAGCATGCATCCACGGCAAGCCCAGCACAGACATCAAAATATTAATCAAGCCAGACAGAGTCAGGTCCCAGTGATACGCCGTGCCCTTCAATAACCTGTGGCACACACACACACACACACAGTCACGACTGCACAGTTTGACCCAGTGTCCTATCCAGGTGCAAAGCGACAAGTTTCCAGCGACCAATCATAATATATTTGATGTTTAATATGCAGCTAGGTGCATGGTGGGAGTCATTTAAATAATATAAATTGCCAATTAAAAGTTAGGGGTCAGTATGTTTTATTTTGACAGAAATTAATGCTTTTAATCATCAAGGATGCATTAAATTGATCAAAAGTGAGAGTAAAGACATTTATAATGTTACAAACGATTTCGAATAAATGCTACTTTCCATTCATCAACGAATCCTGAATAAAATATTTAGAAGATTGCAGAAATTCTGCTTTGCCATCACAGGAATAAATTACATTTTAAAATATATTAAAATAGTGAACATTTATTTTAAATTGTAAAAATATTTCTCAATTAAGATTTAGTAAATGATACGATGACACGATCAAAGAGGTTCAAATGAAACACCTTCCGTTTTAAGTTTTCCTTGGCTAATTTGCATAAAGATGAAGTTGGTCGCAGGTTGCTCATTTGTTGCTCTTTGAAAAGAAATGGCTGTAGGACGCCTTGACGCTACAAATCACTGCCAGTGCTCAATACTCCTACACATGAAAGAGGTTGCTTGTCACTTTATCACATTGTTAGGTTGATAACAATGTGACTAGCTGGTCAGAAACAACCTGGTTAGGTTAATGTTCGGTTAATTTTAATAATCATTGTGATGAAGCCACTTATGAGTGGTGAAATGTAAAAAAAAAAAAAAACTATTTTCAAAAGACATGAACCTGTTTTCTGGTGCATTTGTGAGAGAAACTACAATGTTCTGGTCGATGAAGATGAGGATAAACAGGAGGAAGCCCAAACCCATTGCACTCAGAACACTTGCTCCAGACAGCTTATCCAGCGGGGCTATTTGAAACATTGGACCTTCGTGGAAGTTAAACACCGGCACTGGAAGAGAGCACATAACACAGTGAACCTCAGCTCACACACCATAACAGACCATCCAACAAAAACCAGACCTTCCAGAATAGTGTGATTACATCTACAGTAATTGTTAAATTGTTAAATAGTCGCGGTGTGAAAGCACCATCAGTGATGTTATTTTACTATAGTGAAAAAGCATTTCTATTGAAAAAATAAATGTGTGAAAAATGGCCACAGAACAAACTGCAACAAAAAAATGGCACAAAAACCAAAACCAAAGCACGATAGCATTGTATACATTTCAGGTAGCATAATTTGTTGTTGGAATATTGGTTTAGGTTTAAAACTGACCACATTTAAATTAAAATCCTACATTTAACACAAGTTATGATAGGAACATTAACAATAGCATGATAAGAATCTCTGACTTTTACAGAACAACAAAATTATAGTAACACTGAATATGTTCATAGGAAGGTATGTGTAAGAAGTGTACCTTGCTTTATTTAGTTTGTGGCTTTATTGTTTAAAATTGCTACCAGGTGATTATTTTGTCCACAAACACAATGTGGGAATCAGGGGAGTTTCTCGCAATTGTGAGTTATTAAGTCCAATTCTGAGGAATTTGACGGACTTTTTTTCTCGGAATTGTGAATCTCACAATTTTGACTTTAAAACACGATATTGGGAGTTTATATCTCGCAATTCTGACTTTATAACTCACAATTGCGAGTTTATATCATGCAATTCCGAGGAAAAAAAGTCTGAATTGTGAGATAATAAGTCGCAATTACCTTTTTCATTGTTTATTTTGTGGAGGAAACAAGCTTTCATACTGTACATATATACGTTTTGGATTGTTTGGCCATTTCCCTGCAGTTTCTGCGTTGATCTAATTTTCAATATGAGCCTCTCGACTGCAGCATTGGAACGCTGAGTGAACGTTTAAAGAGCCTGAAGTAAGAAGTAAAATCTCACTCTGATAACCAAGTTAAACTCCCACACCAAACAGATGACAGAGGAGTTGGAGGAATAATGCTGTGATAGTCGGAGTGGAGTGGCTTTGCTGTAATGTGCTGGCTGTAGAGAGGGAGCGTACAGGCAGTGTGTGTGTGTGTGTGTGTGTGTGTGTGTGTGTGTGTGTGTGTGTGTGTGTGTGTGTGTGTGTGTGTGTGTGTGTGTGTGTGTGTCTAAGTGTTGGTAGGGCCGTACGTTTTGGCAAGCCTTCCTGGCTTGACAAACTGAGCCAAAATTTTGAACTGATTCTCAGTACTGAATCTTCTCTGCTATTTGCATCTCATTTAAAATTGCTGCTTAAATGCTGCATTTTGACATGTTGAAGATAATCTCTCAATATGATTAAAGACATTTACATAATAAAGCAGTTTTATCATTATGAATGTTTTGTTTTTTCTCTGCTTAAATTATAGCATGAATAAGCTCAATTACTTACCTTATATTAAATACTATTATCATGATCAAACAAAAACACTAATATTGACTATTAGTGAAATAATGTAATGCATATAATATTATTTATATATAATAATAATAATAATAATAATAATAGCAAAAACATGGATGATAAATAATGATTAAATGTGAAATAATATAATGAATACAAAAAATTATATAAATAAGGTTTTGTCAAATAAAAATAATAATAGCAAAAACTGTGAAATGTGAAATAATATAAAATATAAAAAATAATATAATATAAATAAAATAAAGAATAATGTTTCATGTCAAATTAAACAAAAATAACAATAACAACAACAACAAAATATTAGGGAAATGAGAATAGAATAAAATAAAATAATAAAAATGTTTAATTGCTAATAAAAAATAACAATAGCAAAAACAAACCCATATTGCTTGCTAATACCAGAAAAAAGGATCAGTTTAGTATTCTGGAGAAATTAAACAGTGTAGAACAAAAACTGGACTTCCTGTTATTTGAAAACTGTCTTGAAGAAATGTGTACCTTAGTGTCAATGTGTGTGCAACATGAAGACAAATAGTGTCACATGACTCACAGGCAATGTCGTTGAAAACGTATGATCCCACATAAGAGAAGACAAGCACTGAGATAGGCAGAGCACAGTCGGACAGAATCTCTCTCATCTTCACATGCAGAAACGGACTGCCAGGAATAAATGGAAAGATGGGGGTGTCAAAACAGTCCTCTATCACTCTAAAATACTCAGTGTGTGCACAGGTGTGTGTGTGTGTGTGTGTGTGTGTGAGAGAGACAAGAAGAGATCCTCACCTCCTCCTGAACTGGTACAGTGTGTATCCCACCCACAGTGTGCCCATCATGAGGAGGAGACAGAGTAGTGGCCGTGCCCGTGTGCACAGAATGAAGGATTCTGGGAGGGACACAGACCCTGCCTCAGTCAGGTTCAATTCCCCTAAATGTACACTTCCACTGATGCGATTCAGCTCTGCCGCACTCCCATTGGCCAAAGTGGGAGCATGATAGTACTCTTGAAAGACTGTAAAGGAGATACCAAGATAAGGTATTACTATTTATATACTGTAAAAAAAGGTCAAAATTAATGTACAGTATACAGTATATCTAGGTTTAAAATGAACGCTAACTGTTATGCATTGTGTAAATGTTTTTGAATCGTCAAAATGAACGACTTTCTCAGTGTAATATTTTTACTGTGCCACATATTTATTAAACAATTGGTTTAAACAATAAGACATCACTTATGACACCTCTCTCAAGTCAAACAAGTGATACAGATGCCAAACTACTAATTCTAATACTACTAATAAACTTCTAATTATTAATAATTTAAATTATTAAAACATTTTCATTTTGTATTATTTTATTTTATATTATTTTTCTAAAATAAAAGTGTGCAATTGTAATGGAAAGAATGCTTAAAAGTACAGCATATGTAAGCATTTACTCTATGTATTACGTAAAAGTTTTAAGGGATTTTAATTATAAATTTGGCACTTCCATCGCTCATTTCTGATGCGATACTTCAAAATGCGCATAAAAACAGGGTGATGGAAACATAGCTACTAACACCAACCAATGCTTTCTGCTGACATTTACGATTGTTGATGGGGAAGAAAAAAAAAAAAACATGACAATTTTAATATCCTGATAATGCTCCTCTAGTTTCATGTCAAAGAATTTTAATCACAAATACACATTAAACCTTAATTATCTTAAATCTTGACAATTGAAACTATTCAAACATGTAAATTATTCTTTTTTAAATATTATTTTATATTTCTAAGGTAAAAGGGTACTATTGCACTGGTAAGACTGCCTAAAAAGTACATTATATATCAGTCTAAAATCATCTTTTAAGTTTGGTGTATGTATTGTGTAAACGTTCTGAATGCCTTCCAAAGCGTAACATTTCTCCTGCGCCACATCTTTATTGAATAATTGGTTTAAACAATCACGATTACTGATGGAATTTTTGTGGAATCTTGTTTACTGCCAATAACATCAACCAATGCTTTCTGCTGATAACACATGCACATTGCGCATGCACATTTTTGGGATGTCTTTCTTGAACGGCCTGTTTCACATCACAGCAGAACTTTTCAAAGGAAGTGGGGTCAGGCCTCTAATTTGGCCATTGTGAAGTGCTGAATTTCTTTTGTTTAAAGCGTTCTGTTGTTGATTGACTCCTGTGCTTTGGATCATTGTCATGTTGCATGACCCAACTTCTTTTGAGTTTAAGATCACAAACAGACGCTCTGACATTCTGCTCCTGATATAACTTGGAATGTGTTGGTTCCTCAGTGACTCCAAGTCGTCCGGACCCTGAGGCAGCAAAACAGCCCCACATCATTATACTCAGCCCACAATCCTTCACAGTTGCAGTGAGGTTCTGGCAATGGTATTAGGATTTTTGTGTTCTTAACATTTATTTCAAGTATTTTTAAAAACTCGCATTGAAAATGAACAGTGTCTTAGCTGGGTTATTTTTTTTGTTTTTGTTCCAGGTTGTTTTCCAATGATTCAGAACACGTCATGTCTGATCTTGCTTCAACTATCCCATGTGCAAATGACACTTCTCTCAAAATGCAACACTGGTCTTGAAAACCCATGAAAGCTTATTTCTGCCATGGAATAGAAAAAGAAATTACATATAGAAAAAGTCACAGATAATTGTGACTTTTTATCTCACAATGCTGACTTTTTGTCCTCTCAATTCCTAGTTTATATCTCGCAATTGCGAGAAAAAAAGTCAGAATTGTGAGATAAAAAATTCAACACTGGTCTTGTGTCAAACTTAATACAGTTGACAAGCAAATGCATTAAGTTGAAAAAATATGTTAATAATTATTTTGCATTTTGATGACCTATGAATACTTTAAAATGTTTAGTTGAATTTAATTTAATACTTTGGGCCCTATTTTAACGATCTAAGCGCATGGTCTAAAGCGCACGGCGCAAGTTCACTTAGGGTGTGTCCGAAATCCACTTTTGCTAATGGTTGGTCTAAAAGGTTTGTCCCTATTCTCATAATGAGTAATGGGTGTGTTTTGGCCATTATCCATATCTTTATGTACACAATAATAATCATTTACATTGTAACCCTTTTATTTTAAATATTTTGCATGTTTGTGTGCCGCTGTGCGTCCCTGTGTGTTTAATAAGCAGAGTGTACGCGCGTTGCGGACCCGCCTATAGGCGCACATTAATAAGGCGCTCATTAAATAACAAAAAAAATATTGCGCCACTGACTTTAGATGCAATCTATTTCTGTTGCCTCAAAATAGCAACGTGCCAACAATGCGCCTGAACACACCTCATTTTCAGACCAGCACGCCCATGGGCACACAATGGGTGCAAATGCATTTGCTATTTAAACAACGTGGCGCAGGATGTGAAAATGATAACTGTGTTGGACTGAAACTAGCAAAAAACACTTGCGTCATGCTTGGTGCTGCATTGCGTCGGGTGTAAGATAGGGGCCTTTATGTTTTATTTATTGTTTATTTTTTCATATTCCTGGTAAGACGAGTACGTTTTGTTTTAAGCAAGTTATCTCAGTCTCTCTAAACCCCCCTTACCATGAGCATTCTCTGCTCTTGTTGTGATTGGTCATACATTTGTGCATGTGTTGAAAACTAAACGCCTATTATCGTATCTGAATTTCAGCTCCGGAGGCTTTCTCAGCACTTGATACACAGTGATACGAATGATGGCATCGGTTTTTCTGTATCAATTACAGCGCGAGTCCTCATCCTTTTAAAGTGAAAGTGCAAAGTGGATTCGCAGCTCAGAAAACATGTCGACAACATGAACTAAACTCTTCCAGGCCTCAGCTACATCTACAGTGTTTGAGGGCGGGTCAAAGTGGACATTGTTCACGAGCAGCCAATGAAGACCACAGGCTGGCATTATGCAAATCTGTTACATTGTCACATAGATAAGTAACAGAAAGTGAGACTGGAATTGCTGACGACTCGTTTCAGCAGTTCAGAATTATTTTTTTTCTTTTAGGTGACAATAATTTTATTAGTCGTGCAGACGTGCACTTTAAAACTTTGCAGACATTTTACATTCACAAATAGCTATATTACACACTGCATGAAAGGTAATATTCTATAAAGCATAATAGGGGCACTTTAATTCAAACGTAATCACATTACGAAACTTTAATTATTTTGTATTTGTGGTGCATTACTGAATAAATCGTTTAGTAATAGGTCATTTGTACATATTAAGTTTTAAGTAACCATATCTGGTTCAGTGTCAACTCTTTAAAGGTCCTTTTGAAACTGGTATTTGTAATACAGCAGTTCTTAGGTTATGTTTATTTTTTACAGGCAAATGACCTTGGTTTTGTATTTACTGAAGCTGTTTCAGCACACATTAGACTGGCTTTATCTACTAGGAAGAATGGCAGTGGTTCTGAACTGATGGTGCTGATCTGCCTGACTGTAGGCATAAATCTTCCAAATCCCCTGCAAACCTTGAGTTTTATGAGTTCTTATGAGGTTTCTGAAGTCCCTTTTGATCAGACTAGATTTCACTTGAGCACAATTGTTTGGGAAGAAACAAGTAACATGCTGCTTTCCATTGAGCATAGCAGGTCAAAGCCACAGCTGAGTCAAATTACCTTCTTTTCAAGAGGTCATCATAGTAGAGGTTATCTTGATTGTTTAACACATTTGTTCAATAAAGACATGGAACTGCAAAATGGTTTGTCTGTGTGTGTTCAAGGCCAGTCGAAGTTGACATATTTATACTAGAATACAGATATGTTGTGGACTACAGCATTTTTTGTAAAGTATGATTCATTTTTATTTTTATTTTTATTTTTCTATATGGAATGGAATGGAAGCAGTGGCAGATCTTTTCTTTCGGGGAACTTAGTTCTATCAATCAGTTGTTGATTAACTTGTCGATGTTGCAGTTAACTTGCAGTCAACTTGAATGTTTGGAGAAGTCCGGCATTCTGAGCAATCTGTCATCAAGTTATAATATTTTAGTATCAATTAACTGTGAAACTAATGAATCCGATTCTGTAGTGTGACAGCATATTCCCATTATCACTATATGTATGTTAAATGAACCGTATCGTTTTTTCCTGGGCAGTAACAATGTAAAATGTCTTTATTTTACAGTGTGACAACTAGCCCCAGTTTCCCTATATTTCTTATGAAGTTCAGATTGTAATCTAAGAATCATTCACACAGAAATCCAGATGATTTCAAAAGGTTTGGCTGTGTATATGTATGTGTGTATGTATAGCACTCACTCTTGACAGTGCCCTTAACTGCGTCTGCTACAAAAGCAATGGAAATGAACAAAGCTATCACCTCCTCTATCGACCTGTGGATCAAAAACATCAACAAAAACATTTCAGTCTTCAAGCAGTGGCATCTGCATGAGTATGTATATTTGTAGGTGTGTGTCTGACCTTTTGAAAAGCTTAACAAGCAGGCTGAGGTTGAAGATTCCTCCCATGATGAGGAAGAGGCTGTTCCACAGGCCGATACATGCATAAAATGCTGCAAAGTCCAGCTCATAATCATCACAGACCCCCCTAATCACTGCAGCCATAGAGAGACAAACACACAGAAGCATTGTAGAAAATTATAGTGATATTAACTGTAAAAGAGTACACTGTAAAAAACTGTTAATTGATTAACAGTAAGTTCCTTTACTATAAACGGAGGGAGACTGTAATAGATCTAACCTTACATTTCAAGGTTCAATTTACATACTGAAATTTACAGTAAAATATTTGTAAATGTACTGTTTTTATAAGTAAAAAAGAACAAATCATCTCACAATTTACAGTGAAAAGCTGTAAACTGACATTCACAGAATTCACTGTGACACCTCACATTTGAAGGTTTTACCGTTTAGTTTTTCACAATTGCCAACAAGCGTTTACCAATACTTAAAGTACTTTTTCAAAACTCTTAACACATCAACACACCTATCAAACAATTGGCCAAATAATTAATTTCCAAACATTTTTCACCCTTACACGTGTAGAACCCATGAAAACTTATTTCTGCCATGGAATAGAAAAAAAAGAAGATTATTGTGACTTTTTATCTCACAATTCTGACTTTTTATCCCTCAGTTCCTAGTTTACATCTCGCAATTGCAAGAAATAAAGTCAGAATCTGCGGTCAGAATTGGAAAACAGCTTCCATAGTAACCAAAGGCCATGTACTGTATGTTGGATTTGTTGTTGTTGTTTTCATTTCAGTTAAAGCTTCATGTAAAGCTTTTACTACAACGATTCCAGTGCCACTGTTCCATATACGCAGATTATGTGGTCTGCGTAGGGCACTAACTAAGGGGGCACTATTGTCATTGTAAGCTTTTGAGGTTTTATTTAATTATTTATTTATTTATTTTATGAGCAGGATTTTTTTTTACAGTAAATGACAACGTTGCTGTCATTAAGAGTCCTCCACACAAACAGAATCACAAGCGTGCGAAAAGAACACAATCAACTCAAATCTCATAATGACAAGGGATTATAACTCACAGTAAATGTTGATCGTTTGATGTTTAAAAAACTGTTCCCAAACATTTCAATAAAGATTTAAAGAATTCCTGCTGTTATTCCCATGAGAAACCACAAGACGAGATCTTTGATTGGGAAGGATCATTATTATAGATGGATGTGGCAGTTCTGTCCTCATCTGCACATTTTTATCCAAACAGAATTTCGTTGTACTACAGCAAAACCATTTTTCAGGGCAACTCTCCCACTGGTGACAGTGTGCGATTGCAGCCACAGGAATGAGCTTTAGGAGGAAATCTCCTCTCAGCCAGGGCAAACATCAATGCTTGCCCAAACAAATGGCGGCCATATCAGACTCCCATCCTGCTGTTTGTGAGATTAAGAGTCTTGTTCCACCTCATCCTGAGGCTAGCAGAGCTCTCTAAACACTTAACATCAAAGTATTCAACAAACAAAGAGTGCGTATGTGAACGTGCATCTATTGTTGTATGTGAAGGCATGTATGTACATACCGCTGATGAAAATAGCGATGGGTGCTGTGGTCAGTGGAATGACGAGAGGAGAGCCAGCACACAATGAGTAGATGATTCCACCTATACTCTGCCCAATGATCGTCTTCTGAACATCTAATCAACAGAGAGAACAAATCAGTCTGTCTATCTGTGTATGCATAAGTGTGTGTGCGTGTGTGTGTGTGTGTGTGTGAGAGAGAGAGAGAGAGAGAGAGAGAGAGATCACCAATCTCGCCACGAGTGCTCTCGTCGTTGAGTGAGCCAAAAGCAATGGCAGGAAGCAGCACAGCAATGTAGAGAAAGATGGACGTCGTCATGAACTTGACCACGGCTTTGTTATTACCCACTAAACCTGAAACACACACATTTATATAAAATAAAATAAATACATAATATAAAATATTACTGCTGTCAGTTTAACTTGAGAGATTAATATGTTTAATGGCATGTAATTTAACACAGTTAGCGTAGTTTGATCATTTTCATTCAGTTTTATTCAGTTATTTCTGACTTTAAATAAATAATAAAGCATGAAGGAAGACCTGTAGCAGCATGCAGTTTCTGTATTGCAGAGATTTCATTGAAGCTAAAATATCAGCTCCAAATAACACAAATATTTTCCAATAACGCATATACTATAATAAATCTATATTTTATGTATTTACAGCTATTACATATAAAATGAATATCTTTATATTCATCTGACACAAAACAATAAACAATCTCCATCAGAGTGAAAGCATGAACAGATAAAGTACATATACACTACCATTCAAAAGCTTGGTAAGATTTTTTGATGGTTTTGAAATAGTGTCTTTTGCTCACCAAGGTTACATTTGTATGATCAAAAATACAGTAAAAACAGTAATATTGTGAAACATTATTACAATTTAAATGTACTGTTTTCTATTTGAATATATTTTTAAATGTAATTTATTCCTGTGATGCAAAGCTGAATTTTCATTATCATTACATTCTTCAGAGTCACATGATCCTTCAGAAATCATTTGAATATGCTGATTTGGTGCTCAATGTTGAAAACGGTTGTGCTGCGTAATATTTTTGTGGAAACTGTGATACTTTTTTAGGATTCTTCAATTAATAGAAAGTTCAAAAGAACAGCATTTATTTGAAATGGAAATCCTTTGTCAATTTAATATTCAATATCAATTCAATGCATGCTTGCAGAATAAAACTATTAGTGTGGTTTATACAAATGTATAAAACTATGACTAAAAATGTTCTAATTTATATAAATTTATATTTATATGATTCATTAAAATGAATAAGACTTCTCAATGCAATTAGAGAAATAGAGAGGATAGTTTAGGAGAGCATGTTTGATTTCCTCAGATTGCTCGGCTATACTGTATATCTTTGTGTGTAATATAATGTGACAAAACCCAGCAATGTAGCATTCTGTCATGCATTTTGTACGTCCTGGTCCTGCTTGTTAGTGGACAAGCTCTTCTGAATTTAGCTGAACTACTGTAACACCTTCAAATTTAGCTAAAGACATTAATAAGACAACTAGAACAGCATATATCCTTTTGAAAACTTTAAAAACGCTAAATTAGATAATAGATTCTTTCATTTTAAAATACTTTTATTTGTAAGGTTATAATTGACACACCATCAGTGAAGTCAGACGGGTAGAGAGGCAGTCGGCGACACAGATCCTCATAGATTCCTCTGCCCACTCTGAAAAAATCTCTACACTACACAGATACAGAGAGAGAGAGGAAAAGAGTGAGGATTACTCTCTCACACACAGACAAACACATACATATAACTACACATATAAACGTGAAAACGTTTAAACACATTTTACTGCAATACTGCAGCGGGAGAGGCACAGGATTTAAGCACACACACACACCAATTAAACATCATACACATCAAATCCTGCTGAATCACAGCAAATACACACACAGAAGCAAATGCACACAATGCTTTACACTGCAAGGGAAGATATACTGCGTTAAAGCAGACAAACACACACTCTCCTACTTAAATCCTCACACACAAACACACACAGAAGCTCAGTGTAATCGCACTCACACAGGGCCCCCTGCACAGCAGAGAGAGAGACACAAGGTGAGAGAACACAGATTCTGCAGACTAGAGAGAGAGACAGCCCAGTGTTAGAACAGCATTAGTACAATGCAAACGCATTACAATTACATCAGCAAAGCAAAGTCAAGAAACCAGTTACATTACTCTAAATATCCATTAATGTAGCATCAGAAATGTAGCATCTGGCACATGTGCATTTCAGAGAACTGAATTAGATTGGCTTAAGCACTTATAGAAATAAAATGCCCCCGTAAAAAGGTGTAAACTATTGTAATTGTTTATATACTGTATATAAATATCACATTGGCTGCATACAAACATAAATAACCAACGTGTTTCTGTTCGCAACCGGACAAAATTCAGTAAAAACAGTGACATTGTAAAATATTTATATTGGTTTCTATTTTAAAAGAACAGAATTTATTTAAAAACAGAAATCATTCATAACATTATACATTTCTTTACTGTCCCTTTTGATCAATTTAATGTTAATCATACTGACCCCAAACATTTGAACGGTACTGTATAACTATTGTTTATTATTAATTCATGTTTGTTCAAAATACAATTTATAAAATTTGAAATCTCAAAATGTATTAATACATTTAAAAATTAAAGTGAATAAACTTTGCAACTAATTTTTAGGTTATGATACCTAATTCATAAACGAATATGAACAAATTGAACCTTACAGTATAATAGAAACAGAAAAATAGTACTATAGTTTAGTTTAGACCAATTACGGCAAGGTAGGAGGCACTGGTGTGAGGCACGGGTCACAAATGCACAGTCTTGTTGAATTAATCAAATTTTAATAGGCTTTACAGGTCAGGATTTGGCGCTGGAGCAGTTTGTCCGTCTCACATTAATGACCTAAATTAGACAGACAAGCTCATTTTCTGTCAGTCAGAGAGAACCTGTCTCAGGATATGTTTAAATAAGTCGTACAGCTTTAAGTGTTCATTACTGAGCCGCACTCATTCATCGTGACAGCGTGTGTCTGAAACAGAAAGAGTAAGGGACCTTTCCTGGGCATTTGCCAGAGATGGATAGCTTTTAGTGCGCGCACACACACACAAACACACACACATATACACACACACACAAAGTAATGATCCTCTCCACCTGGTTACCATTCCTCGGATGTGTGATGGAGTGAAAAATGCAAAAAACAAAACAAAAACACAACTATTTGGGTCTCCGCTGTTGTCTTTACAGAGAAGAAAACAGAGGGCTTTTACAGGCGGCTAACCTCAGCCAGGGTGGTCTAATGCTCACATATGCCGAATCAGACTTTGTGTGTGTGCGTCAAACCAGAGTAACAAACAAGATAAATTCTCATTAGCTGTTACATGCTCAGTAGAACTTAATCACTGGAGTGTAAGTCAAACAGCAAAGGGCGAAGGGTGAAAGGAGAAAGAGAGAGCGATAGACGAAGACCGAAGAGAGAGATTGGAAACAATGGCAACCGTTAAAACTGAACCTTAAGCATCGCCGCACACGCTGCGATCTGCACACACCTTCAGTGGTTTTTGACTGTGCGGGTCTGTCTCTTCGCCCTCCACAGCTGTGGTTTTACGCTTGGCTGCGGTCAGGTGGTACCTCTGGATGACCAGCGCCTCTTTGAACTCCTCTTGAGTTTTACTCTCTAGCAGCTTCTGTCTGAAAGAGATGTCTGAGAACATGCTGGCGAACGTCCTGCCCAGCTCCATCGCCGTCTTAGTGCTTTTCTGAGAAACAGAGATCAAACATGTGTTACATTTGGTGATCATGAATCATTTATAGTTGTTACACTCTTACACTGTATCTACACCAGACACGAGCGCATAGGACCCATTATAATCAGTGATGCTGTCTACACTGAATGAGACATTAAACTGATCCCCCCATTCAATTTCTGATGCACTCCAAGCTTTCGTGCTATTTCCGTTATGAATAACATATGGAGTTGCAACAGTCGCTTTGTCATGTCCAGTAGGCATAGTTTTAGAAGAAAAGGTTCTCAGTAGAACCCGTCAGGCACTTCATACAGTAGTGGCCAAAAGTGATGTCCGAAGGGGATATTTGTTTTTAATGACCCTACAAATATGATGAAACCATCAAAATATAGTAAAAAATGCAGTGTACAGTCCATGAATATGCCAAAGATTTGATTTGTATTATTATGTATGTATTTTTTTAATTATTACAATTATTTTAATAAATTTTTCCTTGAAGGATATTATGTTAATTTGTAAATGATCTTGTCTTAAAGTTTATTTACCAATTCTGTATTGTTATTAATTAATTTATTATATATTTATAATATATTTATTATGATATAACTATTATTGTTATTGTTATAATAACATTTGTATGTATAGGTAATTATTTTGGCGGAAAGGGTTATTGCAGGGGGAGAGTTATAACTTTAATTGTGTGAAGCTTTTTGTTAATGTTTAAAGTTTACAAATAAATATTACGAAAAAATATCAAAATATGAGGAAAACATTTTTTATTTCTTAAATATTTTAAACACGAGGGAAAAACTAAATACTAAACTTGGTTAAAGTATTTATATGACAAAATTATTTGGCAAAAAAAAGGCAAACTACAGCTACAGGTTTTATTTTACAGTGAAAGAAATTGCACAGAAAAACAAAAAGCTCACAGGAAAAAGCATGCACTGACTACAGCATTATCAGTTATTAATATTTCATTGTTTCTCTCGTTTTTGTTCTTAATTTCTTTGTATGACAGCCTGGCCAAAAAATAATGTCACATTGCGTTATCACAAATTGACCCCAAGCACAATTACGAAAAATGCTTACAAAATCTTAAACAAATGTATAATAATATTTGAATAAAGGGTGAAGATTTTTCAATTTTCCAAGGTCAGACATCATTTTTAGCCACTACTCTATAAAGAACCTTTTAGGGGTTCCTGTTAAGGGATCGTTTTATCGATTTAGTTTTAATTAATACATTTCTTTTAATTAATTTTCTTAATTTTATGAATTAAACAGCTCATAAACGTATTTATCAGAAAAAAAATTTAAACGACCCGTTAAATATGAAATTATTTCTCCTTATATAGAACCTTTTTGGCATAAAGTCTTCAAAGTAGTAACCCAGAATTTTTGGGAGCAGAAAATAAAGCAGTTGCAGTTATGCTGCTGATACATGGTCTAAATTGTAGATTTATTCTCAACTTTATTTCCAGTTAAATGCTTTACTCTGCTAATACAAGAGTACAATATGTACTCTTGTACTTGCACTTTTGACCAGTTCTCTGGATTTATGATTTTTGCTTTATCATATGGATTGAGTCCATTTGGTATTTAAGTTACATAACATTTGAGTTGTCCATTGTTTTAAAACACACAGCAAGAAAAGAGGATGCATCTACATGTGCCAGCATGATAATCCAGCTTTTAATGTAATGAGAAGATGCGTTTTTGTTTGCGCGCATATAATTGTATTGCTTTTGAGAAAAGCACAGGATTACAAAGCAAAAAAGTTTGCTATACTGCCTGGTGAACTACAGAGAACAGAAATAGATGAGTGCATGCAAGAACACAAGGGGAGAGAGAACGAGAGAAAGAAAGAGAGAGAGTGATTAGATGTAAACAGATGTAAACACATACACACAAACACACAGATTTATGATGTAAACACAGACACAAAGAGATACACAAAATGGTCTTGGAGGGAGCCAGGGGCCCCAAGGCCTTTACAGGGAGACTGCAAGGGGAACACAAAATGCAGGACCAGGACTTTAAGACTTGAACGTGATAGTATTATTGTGTCTGAACCTGCCATGAATAAGATCTTGTTAATATCTCAACTGTTTCTCATCAATAGAAAACAGTTTAAACAGAGCAAATTGCTCTTGCTTTTTGATGCCAAGGACCCCAAAAATATGATACCTTTCCTGAAATATGAAGACAAACTATACATTTTAATGTATAAATAATACCCATTTAAACTGTGTGGGGGAAAAAAACAAACGTGATATTATATTATATATTATATGATATGTTCTTTCCAAAATTATTATTATTATTTTTTTTACAATTAAAATATTATCAGGAAAAATATTTATAAATAATATAATCTATATATTTTTTCATATTAAAGACAACATTCAAATACAGCATTTGTGAACATAACACATGTCCATCATAATGGAGAAATTAACACTTAGAAATGAAGATTGTTTTGACAAAAATATTCTGATTATTATTATTACTGTTAAAAATAGGACTGTCAGTAGAATAATCTCATCATGATTACTCAAAAGAAACCGTGAATAATCTCATGACCTGTATTTACAAAGCAAAGTGAAATATTGATAATATCGATTTCAGTAAATGTGTTAAAAAAATAAAACATTTTATTTTAGTGTCCTTGTTACACGTAACATGCACTTACTATAGTACCAGCAGTAAATTATGAATAATCTCATGCAAATAACCCAAAACCAAGCCCTAACCATAACCCTATTGTAAATACATGTTGTTCATAAATATTACTCAATACTTTAATTTATAATTCCACCGTAACAAGGACACCTTAAAATGAACTGTAACCAAAACATTTTTAATAAATATATTAAAGTTGTAAAATACATTTAGTAAAAATAAAATTTTACCCCCAGGGAGCTGCTAGGGGATCCCTGGGTCCCAGTTTGACCTGGGACCTCAGATTTGCAAAGACAAGAAGTTTGAAATCAAAGCTATTTCTTAAAAAAAAAAAAGAAAGAATGTCCATAATGGGCAAATAAACAGTATGTGTGTGTGCATTTATGTGTGATTATATTACCATCTTTGAAGGTGCCAGAATGAGGATAACATAGCGGACCTCTGCACAGTTTTCCCCCCAGTTCTGTGGACGGTCTAGGCGTGAGATACACACGTGCCGCCTCTGCAGGTTCTTCACATTGCAGCTGTCACAAATCAGAGTTCATAAATCATCATTAATCCTCTTTACAATTTACATAGTGCTTTAATGTACCTGGCACAGCATCAGATTAATTCAATATGTAACAGGAGTACAGCAAACACATTAACAAATCCATTGGTTGAGGTCTAATGGGATTACAGAAAGCTCTTGAACAGGGGTGTAAAAGTAATGTTTGGTTGTGGGCCAGTTGGGAAAAAGGACCTTCCTATTCTCTTTCAGGCTTATAAGGTTAAAAAGTGTAGACCTTTTTTTTTCAGGCTTGCTGCCACCTATTATGAGGTTAATATCAACACAATCAACTATATTAAAAGGGAAAAGATAAAACCACTCAATGCATAAATAAATCAAGTCAAATATTACCATAAAAGCTGGCCTAAGGAACAAAATGTAACAGTACCCTGTTCCACGTCTAATTTACTTAAAATACACATTAATAATCTGCCCTATACTCAGCCCCTGGCAGCAGGGGCATTGAATCAGTCTCATTGGTCCAGCTAATACTCATAACACCTGCTTGTGGCCATAAAACTCAGGCAATGTACTAAGGACAAATGAGAATTCAGAAAAGAAGAATGGGATAGTCTCATCTAAAACATGCGAAAGCTGCTGTGCTATTCTGTAAGGAATTTGATAACCTTAAGGCCATAGAGCTGCTGTGGGTCATCCAACATTGTCACTTGTTTCCCTTTCTTGTCCATAAAATTGTCCGCACATAATTCAAAGAAAAACAAATCTTCTGCTCACTAGGCTAGTGTGGGCCATTGCAAATGGATGACCTTTTTCTGAGTCTTTGTTCTGACCCTAGAGAGAGTCTTTAATGACTGTTTTTTCAATGATTTATGATCTCATGTGAATTAATAAAGCTAATATAATAAATTAGAGTGTTAAAAGTAAACAGATTTAGCTTGCTGTCAATAATTGAAGTGCTTGAGGATGAGACTTGACTTGACCCCTCCCCCGCACAGCTCATTATAATTAACAGTCAATAATTAATTACAATATAAATCTATGTATCCATCCATCTATCCTAAACTGAGTAAATATGTAAATAATCATCTAGGAATGGACAATATTAGCCACTCTCCAATACCAGATTATAGAGTAGAACAAAATTGTACAATGCAAAAAGAAGAGAAAGAAAAATATTTCTACAATGTGCAAAGTGCTTTTTACGGGTCACCTGATTATGTTCTTTAAAATTCACAAAGTGCACTTCACTACACCATGTTTTTGGATATGAGCCCGGTTAAAATGCCGTTCTCCTTAATTTTGTCATAATTGAATGAATCACTGCTGCCATTATTACTAAAAAATCTGCATAAGTATCTGTTTTATATAAAATTAAGTTTGCCACTTGCTTTAAGTAGGTTGTAACAGTAGTAGCATTCAATAAAACAGCTTATTTGCATATAAAGAAAAGAAAATGACTTAATTTAAATGTGGCGCAGCACTATCTATACTAGCAAATAAAGCAGCTGGTTAAGTTTGACAGGGAGTGGTTTAGAGAAAATAACACTCGTTAGTTTGCGCACTGATGTTGGCTGCTGCCTGATACTGTTACAGTTTGGAGGCTGTTGATAAAAGTTCTGGCAGCTATTAAGCAAAAGTGTTGAGAAAGAAAAAGTGTTGGCGGATCTTGAGAACTCTGAAACAAAGCAGATGACTCATCAGAATCTAATCATGACCTGCAGATGTGTTATAGATAGGGTTTGTTGGGGATCATTTTGTTTTGATAAATGACTCAATAGCAGGTAGCAGATTTTGACACATGGGAATCCTAAAGTCATCATCTTGTCAAATTACAAGAGAAGAAAAGAATTTCATAAACATAACAAAAAACATCCTTGCAACAAAGAAACATGTAAATGTCTGGGATGCTATGAGACAAAAGAGACAGGATTTCACGGTCATCCAAATCCGGAAAAAGATCATGTCAAGAACTTTGTGTGTGTGTGTGTGTGTCTGTGTTACAACCAAGAAAGTTTTAAACTATTTCAGCGATACTAGTAGGTGGCTCTCAAGTTCTTTTAACTTTAGCACAAATAGCATGTTTACCTCTATAGTATTTACACTGTGTGTGAATAGCATCTATCACTAATTTCACTTTAATAAACAATATTCAATTTGTTGTTATTTATACTTCATGCAAAGAGGATCTACCACTATTACACTCTTAAAAAAGTTATTCTACTATATATATATATATATATATATATATATATATACTGTATTTATATATACTGTATTTATATATACGCATCTCAGTATATATGTATATACCTATGTATATGTATGTATTTAGGGAGCAAGTAATGTCTCATGTCTCTGATTCTTCTGCAGTGATCTGCACTCACATAAAGATACTCAAACCAACCCAAATATGAACGGTGTGGAATGACGCCCCATCTACATTGCTGGCTGTGCGATGTGACAAAATAGAATGCTCCCATTATAATCACTGTCAACACTGGCAGCAGTGGGTCCACTGTAGTTTTACACAACGGTTTGAGCACTAAGATCTGTCCTCCTGTGAAGGCTCTCATTATAATAAACGAAGCTGTTTTTTGCATCACTCACTTGGGGTGTGGATGGGCTGCAAAAATCCAGCTATCGCAGAACCGCTACTAGCTGAGCATGATCTTCATTTTATTTTATTCCTCATACACTGAATAGAGGCCAATTTCATCATTACTGAACTGCACACACAGTTCTCAGGAAAGAGACTTTGTGTTTACATTTGTTCTCTGGTTTAAAATGAAGTATTCTAGATACATAAGCTAAAGTATTGTTAAATATTGAAATACACTACCCCTTTTTCTTTCTTTTTTTCTTTTTTTTAAGTCTCTTGTTCACCAAGGCTGCAATTATTTGAAAATTGCAAGTAAAAACAGAAGTGTTGTGAAATATTATTACAATTTGAACTGTTTTCTATTTTAATAATTTAGAAAATGTAATTTATTCCTGTGATGGATCATGATCCTTCAGAAATCATTATAATATTGATTTGCTGCTCAAGAATCATTCTTATTATTATCAATGTTGAAAGCAGTTGTGCCGTTTAATGTGTTTGTGGAAACTGCGATACTGCGAACAACATTTATTTTCTTTTGTAACATTGTAAAAATATTTACTGGCTCCTTTGATCAATTTAATGCATCCTTGCTGAATCAAATTATTGATTTCTTTAAAAAAGAAAATCTTACTAACCTCAATCTTTAGAACAGTAGTGTTTATACTTAAATTAAAAACACAATGTTAAATTGGCAGCCCTAGGAAAAATAATTGTTCCTATCTTGTGGCATTTCTTCAGACACCCCAGCTCTAGAAACTCTCCAGACTCAGAGTTACAGGTAAGACAGATCCAGGTAACTCACAGGATGCAAAGCCAGGACTGCTGGTACTGGATCCCTGTGGCTGTGGCCGTCACACACTGCAGCGTCTCTGACAATAGATGCACTGTGAGGAGAGAAGGCAAGGGGTCAGTCATGAAAACTAGAAGAAAACATGAAGAAACATGAAGAAGAAAACTAAACAATCATTTCAAGTTAACTACAATCTGGATGCCACTTCAAAAGTACTGCACATCAAGTGCGAATGGAGCATGAAGAACAGTAGTGAGACTGCTCGCAAGTTTGACACCAAGATTAAGTCAACTGACTTTCACTGTATATGGTGACACAAACAAAAACAAACAAGCAAGAGGATGTGAATTGATGGAGAGACTGGTAATAATCATTTCCATGAAAAGGCTAATGCATATCAAGGTAGAACATAAGCAGAAGCTCACCAGAGGACAATACACATCACTGCAGCCAGCGTGAGTGACAATGAAGACCTTTCCAAGAACACCACCAAATGTTTAATTCAAATTAATCAATCTGTGTGTCTATGTATGCGCCCTCTCTCTCGTATGTGTGAGCTGTCCAGCATATTAACAACAAGCAGTGTGAAAGCATGTATGTGTGTTTGTGAGTATATGCCCTCTGTCCAGCAGAGGTGACAGATGTGAGTTGTTCAGCATGACTAGCAAAAACAATATGTGTATGTGAGTGTATGTGTCTATGTGTGTGCGTGTGTGTGTGTGTTTGTGTGTGTGTGTGTGTGTGTTTGTGTGTGTGTGCTGTTTAGCAGGCAGGATGGATGTCTCTGGCACACAGTCACACTGTCTCATCAATAAGACATCACACACTCACACCGTGGACAGATGGGTATCACCATGACAACACACTCAGCACCATCGAGAAATAGACAGGAAGAGAGAAAGAATGAGAAGGAGAGGAAAAGACAGGGAAACATATCAATGGAGCAATACAGGGCAATATGAAGACTGTTGAATTGGCATGGGGACAAACAGCTCAGATAATTGTGTACTTGGTGTGTTCGTGAAGAAAAAACAAACAAACAAAAAAAGTACAACGATGCATGTTGTGCACGGCCATAAAGGCATACACTGACTTATGACATATTACACATTTACAATATTTCATTTGTTATTTATACAAAAACAGAACATTTTTGTGATGTTTCAACATTTTTTTGCCATTACATTTCTAAGACAGCTCTTGCTCGCTGTGTCACAACTTGAGATGAGAGTTGGTATGAGAGTGATAAGATATTTTAATACGGTCTCTGATGCAAACCTCTAGAGAATCAGTTCAAACGGACAGTTTAAAGTAAACTCCACAATCAGGGTAATTATAGGTAACTAAAACTAAACCATAAAAAATATTTTTTGTCACTTGTTTATGAAAGAAAAATAAATGTTTACTGAAAGAAAAAAAACTTTTTAATTTCAGGTAGTTGCAAAAGCGACATTTATCATTTTCATTTGGTTTAACTTGATGTATAACTTGTCTTAAACACTGACACTAAAACTGAAATAAAAATGAATAAAAAATATATAGTCATTAAAAAAAAAATACACTAACAAAAATGACAAAACTACTTAACTAATTACTAAAACTTTACATTTATATTTAAAAACAGAAAATACAAAAATCAAAACTAATTCAAAATAGTAAAACAAAATATAATAGTATCTCAGTGATACTAAAATAACAGTCAACAATTTGTCACAAAAGTATTAACAGACTTCCTTTTGTGGCATTATACTCTATGATGACATTTAGTATTATTATATTTATAATGTTAATTATTTAGTGCTGTATTTTTAGCCTTTCCGAACAAATATAGTACTGAGATGTATACTAAATATTAACCGATTTAACAAATAAACTGTTCAGCTATGTCGTCCTCTCCTGAAATACACATATTAACATTCAGGCAATCATCTAGGCCAACCCTACCTCACCCCTTCTGATAACTGCCTGAGGCCTGGACATCAGGATGAAATGAGATGCTTTTATTCACACACTCCAAAGACTTTTCCTCAAGAAATTAAAAAGTATTTTCACTCCTTGTGTGTGTGCCGCATAAATATTATGCAGAAAAAGACATCAGAATGACAGTGGACTTTTTCAATCACAACAGTGGAATCCATGCACAGCCAATCAGCCGAACGGCAATGAGGCAGGAATGAGAGAGAGACGATGATACAGCCCAATCTAACACACCACCACGGGGAAGGGAATCACTCTGTATTCAGCATCAGCTCTTTTAAAACAACACCAAATCTTGTCATTTCAAATGTGTGGATACTGATTTCGAATTGGATTGTGTCACTGCATCAACTGAAAAATGCAGTAAATTGATGGATCTGAATAAGAAAACAGAGACTCGCGTGTCTGTTGGACTAATGGTACATGTCAATCACATCCAGTGGAAACACCAGCACTCAGGGAAAAACACACATGAGTTGTGTGTAATATCCCACATCTGATCATATCATTCTTACCGTCGTCATAGAAAATGAAATTCTGCGACCTGTCTGTGCGAGAGAATCAGAGACAAAACAGACCCACACACGCACACACAAACACACACAGAAACGGAGTTCAGCTTGGAAAGGAAAGAGTTAAAGTTAGGCTGAGCACAGAAACACATGTTATGAACCCTAAAAGCAAGCAGAAAGAGTGAAATGTCTCTCAGACACAAATTCAGATAACCCACCACCCACACAGACACACCAAACCTCCCTCTCTCACTAATTGGGGCTGGGTTGTCAGGCAGATGCTCAGGTCTCTTTACTCAGATGAAATATGATTTTTCTCCATCTTTCATTGTGCTTGCATCTTAGCTGAATGAGATCTTTATTCCCATTTTATTCTAATTTGATCTTCAGACTGATAAGACTTTAGGTTGCATGTGCGAGTGTACGTGTGTTTGTGTTAAATGCCTGACGCGTTCACATACAATCGATGCACTCACAATTAGATCCCATTCATGGATTCTCATCCAAATGATCATACATTTTCATATTCATGACATTCACATTTCATAATCCAATAACACATCAGTTCATTTGCATGTTCCCAGGCTCATATCATTAATATGATTCTCGCTCACATGTGAGCTATGTATCCTAGCAACAGAGGGACAAGAGAGAATGTATCATCCTTAGACTTAAAAAAAAAAAAAAAAAAAAAACTAACCATAATTTACATCTCACCATTCACACAATCCGGCAGTACAAATTAGGTGCGATGTTAGTCCGGATCAAAGTGGCGATACAGAAAAAGTCCAGGGCTGGGCTTAATTGGTGCAATAGGATAACGAGTTATATTCTGTGTGTATTCAGTGTGAATTTGGCAATGATGATAAGAACACAGAGATTACTTGTGAGCTGCAAACGATCAATACAATCCAAAAAAAGCATGCTGTCAACTTGTGAAAATCTCAGAGGGAAAACACATTCATGCAGCCCGATAGATTTGCATGCTGCTGTGTGATTATATACGTTGTGTTGTCAAGACTATTTATTAGAGTGAATTTTATTTTAAGAAATCCTTTAGAAAAAAAGTATCAGATGAATCTGTGAGCAACAAGTACACGTCTAATCATCAGGATAGAAAATAACTGATTGTCTAGTGGTGAGAATTATCAGGGGTGATAAACAAAGACGTTCAATTATATCATATAATAAGGCAACCTGTGTTCTAAGCGAAAGGTTTCATTTACCCTCATCTCTCATAAGAGATGACAAAGAAAATTTACCCGCTGTAAATACAGGGGTTTTAAACGTGTATAAATCAAGAGATGAGCTTTCATCTTGCCAAAAACACTCTCATTGTATAGTCACCTGCATGATTTAAAATACACTATATAGACAAAATTAGGATAATGGTTAATGGTTAAAGGTTAATGACATTGAAATCTAAATACATAGACATTAATAAAGAGTTGATCCCTCCCTTTGCAGTTATAACAGCTTCCACTCTTCTGTGAAGGCTTTCCACAAGATTTTGGAGTGTTTCTGTAGGAATTTTTGCCCATTCATCCAGTAAAGCAGGCACTGATGTTGGACAATAAGGCCTGGCTCGCAATCTCCATTCCAGTTCATTCCAAATGTGTTTGATGGGGTTGAAGTCAGGGCTATGTGTGGGCCAGTCAAGTTCTTTAACACCAAACTCATCCAACCATGTCTTTATGGACCTTGTTTTGTGCACTGAGGCACAGTCATGCTGGACTAGAAAAAGGTATTCCCCAAACTCTTCCCACAACTACTTTAGAAAAAGAAAGTGCAAAGCGCAATATGGCGGAATAAGTCCCACCTGTAAATAAATGAGCCAATTGCCAGTTGGTAAAGTTATCGCATCCCCACAGCTGCCATTAGAAGCTCCAGTTGCTCTAAAAACAGTCTAAGTTCTGAGACAAGCGGACTGTACATGCATTTTGGCTCATCCAACCTATAAGATAAGCTTTTGAACACTATTTGAGCATAAGAAACAACATTTATGGGACAGTTCAGCAACAGATTCAGTTGCTGATTTGAAATATGTTATTTAAATGTGAGTTTGGCCAGCAGTTTCTGAGATTTCAGGATTCCCTCATTTAAGTAGATAGGACTTGGTCTTGGATGCCTGAAATATCTGCCCGGTGGCATTGCAAATATGGCCGCCAAATGAACAGATTTTCCTTGAAAGGGACTTTGGTTGGAAGCATATCATTGTCCAAAATGTCTTGGTATGCTGATGCATTAAGATTTCCCTTCACTGGGAGTATAGGGCCTAGCTCAATCCTGAAAAAGCCCCATACCATTATCCCTCCTCCACTAAACTTTACAGTTGGCACAATGCAGTCAGGCAGTTAACGTTCTCCTGGCCTCTGCCAAACCCAGACTCACCCATCAGACTGCCAAAAAGAGAAGCTTGATTTGTCACATTTCCGCTTTTCCAGAGTCCAGTGGTGGCGTGCTTTACACCACTTCACCCGACGCTTGGCACTGTACTTGGTGATGTGAGGCTTGCATGCAGCTGCTTGGCCATGGAAACCTATTCCATGAAGCTCCCGTCGCACAGTTTTCTGGCTGATATTAATGCCAGTGAAAGTCTGGAACTTTTCAGCTATGAAATCAGCAGAGCATTGGTGACTTTTACGCATGCTGTCCTCGCCGCTGTGGGAAATCTGTGGTGCCATTGTGCTGAGCAGACTCTAACGCCATGGATGCTCGAGACGGTGGGCTCGAGTGATTTGCCAGGGGGATGGACTAGCTTGTTGCGGGCCGACTGGGTTGTGGAGGGGCGGCTGCCGTCTGAGATGGAGCGGAGGAGTCGCTGTTGTTTGGCTGAGGCCAGAGCCTGCTGCCATCCGCGATGATGGGGGAGGAGTAAGGAACAGGGGACTCGTTGCCGTCAACCGGGCATCGGAGGAGTTAGAGCTCCATCCAGCGAGGGATATCTAGTGCCACTGCCAGGTATCGCGAAGGAGTTCACACAGCTGGTGGAGGACCGATGGCAGTGTGTTATGGAAACCCGACCAAGATTTTTTTCGTCTCTGTTTCTCCTTATCCTTCCGTCTCTTTTTCTCTTTCCTCGTCTGCCCTTAACCCCCCCGCCCCCTCCTCCCCCCGGAGGGCAGAGTACAGTCTCATTAGCACTCGCGCCACCGGCCTCACTCCGTTTCCACGGCTCCCGGCCCCTTCCTGCTTGCCACATATATTTTCTGTGGAAGTCTCAGGACCAAAAGAATGTTCTTCTAAATGCAATGATACGATGTTCTACCTGTCTGTCAACATATGTATTTCCATACCTTTGTGCACCCTGCTCGCACAGACATGACGTCATCAGCGCGTTCTGTAAGGCTATGCAGAGTTGTAGACAGTCACCGAGCGCTGCAAACAAACAGCAGCCGCTTTTTACAGTTCCTCCTGAACCAAAACGACGAGCTTATGCTGCGTTCACGTCATGTTGTAACCGTAATAACGAGATGGCAACCCGTGATGTTCTACCCGGAGCTGTTCACATCCTCAGACTCGGATTTATGCGTTTCTATGTCAACACTATCAACAACAAAATAAATCTGCAGCAGTCAGGTGGTACAAGTAAGAGCTCTGTAAGTAGTTTACGTTCATTATTATTGTAATGTTATGTGCTTTGAGACATGAGGTAATTTAACACATCTTGTGACGCTTTGCAGACTCTGCTGTGTGTGTTCATGTATTTTGAAGGAGGCACTCTGAAGATCTAATGCTTTCAAAGCTAATTTGCTATTGCTTGCCCCTCCGAAATTACCCTACCTTTAACTATTCAATCATTTTAATTATCTTATGTACTCAATATTGAATTATACATTAATTTGTACTTATTTATATTTCATAGATATTGTATTTTTCTTCCAGCCGCTCCTGCCTCAAAGCTCTTTCAACCTTCAGCTTAACTTTTGTGATTCGTCTCTATTTTATTCAACTCCATCTGGGAAGGCTTGACCATTCCAGTGAGTCTAATGTGTGAATGACTGGACAGAAGAGTGTTATTATCACTTGACTTCCCTTTATGGGGTCATTCAGAGCAGGTCATCTCTCTGACACATCCTAGAGTGAGTTTCAAAGCTATTGGGTCAGCAGGGATGGGAAATGGACTTAATTATTGCTGAAACTTCTTTTTCCTTCTGTCTCTGCACAGTTCCCTCTGTTACTCATTCTTTAGACCCTTTTTTATGTAAAATCTGTATTATGATTTATAAAGCAATTTAAATTAAAATAACATTGACTAACGTCAAACTGTTGTGCTTATATCCTTTGAGGTGTCAGTCAAATCAACTCTCTGAGGTACTGAGCAACCTTTCATAAGCTTTTCATGAAATACCACACAAATAGAAACAAACACACTCACCATTGACTTCCTGTGACCCAGCGTCTGTGAAGAGGGAGCTCATGATCTCCTCGAAGTTGCAGCCGGGCTCAGCGGTGTGAGGGTCCTGTGAGACGTGGCGGAGCATTGTCTTTAACACATCATCTAGAGAGGCCTCGTCCTCGTGCAGCAGAATACTGGCCCTCTCCAGAAACCCATCCAGATCTCTGTGAGCTCGCACTTCCTCCTCGAAGTTCATCAGCTTCACATACTGAGAGAACACATAGAGGAACATGCAAGCAATGCTAAAAATGTCTACAAAGTGTATACAACTTTCTTATATTCAAATATTAAACAGGGTTCTGATATTTTTTTAAACAATGACTTTTTTAATAATTTGATAATGCTGGATACCATATTTTTTATCTATATTTTATATATGTATATACAATAATCATAAGTATATTAATAAAACATCACTTTGACTGCATCACTAAAAAGGAAATGACACAAAAGAACGATTCACTCACACATTGCACATCACAATGGCTTGTGACTAAGTATTACTGCTCAACACAAAAGTAATTTCTAGCAGCTGTTCTATTTTACAGCTCAACATAATTTGAAACAGTTTATTCATTTTAGAAATTTCTATGTTCCTAGAAAAAAGCAAATAAAAGATTTCCTCATAGGTTCAGGTTATCCAAGATCTTAGAAACACTGATTAAAACAATAAGCCATGGCAAACTGCATTGTATTTTAAATGTATGAATGGGATATTATTGTACATATAATGGGGTTCAAAAAGTCTGAGAAATACTTAGATTTTGGATTCTTGTCTAATTTACTACCATATTATTAATTACAAATTAAATTGTTAGCATAACAGTTTGTGTAAATAGTTTAAAAAAAGAGTAAACTAATTGGAATTTCAGAATGCCGTAGTATTAAGTAAAACCTAATGATCGTGTTATGCAGTATGATCTTTTTTTGTTTCAAATTCATTTCATAAGCTCTGTTAAAAAAAATACTAAAACGTTCTTATTTGAATGCTTAAATGAAAAAAAAAATATATATATATATCAGACTCCTGGGCCCCACTGTATGTAGACATCAAAATATAATTCAATTAATGTGCAGTCACAGGTGTGCATGTCACTTCAGACAGGGACTATGCATTTAATAATATATGTTTGGCATGTGGATGTAATGAGCAGTGTTGGGGGAAACGCATTACAAGTAATGTGAGTTACGTAATCAGGTTACTTTTTTCAAGCAATTAGTTAAATAATGCATTACTATTTTTACAACAAAATATCTGAGGTGCTTCTTTTCAAATAAGTAATGAAAGATACTTTGTTTTCCAATTTATTGACTTATTAAATAAGTTTACCCATGCATTTACTAATTTCACTTGCACAAATCAAATTCAGTATTTCTAAAAATGAATCGAAACAGTGAAATGCAAACTCAGAAAATTATGCAAACCTACACTAATTTAATGTTAAATTACGCAAATATACTTTAATGTATTTAATCTCAATTTATTAAGCAATGTCTTTGCTGCTGACCTTTGATGATCCAATTTAACCATACTGATAAGCAAAAATTACTTCAGATAAACCTCACATTTGTGTTTAATTTTTTATTTTGTATTGGTGAAATAAGAGTTGAACCTTCTTTTCCTATTTTTCTACAATCCAGAATGGCAGCACAGATGAAATGTTTGTTTGAGCCGCACCCTCAACTGTACAGGCGTGAATATGCATTTCCTTTAGCCTGAGGCTTATTCATTTAACTTTCACTGGTGTGAAAGAGCCTTTACATTTACCATAAATAAAACTTTTTTGTTATTAAAAACCAAACAATCAAGCCCAGTCCAGATAAGATAAACTAACGCAAAAGTAACATAACAAGTAATTAGCATTTAGTTACTTTTTTAGGGAGTAACACAATATTGTAATGCATTACTTTTAAAAGAAATTTTCCCCAACAGTGGTAATGAAAAAGTCTCACCCTTCGAGACGTGTTAAGCAGCACACAGCCATGGACATCGGATTCTGTAGGAAAGAGAGAATGGGAAAGCCTAAGGGGAGAATGATGTGTGCCAGAACAACAACCATCATAAAGCAGCTTTTAAGAACAACCGGTTTCAGAGAAAACACTCTAATAGCATAAAAGTGTTTTTAAAAAAACAGCAACAGTGAACATAAAATCCCTCTGCATCAGAGAGCCCCTATTGTGATCTCCTCAATATAACCCAACATCACAAATATCTGCTATGAAATGAGTTCAGTTCCTGAATACAAAACAAAATATCACTCCCACAACACTGTTTATTAGTAACCACCAAATACATCACAGCATACTCCATGGATCACGAGTATCATCCAAACTTTGAAGGGGCAGGATAAACTCGTGTAAACGCATGTGTTCCCGTGTCCCTGCCTGTCCTTTATTTGCTTAATTCATGTTTGGTATTGTACTCAGGTTTGCGGGTTCAGCTTGCAACCCTCATATGATGGCTGCATGCTAAGTCTTCCTCCATATAGAGATTATATAAAGCAGACAGCCTTTATCAAATAGAAATCCCTCAGTTCTGTGCGCGTGGACCTGCAAGAAGTCCTGCCTCTGGAAAGAGATATTCAGGGCAGGCAGGATTACCACGACCCACGGCTGACTCCTCCACTGCCTTAACTCCAAGATTAAACAGCCCCTCGGATGGGTTTGGGATTAAAAGGGGAAAATTGAGAATAAAAGCACCACTTTAAAAGGACAACTTTGGGTTTTAATAAGAGGTAAGTCTATGTGTTAAACTAATAAGGTTATATAACCTCTCTGAAACCTTTTAATGGCTTACAGTCACTATGTGAAACAGGTTCTTTTATTCTCTCCTCTTCAATCCTTCTGTCCTTCTATCACTTTTCCAGTTGTCATCTGTATGTTCAGATGTTTACGAGTACACAATATACATTTAACAATTATGTGAGGTCATCTCATGTTGAACTGAAACGCACCGCAATATCTGAGCACCCAATTAAAGCTCAGTGAGTTGCTGGGTGTAAAACTCAAAACCACTGTATTAACATGAGATAAAATGCAGCATTAATTGAGCTCAAGCAAACCATAATCCAAAGAGAATTCAGCAATTAGCCAGTTCTCAAAACCACATCCAATCAAAACAGCATCAATGATCTGCCGGAGGCTGTTAATAGTCGGACATATGCTCACCCCTGTGGTCTTCTGAAACGAGGAGGCAAAGCCCCTCTCTGTGTTTCCTTTAGTCTAATATAAATTCATGTTTCATTGAAGTTTACATATTTTCTTAGTTTGTGAGTGGAAAATTTGGAAATGTAACTTATATTAGGGACTATCAACAAGCAAAACAAACTCTGAAATTATGAGCTAAATTTTCAGCATCATTACTCCAGTCTTCAGTGTCGCATGATCCTTCAGAAATCATTCTAATATGCTGATTTGGTGCAAAAGAAACTTATTTTTTATCAATGTGGAAAAGAGTTTTGCTGCTTAATACTTTTGTGGAAAAGTGATACATTCCCAGATTTTTTCAATGAACAGAACGTTCAAAAGAACAACCTTATTTTGAAACATAAATCTTTTGCAACATTATAAATGTCTATACTGACACTTGATCAATTTAATTCATTTTTGCTGAATAAAAGGAATGATTTCTCTTTAAAAAAAATCTTACTGATCCCAAGAACCACTTTTTTTTTTTTTTATAGCACGTTTACTGTATATTACTGTGTATACTACTGACGTGCATTCAAAAAAATCCTCAGTAAGCACAAATAATGTGGAGAAGGTTGTGGGCATGGTGATGAATTTTTAATTTCACCAAGCTGTGTGGTCACTAAAAACTCACAGATCATTGCTTGTTTCAAGTCATTTTGATCTGAATGCAACAGAAAGTGGTCATGGCAGAGTGGGTGAGCTGTTATTTTGGCATTATTTCATCCATTTCCACCCATTCAGGCAAAAACATTTTGTGAAAGAATAGTAGTGCTGCTAAGAAGTATGTATTTCACTGTTCTCCCATCACATTTACGGTATGCTATAAGACTTCAACAATAACGCAACAGACTCGAGGGTGGCCAAAGAGATGCCGCCTCCTAAAACTCTATCGATTGGTGTGGGACCTTGTTACTTTAGGAAAACCAGTGGTTTAGACATCATCTGAATTCATATTAGGGAATATTTGTTTTATTTTTGTGGTGTGTAATTATTTCACCTCTGCCTCACCCCCAGCAATCAAGCAGCATTAAAAACCCAGCAGTTTGCTAAATAACGTGCCAGAGTGTTTGGTCCAGCCAATTGCTGAAATCAGGGGAATTATAACTTAAAACGAAATGTTTGGAGGCCATGGTTTATAAATATTCAAACACACACGCACACACACACACACACACACATACATGCATCCTACACAGTTCAAGCTCTTAGCAGTGTCAGAGGAGTGGAATTTGGTTTTAATCTAGACAAGTGCTGACGGCTTGTGCTCTGAGGATGACAGAACATCAGACCGGATGAGACAACATGTGAACAAACCCCACTCATCCTAATGTGAGCCCACCAAATGCACAGCAGGAGTCACTTATGCAGAAAAGAGAATTTAAAACAGAACTAACTGTATTTGAGTAAACAGAGAGAACATATCCTTGTCTGATTCTGGGTCACCTGTCTACTGATATCACTGAAACTGTGCTCACTTTCAACAGCAGCAGCGCGTTAGGGCAAATAGCAACCCTAACAATAGATTTGTTACATCATCCATAGGAAATTATAAAGTTTAAATGTTTTCTGTTTCCAAAACAGTAAATGAAGCAAACAAATTTAATAGGGCTATATTGTAACATATTTTTCTACTTGAAGTCCAATTATAATGTTAGTTGAGCTTTCTTGCACCAAAAACAGTTCTAGTTTTACATGGCTATTTTCCAGCCTCTTTCTGGTGCTTATTAAACAGTATATTTTTGCTACTGCAACTATAAATCTTCTAATATGTAAATGATTTGTGATCAGCTTACCAGAGTTAGGAAAGGTCAAGTTGAATAGGCGGTGATATTTAAACATACATTTTATGCTATATTTATATACATATATAAATGTCAACAATCAACCTTCGAGCATATGATTCATTGGTACTTAAGTACTTTAAAGTTTGTGTAAACACACCTTTTTCAGATGCGGCTCACATTCAATGTATGGGTTTAGAAGAGATTACAAGAGCTCTGTTCGGACAGGACTAGTTTTATCTGAGGATGTTAGCTAAACATCTTGACACATTTTGTGATTTTAATCTTTTCTGTGTGTTTTTTCTCTCATACACTGCTGTAAAAATGACCCGGCTAATTCAGTCAACTGAGAATTTTAATCCCATGTCTTTGACTGTGGTATATTATTATTTCTCCTCATTTTGTGTGACCTTTGTTAAATACTGTAAATCAGGGGTGCCCAATCCTGTTCCAGGAGATCTATACCTTCATGCATAGTTCAGCTCCAACCCTGATCAAACAGAACTGAATCAGCTAATTATATTCTTCAGAAGCACTTGTGTTGGGTCAGGGTTTGATCTGAACTCTGCAGGTATAGGTAGATCTCCAGGAACAGGATTGGGCACCCCTGATGTAAATACATTTTTAGTTGTGCTGCCTGGTGAACCTTCATTATGGATTTAGACAAATTTATTGGCAACTTTCTGGATAAAATGTCAGTTGGTGGTTCCAGTACTGCTGGCATCCCATCTGATTTAAAATGAGAGTTAAATCAATAAACAGCAACATTTATATATACAAAAAAACAAAAACAAAACAGAAAACAGAAAAAAACTTCACAAAGATAGAAATTATGATTTAAAAAAAAGTCAATTTTTTGACAACTTGAAATTATGTTTCTCAGGGTTTTCATAGCAATTATTTGGGTTGCATATGAGTAAATTAAAATGGATATTTTTTTCCAATTGTCACCTTTGATTACATTTTCCTGCAGAGACTGAAGACAGAAAGAGAAGACTTATGTGGTTTTGAGTGACAAAAGGTGACCTGTCACCGTGTGTGGGTTTGGTGGTGGGGGGGGGGGGTGCCTCGACATAATCACAGCACACCTGAGACTGTTGCCGTGGCGACAGCTGACCTGCTAACCTGAGCATCTCCAGAGCTAATCAACAGCTCTGGGTCTAACTGCCATCCCACCCTGAACTCGCTCACAAACACACAAATTCACTGACCTGTTCCTCCTTGGTGTGTCTGGTTGCCGTAGAGATGAATGTCATCTCCTGATGGGATGGGAGAGTCCTGGCCCTCCTCTCGCTCCTCGCTCCCCTCCTCGTGTTCTTCTCTCTCCCTCTGCTCTAAGAGGGAGACACACACACACACAACAGCCTCAATCTATATACACTTTTAAACACGTATTATATTTTTATACTCACACACACACACACACACACACACACACACACACACACACACACACGCACACAAACAGCCTCAATCTATATGTATTTTTTAACACATATGTTTTTACACACACACATACACACACACACCAGCCTCTATATACAGATTGACATCACATATGTAATTGTAAAATACTGTCAAATGCATTTTGAAAGTAAAACCTGAATTACTCTATAGTTTATTGTGAAAAACAGTAAAAAGACATTCCCCCAAATCACATATCATTATATTTTATACAAATAATTTAGTTTTTTCTCAGTTTTGATAAAATGATAAACTCTGATTCATCATGTGGATTTCTATTTTACATCCTATTATTAGTATGGTAGTTACTGGTACAATTTAAGGTAAAAAGCAGAATAGCTTTAAGTAGCTTGGTATATTAACATTATATATCTTAATGAAATATACGGGTATAAGTTGTTAAACATACATACTTGAATATTGTCACTGTATTTTTATGGTGAATGTCTGGCAACCAGAGCAACCGTTTTTTTTTTGTTTTTTTTCTGTAAATTTTACAGGATAACAGTGTAGCACAGCATACTGTATTCTATATTGTAATATATTATTCATATTTAATATGCTGTACTGTACATTTAATTCATTCGTTTATATCTGAATTGATATTTCAGCACCAATAAGACAGTTACAATGCAAAAACCATCAATAATCCATTAATTTCTCTCTTTTTATCTGTTATATACAGTGTTCTTAGGGTTTAATACCCCACAGATGTGACAGTGTAGCCAGAGTGTGGCTGAAGCTGTGATTTATCCACACATGGCAGCTCGTTATTGTTCTCGGTTCTCTGGCTGAATGTGGCATGTGAGTGGCTATCGGTTCCATATCTTTCTCTTCATCTATTCATTTATTCACTAATCCTTCCCTCTATTATTCTCTATGTAAAGCTGAAGAGGAGAGGGGGCTGTTAATCCATGTGTGCTCATTGACTCTACCGCCTTGGACCTACGGTGAGCGGGCGAGAGGATATTCCTCTCCCCGACGACGGCGCTCCCCTTTTCTCCCTTTTCTCGCTCGCTCTTTCAAGCTCAAAGCACCGTGGTTGATCATATTCATAAGTGTTTGATTCGCTGAGAGCCTATTCATGAACAAATTAACTAATTTATTGAAAATACCCCCCATACTTTGTTATAATTACATACGTATAAACAAGAGCCCCTTGAATTGAACTAAGAGAGAGAGATGACATAAATAGTGATTTCAGAAATGGTATAATGAGAAAATACTTGAGATATCTGAACATGCCACAAGCTTTACTTGCACTAACAAATTTTATGCATTTTATTTTACAGACAACATTATCCAGCCACAAGACGAGGGATTTTGCTTTAATGCAGCAGAACAGGATGTAGAAAACTTGTCTCTCTTGCGACGCTGATGAGAAATTCAGAAATGTTACAATTTGAATATTCCTGCAAGTCAGAAATTAGGGCATGCTTTAAAAATTGTAGGAAGGAGTTTCTTTAACTCCCAACTCTACCTTCACACCTCTCCTCCCGGCCATGTGCCGAACAAACAAACACACACGAACAAACTCCTACAAACATCTACTCACCCATCTCTTGATAGAAGTACCCATTCTTAGCCATCCCTGAGGAGGGAGCCTCTGAAAGAGAAATTAAAACCAAGATTAACAAAATACTAATAAATAATAAATAAATAAAAACCTGAGTTTGTGTTAAAATAACACAATGTGAGAAAATATTTCTTACAGTATATGAGAACAAAGAAGATAAAACCGATAAAAGATCTGCCACCGATTCTTCAGTACTGAGACAAAACAATCTACAAAAATAAAAGGTTATCTTTAACGGAATTATTATGGATTAATCCGTTTAACATGTTCAGGTGCAGTCTCTGGCTTCTATTTTTTCTGTTTTTTCCCTCACCATTCACTCTATAATTGTCAACACTGACAGTTACAAAATAATTTGTGAAATAGTTATTATAAATATTGATCAATCTACCATTCAGTTTAAAAAATAAATTCATTTAGACAACAGGATGGTTTCAAACTGACCTTCAGATCCATCTATTAAATTGTCACCACACCACAATAGTGTTGTTGTTGCTATTACCAAGATCAGCTTAAACATAGGAAAATTATTCATTTCTTTACAATTTTGAGTTAACATATCTTGGCTGTGACCTGTAAAAATATAAGCATAATTACCTACATTTATATATATTAAAAAAAAAATGTTTAACTCACTATAAAACTTGCCTGTGTGACTTTTTGAACTCATAGAAGGTTAAATATTGACATTTCAGGATGAAGACTTTGATTTTGCGAGATATTTAAAAAAGGTTTCATATTGGTCAGTGTTGACAAAAACTTTAAACTTTTAAACTTTTAAACTTCTCTCTAGTAGTCATGTTTCATTAAAACATGCAAATGTATACCTCTGTTGTTATTGAATTTAATATTTGATGTACTGTACATTAAATTTTGAGTTACGGTCAGAGGACAATGATTTGTATTAATTTCATTCAAGTGATAATCTATGATTTATTTCAATGATGAAACACTGATAATCTCAAAACTAATGGCAAGCAAATTTGTCCCATGTTTTGTCTTATGTCTCAAGAATCAGCATATGACACACTAGTTGTGCCCTTAAGATGGTCACTAAACAGGCACATATCTGCAAAACATAATTATAGTGATACACATATACACAAAAACTCACGTATTCACAGCAACATGCTCACACTTAGGCATAAACACATGCACATGGATCCAGCACACCTGTGGCCTACATTCATTTGCTGCAGTTTAAGGGGATATTTATGAGGTGAAGTCAGCCGTGACTGAGGTTTCTCTTTCCCCACTTTCTGACTCCCTTAATTGTCAGATACCTCTTTCCAGCCAAACACCCTCTCTAAAGAGAGTATGCATGTAGGGCTGGCATATACAGTACCTCAGCACTCACATTTTGGAGCCTGAAAAAAAAACACACACAAAAACCATCTTGCACATATCTCGTCCTGTCGTGCAGAGAATAGACTACATCAGACATACTGACAGAGAGTTTGTCTTATATTTCTCTTTAGTGACAGCACAAAAACACGAGTTGCTGTGCTGATATATTCAGCAGGATGTAAAAAGGCAGAATGTGTCAGTGCAGGAAACAGGCTGTCTGAATATAAAGCTGAATGTGAAACTCCTATCAGCTGGCCAGTCCAACATAAGAGGCCTCTATACCTTACGGCCCTCGTTCTGTACCTTAAATGTGCACTTATTTAAAATCAATTTCACAATTTCAAAACATTTACATTTACATTTAGTCATTTAGCAGACGCTTTTGTCCAAAGCGACTTACAAATTAGGACTAGATTAAGCAAGTCATCGTGAAGAGGCAAAAAACAACGCAAGAAGTGCTCAAAATACGAAATATGAAGTTCAGGCATTGGTCAGAGTAGCATAAGCCCGATAAGCGAGGATTTAAAGGAAAAGGAACTTTTTTTTCTTTCTTTTTTTCCCTAAAGACATTTCCTAAAGACTGAAGATGTATATATAACAAAGACATATCTAAGCTAACATTCTGATGCTCATTAAAATTGATTCCTCTTATCGATTCCTTTGCATTTTAATGACTTAAAACCATTCAAGCACAAAAAGACCCACGCGCTGTTTTCTGTGCAGCACACACATCCAAAACATGCACAGAGAAAGCCGCCTCTCTCATACTGTACAGTGTGCGATACTGAGTTATCTTTCGCGTCTTTTTGCACTTGAACGGACAAATATACACAAAAATATGTCAAAATATCCTCCTAAACACAGTCGGTTATGTTTTAAATGAACATAAACAGTTGACAAAGAAAAATGCATGTGTAATGCCAAATATTCCTGCTGCCGTCTCTATAATAATGTTAATCAAAAACAAAAGACAAAGAGAAAGATAAAATTAACTAGCTGTTCTTGACAGAATAACTTTAACTATATTTGTAATGTATATCTTATTTATAAAGTGCAGTGTTATTTTACATTTGATTACGGTTTCTGTACCTGAATACCTGAAAATCTTAAAACACTGTTATTTCAATTGTATCTTTGTTCAGTTGTATTTATTTGTGCGATTGCTAATTTGTCTATTTGTTCTTTTTTAATTACTTATTGTTTACTTGTCTTTAGTAATGGTTGAAATGTATATTAGGCTAGTTATTTTTAAACCATAGGCAAAAGTTCCTTGTGTAAGTGTTCTTTAGCCTGTTGATATTGTTCATGGTGTTCAGCTACGAGTAAATGTTTTGCAATAAGACTTAAATGTGAACAATATCCAAGTTTTTTTTCTTTACCTTATTGGAATCAAAATTACGAATCGATAAGAATCTGTATTGATAAGCAGAACCAGAATCGTAATAATTAAAATTCAAACGATACCCAACCCTACTCATGTCACTAACCTCAATCCTGTTATACAATGATTTATAGAGGGTTTTTCTGACAGTAATTTGACGCCAACAAAAACAAGGTTGTGAGCAATAGAAGTGCAGTCTGATCAATATGACATACTGTCTCAATGCAGGGTGATCTCATTAATATTGTTACCGCCCACACACACACACACACACACACACACATTAATATTGTTACCGCCCACACACACACACACACACACACATATATACAAAGCAGTAAATGAGTGAAATACATGTTAATGATACACTACAACATTACTTGCATTAAAATTGACAAATGGGTTTGGGGTGTAGTGTTGTTGTAATTGGAACAAATGTCTATTTTATTTAACCTAAAGTAATCAAAGAATGAAAGGAGTTTAAAGGGATTTAAAGCAATAGAGAAAAATAGTAAAATTACTAGAATTTATTGCAAGTCATGCATTTGAACTATTTGCAAATAATAATAATTATAATGGTGCAGCGCGGCGCTCCAATTTGTCATTGTGTATGGGTTTAGTGGTGCAGCGCGGCGCTCCGATTTCTCGTTGAGCGGTTTGGGCTCTGCTCTGGGCACGTGCCCGTTAGTCCCGTGAGTTAATCCCTGTTCTTGTCTCATCACATTCAATAACAAATAGTAATTAGGTAGTAGTAATAGTATGTAGGCTATTTTCAATTTAAAATGGACAAAAAAAGTTGAATACTTTGCATGATTAGATTAGATTATTGACTGTTAAAATGGAAGCACCACGCTTGAAGTCCACCTTCTTTGATTTGTATGGGTATCTCAGTCATTTCGACATTGACAAGAGCTGTTAGACTGCAGAAGCAGATCATCTTAAAAATTTAACATAACTTTTTTGTCATCCAAATAACACAGACAGCAGAGTGTAATAGAGTACAATTTGGCCTTTTCTGATTATGTGATTCTATAGGGGGTGTTATGACCCTCTAGTGGTTATGACCTAAAATTAATTTAACAGAATTTTACATGCGTGAACAGGATCTGCCGGTAATGCTGGTAATCAATTTAAAGGTCATTTTAGACTAATTCCATCATAACTGCTTTTTCGATGCTGATGTATGAATTTTTATTTGCAGCAATACAAATAAAAGATGTTTAAAAAGCGTTGTAAATATAGTTTAACAATTAAATTTGTGATTTAACAGTGTGAAAGTGTGAAAGTGATTTGTGTCTCTCCCAATTGTAGAATTTATCCTAAAAAAAACAAATATCATATCAAATTTTTACAACCTGGAGTTTTCAGGAGATTTCTACTGAAAACCTGTTTAAAGACATATTTTAGAATTTTCATCAGCTGAACAATCAAAACCCAGGGACAAACCTATCATTCAGAGTCTCACAGCAGTTTACATCAAATAAGACTTAGCATCTACTCTGACTGATATCTATGATTACAGTAAAAGCCCCAAGGTCACCATATAAGGTCATCTTTGCATTCCACCTCATACAATGCTATTACATGATCTTTGCAGCCCACCCAGGTCTAATGAACAACATGCACTAGCATTTGCATAAATGACTTGAGCCAGCAAACCCATAATTCTTTAAATGTCCCCCCGTCGTAAAATAATTTAGGAAGCAGAGTGTAAGCTGGTGAGGCAGACGGAAAAACAACTCTCTCCCTCCCCTGCCATTCAAAGTCAGTGACGACACAGCAGCCGATTGGTATTCTGTGCATGTTCCCATCAAAACCATCCCTAGAGACAAAACACCTTCAGCCCAGCCATGCCTACAGGCCCTCCGGAGGGGACGTAGTCACTGTGCTATTTACCCCCACTCTGACCTTTCACTGGGTACTTCGTCTCTGCTGCCTCCAGCTATGGGTACTATGTGACCAACCTTTACCAACCTCTGGCTCAACGTCTGATCTGAAGATATTTCTCTAATGCCACGTTGCCGCATGCTTATTTTCACCGGATGCCGCTCACGGATCGCCTGTTGATATGCAAAGGAAGTGAGTAGGACTGATAGAGGAAGTGTAGCTGCAGCACTTTCAGCCTTAAATCACTCAGAGCCAGGGACGGGCATGACTTTAAGCATCACACTTCCTCTTTAGGGTTTACTGTAGGCCCGCTACACTAACTCGAGCCAGAGCAGACTAGGGATGTCCCAATCAAGTTTTTTGTGCCCCCGATCCAATAAGAGTAATTGAATATTAAATATCTGCTGATACCGAGTCCCAATCCGATACTTCCGATACAATACCGTATTTTAATAGAGCTAGGCGCACACGTCAAGTATATTAAAGTTATTAAAATCAATCCAATGTATACAGGGATGTACAGAGTTTCTCAGGGGTATCTATCACTAAGCAGAAATTCCAATATAACCATTATTACAGAAACATATATAGTGTATGAGAGATATATATAAGAATGAGAGATAAGAAGGGACAAAGAGACTAAACAAAAGCTTTTTTTGGAATAAATCTTGATCAAATAAAAACCCTGCTAATCACATTAACGCAAGCAAACATGGACAATTGATAACTCAAATTCAAAAAACAGAAAATACCTGGTGCAGACTGAGTAGCGAACAAACTCCTAATATCTGATCATCATTACTGACACAGGAAGTGCTGTATTGGCAAACAGGAAGCAAAAGCTGGCAGAACAGGTCTTTATTGTGTGTGTGCGTGTGTTTGAATATTTGAATGTCAGTGTAGTTTTACTCTCAAGCACACGGATCATCATTGTTTGCATGTGCATTTAATACCATGACTAGATTCAGCTCAACTACAGAGATAAGCTGATGTGTGAGTCACAGACTGAGGCTTAGTAGCCAGCAAGTCCTTTCCCTTTACACACACACAAACACGCACAGGCAATTTCAGGCTCTCTGCGCCAGCGAGCAGTGAGAGGGGTGTCTCTTTAAAGCTTGGTGGTCTGGTTGTTAAGAAATACTCTTGTATGTGGTTAGTGTGCAACAAAACCACAAACAGCCTGTGCATCTATTCGGTTTCATACTCAAGATAAAGAGCATGAAAACATCAAATATGCATCAGTATCGCTCTCTCTGTCTCCTTTTCCTTCTCTCGTTGCTTTCATTTTTGTATATATATATTTTTTTTTTCAGACTAGACCAGACACGTTCGAAAAATACAGTCAGGATAGAACAACTCTCTCTGGCGAATAATGCAAATTTGTAGATAAAAGTACATGAAGATGAAACAACAGTGCAAGAGTGAGTGTGCTGTGTGCGGATGAGGTGGCTGTGTAGTTTGTCTGGTGTGAAAGCGGTAGTGTATAGTAGAGTTGTCCTCCACACACAGTTAAAAGAGCTCATCACAGAGGTGTTAGGTCACACAAGACAGCCGCTCGATCTCACTGCTTCCTTCAAGACAGCATCCTTAATGTGATATTCCTTTTTGTAATTGAACCTCATAATAAGTGCATCGGAGGTTATGCGGCCGTGATGCATCCAGATCTTCAGGACTGATAACAGCAGTTCATGCAATCAACATTCACGATTCAAGTATACATTTAGTAAATTTGACATTTTGTAAATGTTTGTAAACTTTCTTAAAGGGTTAGTTCATCAAAAATAAAAATGACTCACCCTCATGTCATTTCAAACCAGTATGACTTACTTTCTTCTTCCATGGAATTAAAAATAAATAGGGACAGAGGCTGTCAGGCACCAAAAGTCCTCTGTTCTCACATCGCATCATGCAGAACAAACGTGTCAGGACTCATCTTGACAAGCCATCTTTGGATGTATCATTGTGCACAGTGTTAACTGTACTTTTTAATTGGGTCACTTTATATTTGGTGTCTTTTACTACTCTATACTGATGTCAAAAAATGTACAGTAACACATTTTACAGTGTCCTTATTACACGTTACATGTACTTTATGCAAAGTTACAAGCAACTAACCCTAAACTAAACCCTAACACCAACTCTGTAGTAAGTAAATGTTGTTAAAGTCCTCCTGTGGTGAAAATCAGGTTTTTAATGTTGGCATATGTCTATGTGGTGTTTTTAATATGCTTTAAGACAAACCATGTGCAAATTCATAAGTCAACACCATTGCGGAGTATTTTCTCTTTAAGACTGCAGTGATCTAAAGACGGTTTTAAAAAACGCGGTTTGAAATTGCTGGCATTTCTGACGTCACAAACTATCTTGCAACCAATCACGTACGTGCCGGCGGGCTTTAGCATATCATTAACTATGATCGCTCTGAAGCAGGGGAGTCTCAAGATAAGTTTTTCTGTTGATATGAAAAATCGGGTAGATTTAGCAATATAACGGGAGCATGATGTATATTACGATAAACTAAACCTTTCTCCACTGACGTTCTGAGTTGTTCAAAGCATTTACTGAGGATACTGAGGCAGGTCTGACTCATGACTCTGCTAATGGTTGTAACATTAGCAACACACTATTAGCTGTTTGATAACATAATCAAGCAAAAGGCTAATCATATTAATTACCGTTACGTGTCCGACGTTGTAAAGCGCGATATCATTGTGCAGCGTTTACCTCAGTAAGTTGTAGTGATGGGTCATTCAAGAACGATCCGTTCATTGTGTCTGTCACGTGACAAATGAACGAAAGACTCAGAAGGTAAAGTAATAATTTATGTTCCCTGTAAATAATCTTTGACTGCATTAAAATGATTTCTTAATTCAGAATATGATCAAGATTGCGTAAATGGATGTGTTCTGGGAATTTGCCTGTTAAAAGAATAACATTTAAAGCCACTTTAATGAACGAAATGACTCGAAAAAAGATTTGTTCATTTTGATGAACGAGATCGAACAAGAGAGTCAGTAAAATGATCCGAACTTGGGGTGTAGGCAAGGGTGTAGTACATTCAAGCTATTTTAAGGCATGAAGAAATTTTTTGAGTTTTAAGGAATACAATGATTGACTACAGGGGGACTTCAATTAATATTACTTATTTGTGTAATTATACTCTAAAAAGGACACCTTAAAATAAAGTGTAATCCAATATACTTTTGCTGCTATTGAGGTGGGATATGGTTAAGGTTAGGTACAGGGCAAGTGGTTAGTGGTATGGTTAAGTTTAACACCGTGTCCTAACTACACGCGCCGCGACGCCGCAACACACTATAAAAGGTATCTTTTCCATGTTAATCAGAGTTTTTGTCCTAACCAGCCGCGACGGCGACACGCAACGATTATATTTTAGAAACGGTTTCTATTTTTCTGCGACGTCGCGGCTGGAACAACAAACACTAAGTGTGGCAATGATAATCTCAGGTACTGTTTATGTGCTTTATTTAATGTTAAAAGCGTGTAATGTGCCTTTGAATATCATTTAGTGCTCCCAGCTTTGTAGCTGTAAAAGCAACAATGGATAATTCACCTCAGATCTTGAAATCAAACAAATGGAAACAAGAAGTTTCAAACTGTGAACAAACAAGTGTATTTTTTGACAAAGATTGTTTTAGTAACTCAGCCTATGTATTTTTAATAATGTTTAAATGGTGTAATATTTGTGAATTTGATTGTGTACTTATCCATTTTCTTGTGAGTGCCGTCAAGATTCTCTGGTGCTGTGCACTTGCCCGCCCACACGCTTTTCTGATTGGCTGTGGGTTTTGATTGATTTTGACTCATCTCGTACTCGCTTCTGGTGAGGACAGGCAAATTGCTTGTCGCTAGAATCTTATCGCATCGCGTCGAATTATAAATTTAATTTAATTTTTTTTTTTTTATAATTACAATGTAAAAACATGTATTTAGACACTGTATCAAATTATTAATTTATATGTTAATACAGTACATACATAGTAGTTGAAGACACTTCAAATAAAGTGGGTCTGTTAATTATTTTTTTTAGTAATAATTTTAGTTTTCTTGATGAAAATATCCTTTAAATGTAGTCAATATTTTGGCATGTCTAAAACTAAAACTAATTTTAGTCACAAATAACAGTAAATAACATTTTAACTGATGAGAGTGCAAAATCAAACCAAACATGCAAGCATTTTTAAATCATTTATCATGTGTCTGTCTGTTGATCTCAAAGCTATTGTATTTTATAAAGCTATTGTTGACTAGGAATATATTGTAATAAGTCATATGGACTACTACAATGAAAATCTTGTGAATCTTTTATTTTATTTTTCATTTTCTGAGCTCAACAGCTCCTATACCCCACACTATATTTTCAATGTATGAGAAGGATATTCATCAAAACATCTTTCATATTCCACAGAAGCAAGAAAACCAAGGGGTTTGGAACGACAAGAAGGTGAATAAATGATTACAGAATTATATTTGGGAGAGATATCCCTTTAACTTTTCATCAAGAGAAGAATTAATTTGTCAAGGAAATCTCACGGTGCATCTCGGCAGGTTTGCGTAATGTCAAAAAATAAATCTAGTAAATTGAGTTTGTGAGGCTGTTACATCCAGCCATATGGCACCACACTCAGGCAGACCAAAAACATTAATCCCTGCCCTGACAAATGGACAATGTGCATTAAAAAATTGAAGGTAAAAAACAGGGCACATGGCCTGTAATATATAAAAGCACATCAAACATGTGAATCCACCTTTTACATAAGCCATTTACAGCTGTGTCACAAGAGAATGTACAAATACAGAAAACATGTGCTTTGGGTTTAGAGATGCTGTTTGGGAATTTAGTCGCTGTTATTTCACAGACCTTAGGTTTTTGAGCTCTTTTAATCCGGCTATACCTGTACAAGTAGGGCCATGCTTTGCCACAGATATGACTGTGGCTATATGTGGTGGATAAGGTGTGAGAGAAAGAAAGCCGTGTCTTGCAGATTGTGATGGTATTTTGCTTGTCTAACAGGGTGCATTGATGGTCCTTCAGCATAGATACACCTCTACTACACAGAGAAAAAGAGAGACACATGAGAAAGATTAAAGGTGCTCTCTGCCACTTTTTAATGTCACTTACAGCCCTATGAGAGAGCGAGCAGGAAAGACTTAATATGCCTGCAGGCTTTTTGGCACTCGAGTCTCCGACTGCTTAGAGAGGGAATTCCTTCTGAAGACCAATAATGACACACATACATACACACATGCTGGTTCTTTTGAGAATAAGAAAAGAGTGTGATGAGGCGAGGAGAAGGAGAGAGACACAGAGTTGTGTCTGTGAGGCTGCTCGACAGAAAATTCCTTGAGAGAAAAAGCCAAACAGTTGACGATGCATTCTCGCCACAAATAAACCGTGGAAAGAGGCAAAGAAATATTGATAAGCATGCTGCTGTGGGAGGATTGTTATAACTCAATGTTATAATTATTAAATGAGGAAAATTACTGTTTCTGCATGCAAATAAGCATGCTGTCTTCAACATATAAAAAGATTTTAGAAAGGCCAAGCTGAATTAGCAAGTGTGACGCGACACACATTAATTCTCCTCTGCTGGGAGATGCGTTTGACTTCAAAGTCTGGTTCAGTTCGTTTTTATTCTGGTCAAGAACTGCCTACTTACTTGGGAAAAAGTCTGACCAACGTGAAATCGAACAATTATGTTTTGTTCTTACATGACTTTTAGGGGCACATTTATCAGAAATATTTGTGTTTTATATTATTCTTTCTCCTGAATCAATTCAATGGACTCTTTTCACAGACTGTGATGACACATTTCCACGGTTATTAACAATCGTGAATCTAGCAATGTAGCTTTTTTATTATTATTTTAATGAAAAAACAAATGTAATGTACATTTGTAACAATATACTTGTGCTTTATTACCTTTAATAAACTCAATTTATTAAACTCAATTCACTCAATTCTGCTAATTCTGCTGCGTGACTGTCTCTAATAAAACAGCTCAGGAGACATCTTTCTCTCTTCTGAACAACGTAATCAATCTCTCAAGATTGTTTTTCCCTCTTTAAAGTCATAGAAATGCTATTGTGGATTTTTTCTTTTGCTATTGGGGCAACTGGGAAAGCAGTTTACCTGACTATGACAACTTCGACTTCTGAGAGGCCTGGAATGTAAAAAGGCAAAAAAATCGGCAAAAAACTGAAATAATTCAAAAGAGGATGCAGCAACTGTGAACAGCAATTTTCAAGAATGTGTGTACACATTTTGTCCATTCAAGTGCTAAATATACAGAATATCCTTATTCAAAAATTAACCTTGAAAGCACTCTTTTTTCCACATTATACCCCAGAAGATGTGTTGTACCGGCCAATCAGATCAGTACTGGCAATTTCAGCCGGTTCTTCCTTTTAGTGAGTGCAAAATGCATCAGTGAACAGACTGTGGGCGGTCTTGTTGGAATGTCATCTGAGGATCATCTGATTGTCATAGAGAAAATACCCTTCTGATAATAGATTTATTAAATCCCTGACACAGAGTAAGGTGTAACGCAGTTATAATGTTATTCACATGTTCGTTTGAAATAACCTTTCATGGCAATTTGCAGGGAAATTCGGAAGCTGCAGCCATTTGAGTCTGTGCTTTTAGATGAATTTCAGATGGTAGGGATGTTTCTGCAGCGCACAGCTTGGCTGATGCGTCCGTCTCACCTCATTCTCACAGTGTGATAGGAGCAATCATCGGGTGACCCTGATAGTGATCTATGCATACTCTACACATCAAATGGTGTTATATAGTCGTATGTGAGCCAGCGTCTGCCTATCTGCTTCTCTTCATCTCACTCTCTATAAGCCGCAGGAGAAAATACGCAGAGCGGCGTGTGTGCAAAAGCAAACCACACCAAACAGTAACAGGAAAACCAGCATCTAGTTAACATTACGATGATGGCATTAGATCTCACTCTCACTTAGGCCATTTATTCCTGTAAAAAATCCTCTTGAGCACAGGAAAGAGAAACGGAGATGGCGATTGAAAGAGAAAGGTAGACGTCAAGATCCAGTGACCGCAGCGCTAACATGCTTCAACATGACAGCCGTCTTTAATCACACAGCACCAAGGGAACACGCAGATTAAATGTGTTTGCATGGACACTATTGTCCTGTACATCAAGGGAATACAGATTTTTCTTTCCTTTATATCTCGGCTGCTCTGGTATCGTGAGTGCTCTGCTGGGGGATTCCTGCTAATTGCTTGCACATTCCCTTCTTCCTCTATTAAAGCCAGGCCACCATTCCCCCTTACAATCTACAGTACCGCCGCCACTAGAGAAGAAGACCAAACCGGAGACAAAACATAAGTGAGAGAGAACAGAAAAAGGATACAGCCGTATCATAAGTGTCCTTACGAGGAATGTGAATTCTGAACTAAAACAGAAAGACTGTTTGACATTTGAAGGCCATGATGGTATCTAGTTTATGCCAAAGACGGTTTGTCATACAGCCTGACACGACGACTGACCGTGTGTGTTCTAGTGCATCAGAAAGGTGGCTGCGCATCTGTGTGTTTGTCTGCCATATGCATGTTGTGGCGTATCACAAAAGTGGCATGTGTGTGAGGTTTCTCCCTTGGCACGCGGGCAGCTTCGCAATCAAAGGTCGGAATTCATCAACACTGGCATCCTCCGACATCTTGAAGCAATCTAAGGTTTACTCCAAGGGTGGGCGGGGGGCGCGTCTGTTTGCCTGAGCGTGGGTGTTTGTGTGTGCGTGGATGCGAGAGGGGGTTCCTGACATTTGCTAACAGAAAGTGAGGACAGCCCATTTGAAACTTTTCCTGTGAGCTATATTTAATCCATTACGGAGAAGCAGAGGCATGTCTATCTACGATCAGACTTTTAGCGGAAGAGATGCCCAATTAATTAGGCTCTTGCAAACAATACACAGCACTTGGCAAAGTTCAACGTTGCGTGCATATTTAGGCCTCCAAAAATATCCACATTACGACCGTGTCTGTAAATCAGAAGAGGGTCAGGAAGATCAATCTCTCCATCATGTGAACGCCTGCGACGGCTGCTCCCTTTGCACTCACAGACACCACTCTTTGTATGAGAGAGGATGCCCATATGGCTGATTTACAGTGTACCATAAACAGAGGAGATAAACAGAGGAATGTGTGATTCTAATTTCCTTTGCAGACTGTAATGTACAGTGGGTGGAAGACAAATGGGGAATAGAAAAGTCAGAGATTGCCTAACCGCATTACCAACCTCTCTGGGACCCGGCGAATAACTGTATAAGCACACGCACAGATAAATTAGAAGATGCACAGCCACGCAAAGCTGATTGGCCCTCCAGAAAATGACATCTATTCATATCCCACCATCTGCAAGTGCAAATGGGACGTTCAATACGCAAGCATGGGGGAAATCGTAAATAAAGGAATCTGGGTACAAAATGTCCAGCTTTCATGTGTGTAATGAGAGGTGGGTGAGCAATCACGATGCTCGTTAGAGAGAAAGACAGTCGTAAAAAGACAGAGGACATCGTTTATTACATTATCCTCATTATTAATTTTATTTTCTCATCCATCCGTTCATCCACTTATCCAATCAAGCAACTTCATTCCTGTTGCAGTGAATGTTCACCTACATTAAATTATGAATCGCATATATTAGAAAGTTCTCAGATGGTCACAGTGTGGCGATGGCCCATGACCTGCTCCAATGACATTGAGAATCTGTGGAAAATATGGTATTGACAGAGTGCCACAACGATTATCCACAAGCTGAGACGGGCACAAAGTAAGTGTCAATTACAACAGCCTGATCAAATGCGCACTTGATGCTTTGTGTCACACACACATAGAGACACACACACACGTAATCACACAAGGAGAGAAAATTGAGACATCAACTGATTTGAAGTTCAACCCTCAGGCGAAGGATGCAAATCACAGTCTCATTATGTATGTGTGTGTGTGTGTGTGTGTGTGTGTGTGTGTACTGGGGGGAAGACGAGCACAAGATTTAGTGTCTTCCCACTTCTATTACCTACTGTGTTTACACGGAGGCTTTGAGCAAAGGGAAAGGACAGAAAGAGAGCGATGAAGGTGCACTTGTGCGCTATGACAGCGCATGTGTGTTGCATGCGGTATTAGACTGACTTCTCACAATGAGATTAATTGAACAGCAACATTGCATACAAATAAGACCTACTCTCCCAGAAGAATACCAACTACATGTACCCGCTCGTTTCCACGCGCACTCTTGTAGCGCCTGATCAGGCATATGGGTTTTGTTCCTAGCACTGCCCTAGGTACTTGATTTTGATCTAGGTTTTGCATTAGTCTCTTTTCCCATGTCTCCCTCTCCCTCATTTATATTTACGTGCGTCGCGTGTGCATCTGAAATTTCTGTGCGGGTATCTGAAAGTCGTGATATCATATTTCTTTTTTCCCTGTTTACTCGACTAAGATTAACAGCGTAAAAACATTTACGACGCATTCCAGAAAACCAGCCCCGATAAAGCCTGTCTGCATTCCAGAATAACGCACCCCAAAAAACAGCAGCAACAGCAGCAGTGGTGGCAGCGTGTGAGAAAAACAATCCACAGACCTGCAGGATTCAACAGAGAGAAAACTTACAACAACACACAAATACACATGCATCCTCTCCACTGCACATGTTTAGCACACACAGTCTCAAATTTCAGGGAACCCTCAGATCCTCAGTCGTGACGGCGCAGGAACATGTGCATATGTGTGTATGTGTGCATGTGTGTGATAGTGCATGTGGGTCTTACCGGATGGCACGAAATGAAGAACTTTGTTTGCTTCCATCATTCCCTTCTCAACCCATAATCATCCTGTAGTCCTGACACTAATGAGGGCAAGATCACCTCTGCTCCGGTCTCCTCTCTCTCCCCTCCTCTCTTCACTTCTACCTCTCTCTCTCTCTCTCTCTCTCCCTCCCTCTCTCTCTCTCTGTATCTATCTTTCTTTCTCTCTCTCTCTCATTCCTCAGACATATTTAGTGAGTCAGCCTTGCCCTGCCTCCGCTGAGCTGTGACTCTGGGTCCTAAAGCCTACATTTCCTGTGTTTCACTTTGCGTACTTGATGCTTGCGGTCATAAATCGTCACGACAAACTCTGTCTAGCATTTAGCATTACTTTTGTATGAGAGAGAAGTGAGTCTGTGCCACGGTCAATAAAATGTGTATTCGGATAAATGATGCATGATTTTGATACAGGTGGCGTGCCTGTAAGATTACAAACTGATGTGACTGTAATGCCCTTTGTTTCTTTTACAATAACATATAATGTCATTGTAGAATCAAGCAAAATCATTGCATGCTAGAAATACACACCCTGTTGTGAGGTGTGGTGCTTTTGGATTGTTTGATGCTATTAATTTTGGTGTGGTGCTTCTGGATTATTTGATGCCATTATTTTTGGTGAAGACATGTTGAAACAATAATGTGTCCGAGAGATTTACTGCAAAGATGGCTTCAGAAATTAGATGACACACATTATAAGTGTATTGTTCTCAGTCAGCTGTGTTTGAGAATCTACACTGTCTTTGCAAGGAGGCTATACGGTTAAATAAATGCAAGAGAAAATACAAATTCAAACAGATGTTTAAAAAAAGTATGCAAATAGCACATTATTGCAGTCGAATAGATTTTGAATGACAAACATTCTAGCAATTCAAGTCAATGGAAGACTTTTTTTTTTAATTAAACTTTAATTCTAAATTATAAAGCTAATGAACCAAATTTAAATAAAATATATTTTGCACTATTAAAAGAAAAGATCTCCCAAAAATGTATCCTTTATTCACTCCAAACCGGTATGACTGTTTCTTCTGTGAAACATAAAGGAAGATATTTTGAGAAATGTGTTTTTCACGTCCATGCAATGGAGGTAACCAAAACTGTTTACTTCAAAGTATCTTCTTTTGTCTCTAGAAAAGAAAGTCATACAGGTTTGGACTAACATGAGGGTGAAATTTTCATTTTTGGGTGAACTATCCCTTAAAAACTATCCATTTAAGTTTGAACAGTGGCTGAATAAATTGCAGAAATTTGTGGAGAAGTAGTAAATGAAAAAAAGAAGAAAAGAAAAAGGCAACAAAAGAAGACCGTAAACAAAAAGATGACGATAAACCAAAAGGCAAACAAAAGAAGTAGAAGATCAAGAAGACAAGGCGGAAGTAGAAAAATGTGGAAGCAGAAAAAGAAACAGATTATGACGAGGAAGAAGGAGTAAATGAAAAAGATGACGACAAAGAAGAAGCAACAGAAAACAATGTTGAAGATGAAGAAGGTAATGATAGAATGTTCGAGGAATTTCTAGCAAGCACTGTAATGACTCATCAATCCAATGGCTGTTTGGTTTATTTCTCTGTCGAGTGGGGTGGGGGGGTGGGGGGTCTGTTTTTTATTTCAGCCCTCACAATAAGTCTTATAAAAAGTGTAGAACCCCTCTCTCCTCCCTCCATTTTGTTGCCATCAAAGGCTCTTTCTACAAAACACACCTGCTGGCAGCGTGTAAAACAGTTTTTAGAGGCATGTGTGTATGCGTATGTGTGTATGCGTGTGTGTGTGGCTGGAATGTTCACACAGCTCTTGTGTAAACCCTAGACTGTATTGTGATGCACTGCTCTTTTAAACTATTCAGTTATGGCCAGACAGTTTACCTCCCACAATATGACATGCAAAAAAGCGCTTGATTCGGCCACCTACGCTACCAACCATTGAACACAACGACACTACTGAAATATCATACCTCAAAATCCTCATGCTGTCCGTGCATACACGTCGTCTGATTAATTCAAAAGAGACGTGGTGTATGTGGGGTGTGAAGGGTTAAATCCTGATGTGGGCACAGGATGCTGTGGGTACACAGAGTGAGGTCAATCTCTGACCTTGCTATTGTCCTTGAGTTTAGCAGTTGTCCGGAGGTGCCAGACAAACACGCATACAGCACAGCGAAATATTTGGGCTAGATTAGGGACGCAATGTGCATTGGCCAACAGAAAGAGATCCCTACAGCAAACCAAAGAGGGTTCTGGGTGACGCACTGCCCCCTAGTGCCCCCCTAGGGTTTCATGTTCTATCCACATTTCTACATTCTATCCACGAACCCTAAACCTACCCAGCACACAAAACTTTCTGCATTTTTATATTTAATAAAAGCTGTTTTCCTCATTGGGACCAAAAAATTCTGCCACAAAGACAAGAATTTTGAATATGGCCATCTTTGTGGGGACATTTTGTCCCCATAGAATAGTGTATAACACACACACACACACACACACATATGCTGTCACTTGTGTGCCCTAGACCTCACTTCCTATCTGTGTTTAACTGTGATAGCCAGATCATAAGCTTCACAGGAAATGTTTTGTTGTCTTTCTGGACAAACAATGGGTATTGGAGATTTATGGGTAGTGACTGCTGACTGTAACACTTTTAGTCATGAGGTACAACCCCAAAACGTCACTTACCATCCTTTTGCATAATTCCTAAACTATCCATTCACATTACAAACACAAGTAATTGTGTTCTAGATAAGTAAAGCTGATCATTTACTCCCAAAAAGGTTTCAGTGCATTTAAATTATTAGCAATATGTTTGACTTGCATGTGGATAAAGAGGGGTATTTTCCAGCAAAGGTCAATGTTCAGCTGCTCAAAAAATGGTAATTAAAAATAAATTATACATTCATTGATCTTTAACCCCTTAACGCCTACTGTCGCGAATTTGCAACAAACCCCTTCCATTCAGACTGCAGGCGAGATAGCGTGTGTTTTCCCCCAATGCCTGTTTGTGCACATTCGATACATACCTAGGAACATTTTGCACGCACTGGTTTATCGTAGGAGCGGTCGGAGTGGGAACTACATCCGGTTCACCGAAGCTAATATTTTGTTTTGCAAAATCCGCATATCAAGTGCGCAAATGTGGAGAAATTTCCCAAAATGAGTTAAGTTGTGCTAAGATAAAAATATGTACCAGCTTATTGATTGCTTCTATAGCTATGTTATTCATATAGACTTCATGTGACGAATATTTTTTACGTACTTTGTAGATTTCTGTTTGTAGCAAATTTGCGACATTGGGCCATAACGGCTGGATTGGCCTAATGGCTACATATTATAATAATGCTGTATTTAGATGGTTTCAGCCAAAAAAAAGTATTTTTTTTTTTTTCACAAAAAATAGCATGTTAGGATATAACACTATAAGAATATATAATGTATGCACTGGAGAAACAAGGAAAGAGTTAAACAGAGTGTAACATGGAATGTATAAAAACTACTGTCAATGTTAGGGAGTAGGAGAGTGTTTTGTTTCTTGCTGTTGTCAAGATTCATTAATTTGTCAAAGTTTATAAGTATAAAGTTTATAAGTTCTAACAACTTTGTGCCATGAATAAAATCTACATTCCTGAGATGGGAAAATGTGTTTTATTAATTTTTCCATTTTGTAAAAAAATACCCTAAATGCCCACTGTCGCAAATTTGCAACATACCAAAATTACCCTAAATGCCTGTTGTCGCAAATTTGCAACATACCAAAATTTCGATTTATTTGTTGTGCAAAAGTGAAATTGATAATCTCAACATTATTTACCATCTACCTAAAGTCAAAAACACACAGAATTTTTTTTTTTATATACAGCTTTATAAATTCAGGCGTTAAGGGGTTAACATATATTTTGACTATATTACTTGTAAAATTATGTTAATTTGTCAGAAAGGTATTTATCTTGTTATCAAGCTGGCAGACATAGATGAGGTTTTGTCGAATTTGCTAAATGTTCTTGTGATAGTCCTTGTAATATAGAAACATTATTCATCAAATTCAAAAATGATTAGCAAAAAATAAGAGTTGATCATTTTTGTGGCTGGGCAAGTAAAAATCTGAACTACTGCAGATTTCTTATTTTATTTTTTTTACTGTTGTTTCAATGCTTTTATTGAAGTAGCGACAGCTATTGTCTTCTGTACTTCTGTATGAGTTTCACATACATCTGAGTGAAACTGATTATTGAAAAAGAAAAACATAGGTTGGGACATAATTCTATCCTTCGGTTGTTGATTGGATGGAGGCAAATGAATTTGAGCTTCATAGTAAGAAAGGGACAGGGTTAAAGTGGACTACATGATTGGTGAAGTCCTGCATATGTCAACAGAGAGATGTCTGTTGTTTTACCTGATGATCAAAGATTTTGATTGAGCTCACATAAAAAATAAAATAAAAATAAAAACATATGCAGGGATGATTCATTCACAATATGATCAATAAGATGCATTTAGAAAATAGATAGGGTGAATTTTCATTTCATGTTGACTTTAAACCAAAATATGAACTGAGTGATCAAGTTTTCTGTCAAGTCAAGTCCATTCTGTTTGTGATTGGGTCTCAGTCCTCCTTTCTGGAGCCGAACCACTGAAATATTATTATGCCCTGCAAAGGCAAAATGCAGTAACTACACAAGATGTCAAAATGGGGTTTGTTATGCTGATATCAGCTGTAACATTAATGTCACAAAGTTACATTTGTCCAAATTCTTTCTTTAGTTTTCTTTGGTACATGAATTAGGGTCAAGCCCTGCAAACACCATCTCTTTTTGAGTTTGCTTTACACACACAGAGAGATTTGTATTGTATCTCCAGGAAGAGCCAACAGTCAAACTAAGTGAACAACAAAGGGTGGAGCTTCCTTCCCCTGGACCCTCACCTAGCGTAAGTAATGTATCAGTTAGAGTATACGTGTCTGTTTGAGCGCATGTACACGTGCTTGTGAGAGAGAATGCATTTGCATTCACCATGAGATTTGAGATGAGAAAAACAATAGTTATATCTAAATAGCTTGACATGCTAGAACCAATCTAAAAAGATGTTACAATGGAGCAAAGAAGTCTGTCACAACATTTGCAGAATTCGCAACCTAAAATGATACAATAACAAAGAGAGTAACAAAAAAATCTGAGTTACCTCACCCTTGTAGTTCTTTATGAGCTCCAAGGCCGAGAGAATATGTGGGAGAAAGCATGTTATGTCTACAATTGTACAAAGGGAACTTTTCGATTCTTGTCAGGTGAAGAAGAATTCGAAATGGCACCACTGCTGTGGCGATTGCTGATATTTATGGGTGTGCAATGATGCCTTAAAAAGAGGCTTTGATCAGATATCCTGATAGCTTTTGACTTCATGAGACTAACAACTGAAAGACAGCAGAATAAAAAGATGAGTCTTTATTCAGCAGTCCTTCCTTCCCTCATTACCCTAAGAGCATGAGCCCAGACAGCTTATGTGAAGCTCTATTGTATAGCAAGCTATTGGGACACTCATCCTTTTTTTGCTCAGTCTTGATAAGGAGCAGAAAATACAGCTTAATCATGAAGAAAAACCAGTGAAGGTAATTATGCTGATTCAAAATCATTGTTCGTTGCACATTTTTAATTTAAATGTGTTAATACATCATGACTAAATTGTTTTTAAAAAAAGTGCAGATAATAAGATCAGATTTCAGTTTTCAAAAATGTCTTTTTAGGGAAGTCGAAGTCCTAATGCAATGTCTGTCCAAATGACTGCATGTATATCAAATAAAGAGATTTGCATGATATATAAAATCAGATTTACATAACATATCATTCTAAATTATCCATATTTCTCTTGGGCAGCAGTTATCATTTCTGCACTCTAACTTTGTCCTTGTGTCAGTCTGGGATAACGTGGGCTAGACAATAGGACTGTAGCAGTGATAATGAAGTTTTGATTTCTGAAAAATGCCATATCCCTTAAAATTACCATGGTAACCGTACCACAGTGCAACATTGTACAAAAATATAAATGTGGTAACTTGCTACCGGGCACCGTCCACTTTCATAAAAATAAACAATCACAGAATTAATTAATTAAAAACAAAAAGGCCCTTCTGTTTTATGTAGCCTACATCCGATAATTTATTATGGCTTTATAGCATACCTGTCAACATTTGGGTACCAAAATACAGGAGACCTGAAGGGGGGTGGTTTCAGTTCAACCACATGCAGTTTCATGCCATCTATACATTACACACCCCATCACCAAATCAGAAAAATTCAGTTGTATTCATCTTAACAATACACAATAAATCAATATACAGAAAAACAGATTTCTAAAATAAGGGATAGGCCACAAATCTGTGAGTGCAGTTTGCAAATCTGAACAGGTTATGTTGTGTAATATTCAGTAGGGCTGGGAGAAAAAAAAATCGATTCACCTTAGCTATCGCGATTTCTTTTTTACAATTCTAAAATCGTTTTTTTTATTCCAGAATCGATATTAATACAAATTCAATTGCTTGATTTTTGTCCTTGCTTTTTAGATGAGATTGATAGAAATTAGCCACTTTCGTTCCAACAGAGGATGAAATGTGTCGTTATCTATGAGTGTTGAGTGACGTAATATCCCAAGTGGACGCGTGGAAGAGACGTGAGACTGAAAGCACTGAAAAGCCCTCGCGCTACTCATATGCTGAGAGAGAGATAAGACAATAGAGCTGCACGATTCATCTTTAAAAGACTGTGATCTCGATTCAAACACCAACGCGATCTTTCAATTCGTCTGTCTATTAGGCCTTAACTTTGACAAAATCATATCGCAACATTCAAAGCTGTGTTGTCTTGAAACAGCTTCACAATCAGTCTTTTCAACCTCATAGTATCATTATTTCTGTGATGCAATAGTTAAAATTATCATCGAAGTACTTGGATAAAAGTTTAAAGTTCAAATATGAACACTGATGTACTGTGAACACAGCTTTTGATAGAAACTTGGTGCTTAAAATAACGCATTTATCGATTACATTGTTTTGTCACTAAGTGAGAAACAGAAGAAACATACTGAGGTAAAAATTCTAAATGTTGAGTAAAAAAAGTTTTTTTTTTTAAATGATAACGTATGATGTAGGCTAGTTACATAACACGACCAAGGGCTGCTGAATATTATCACGAAGTAGCCTATTTAATTATCATAAATGTTTATTATCATAAACAAGAAACCTATATATTTAGTTACTTACATTTTAGCCACATTATTGACTGTTTTAGTTATATTTCAGTGACGAAAATAGTTCCAAAGGAAAATAATAATTAGTGCGGTGTTTTGTTACTTAATGATTATGATTTAGCGTTTTGAACGAATCGTTTGAACGAATGACTCAGTTATAAAGACGGCCACTTGCTGCCACCTCCTGGCGGTTTAGTTTCATGTTTAAAGGGGTCATATAATGCCATTTTTGTATAAGCTAATATGATTCTTTAGGGTCTAAATTAAAAGTTTGTGATATACTTTAATTAAAAATTCTCATTAGTATTGTAAGAAAACACTCATTTTACCTGGTCAAAAACAGCTCTGTTTTCAGCACGCCGTTTAAGTGCATGTGTCTTTAAATGATAATGAGCTTTGCTCACCCCGCCCCTCTGTTCTGTGCGTACACCGTTTTTAATAATAACACAATAACCATAACGCGCTGTTCATTATAAACGTGGGATTATGAATTATATTGAGAACGTCGAACATAGAAAACATGCCGTAATGTACCCTGAGTGTAAACAGCCGCATTCATCGTGAAACGTGCTAGCGATTTGCAAAGATTAATATAAATATTAATATAAAGGTTAATAAAACGTTACACTCACTTCTTCTTCTTGAGGTGCAGCAGGAACACGAATAGTTGGTACCGATCCTTTTTTCAGGAGCAGCTTCTTAGCAAAACCAGCTTTATACTGACCCTCGTTTGTAAAGCAGTCTGGTGTGTGAAATGATTTGCGCAAACATGAAAGCATTGACGTTGATCGTGGGGAATATTCCCTTCGAAAACAAAACTCAGCCACTGCGTCTTCAGCGGTTCGGATTTAGGAACATCAAAATGACTTCTGTGTTCCTTATTGCATCCAAGAACAGAACACCACAATCGCTTAGACGCCATTCTGCTCATAGACAGTGCTCCAGCGTATCAACAATGACCGTGCGGACTATGATGACAGACAGCTCGCTCACGAGCGAGGGCGGGTCTGTGTTGAAACGCTGCTGTCAATCAACAATCGTGGGAGGGGCGTCGATTTTGTGACGTCACAAAATCGAACGGCTTGATTTGAGACAGGGGAAAACATATAAGAAGATTTTTAAAAAAACACTAGATGGATTTTTATCATTTTATGATGGTTGTGTACAGGCACTGCCAACACACATTTCAGTACAATCAACTTGTAAAAGTGCATGTACCATTATATGACCCCTTTAAAAGTATTATTGAATTATTTAATTTGATTGGTAACAGCCCCGTTTTATTATTAGGCTATAAATGAATGTATTGATCAAATGAAAGAATTTTACATGAAAGATGATGCATACATTTAATAAGGTAAAAAATTTAAATCAGCACCTTTAGGTAAATAACGCCCTGGAATAAATCTAAAAAATATGCAGATTTAAGTATGTAAAAGCTGATAGAACACTGATGAGAATATTGCTTCAGAATACATTATATTTAGGCTATACCCAAAAAAATCATCCCGGAACAAAATACTGTTATTTTACATTTGATTATTCAATATCTGTACGTGAATACTGTGAGACCTACCTGAAAATCTTAAAGCTGTTTTTATTAAATTGGTTTCATTTAATCTCTGTTTCATCTTTGTTCTATTTAATTTGATGGGTTGGGGGGATTATGGGGGGTGATGGATGGCAGAGGCAGATATTAACATAAATAAATACATAATATTCAATAAAAAAGAAACATGAATAAGACTTATTAAGACTCATGTTTATTTATTTTTTATTTTTATCGATTGCAAAAAATTAACTAGATTAATCACAAATTTTTTTCTGTGATTAATCACGATGAATCGCCATAAAAAAACTCATGTTTTTAATATATTTTATAATGTAATAATTTCACAGTTAATCTCCAAATTAATTTAGAAACAACATAAATACAGTATATTTTAACCCTTTAACTGTCACCACCCCTTTTTTCGCATAGACATGAAAATCACTATCCAAACTTAAATGGTTGTAATTCAAGAATGCTTTGGAATATAGACAAACGGATGGTCTTGTTTTAAAGAAGACATTTGCCAGATTATTGTAGAAGTGAAATAAATTATGAAAGTGGAACAGAAAAAAAAAGTTATATAAGTTTATGAAAATTTACAATGTAAAAATATTATTTTTTATATGAAATATATATATTACAAAATATATTTTTCTAAAACTGCAAGAAAATGAAAGCCAAAAATCTGAACAAGTTGTGTTCCAAATTTTAGGTTGATATCTCCAAAAAATTAGCTTTCAGTAAGATTTTATTTGGGCGCAGTACCAAACTTTTTCACTAGATGGAGGCGCCCTTATATGGTCAGTAAGGAAGCTTGGCTGTCCATTTTCATAAATGTTTTGAGTGATCTGAACCATATATTTCCATAATTTTCATACAATTTCTAATACATCCTATTCAGAAATAGTATGGGTGGTTTGGCAGTATTTAATTTGATTTCAACCTCTAATAAACACATAAAAAGTTATAGCTCGCTGCCGCATCACAAATCGAGAATCCATAATATTTTTCTTTATATTGAAAACATTTTCAGACCTTTTTTTCTCATAAAATTGAATTGGTTTTATCTTTTGAACTCTTGGCATGAAAACAAACTGAGGTTTCTACCAAGCTTTCATGATTTTTCATGTTTTTTACTATTTCAAAATAAAGGCCTAAACACGCCCTAATGAATATTAAATATTCTTGTTGCAAATTGATAAATTACTGCTCATCTGTAATTTATTTAAAAAAATAGCCACCAAATATGAAAACTAGAGATTGTAAGCTTTCAAATTATATATAGTTTGTCAATATTACTTTAGGTTTTTACTAAGATATTATTGTTCTAAATATATATGGGCAACCGTCCGTGACACTTAAAGGGTTAAATAGTTGTCTAAAAGGTTGGAAATATACAGAAACTGAATAAAGTTATCAAACAGTTTGCACTGCATAAATTTTAAATTATATATATAGATTAATCCTTATTAAAGTTACAAAAGTTCTTTAGTCAAGAACAGTGAGTGATTTTCTCTGTTACTTTTTTTGTTTTTTACTGAAAGAAAGCTTTATTTGCTGCTGTCCCTTTAAAACCTGCCGTTGCTGACAGAAACGCAGATCTCACACGCGCCTCATTCTCTCACAACTCTTTACCTTCATTTAAGACTTACTTACCTCATTGAAGACTGCTCAGTCTGCTCTTATGAGGATACTCGTCAAAACGGTCAACTCAACGAAAGAGAACTCTATTTGTCTTGGCTTGAATGGTTTAAAACCATTTGCAAGAATAAGAGCGCATCATAGGCCAAAGGATCACAGAAAAAAACGGATACTGCGCTAATTGCGTTAAATATTTACCACTGAGTCTTCTTTACCCATTTCTACCTTCTACCAGTGACGCTTATTCAATTGACCCTTCGCTAAGCCACGCCCGAAAACCGCCACTGGCCAATCGTGGCTTAGCAACCGTAACTAGGCGCGGGAGGTCTGGCAAGCTTTCGAGCGAGGGAAACATGCCCATGCGTTATGCGTATGGATTGTGCAAATCTGATACCCGGTATCCTAAAAGTTTGGACGGGGTGGTGGATTTTGTTCCCTTCCCGAAACCTAAAACCCAAGGGGAGAAATGCCGGGCGTCATCTTTATTTATATAGCGTTTTTAACAATGTAGATTGTTCCAAAGCAGCTTAATCGACGGCTAAACTAGTACCTCAATCCGATCGCGACTCTCCCGGTGTTAGTTCTAGTATAAGTAAAAGGTAGTTAGTAAAAGGAGGGAACATCAGGGGGCTTGCCGGAGATCTCCAAGGAAAAGGTTGGTATGCAAACTTAATCAGTTCATAACAGTAACGTTAGTCACTTATGTGACCCACGACGTGTGAGCTGTAGCCTGGCGCACTAAAAATATAACGTTAAGCGGGAGAATGTTATCATTGCAAAGTGGTCAGGCTAATGTCTTGTGTTTATTCCACAATACTTATGGATAAGCTGTTTGATTTATAAATATTAGATTTTCAAATTTCACTCACCCTGCTGTGCATGCACATAGCTGTTCCTCAATTTGTGTGTTTCCCATTTGAATGGTCAGCGTATGAGGCGCTGCTGCTTGCGCTGGGACCTAACGATCTAGGCTTTAGCTTCAATTTTGATGAAATTATTCTCGAATCGTTTGCATATTATGTCGTGGATATATCCCTCGAATGCATACTGCAGTCCCTTTTGTCGTGCTCTCTCAGATTTTCACCTGTTCGCCAAAAATGACTAATTATCTCCCTGGGAATGTCTGAAACCGGTGCATACATACTGTAATAGACGTGCCAGGCGCAAAAGCTTGACAGGCGTAGCAACTAGGGATGGGGCCGATCCGATCCAGTATCGGTATCGGGACCCGATACCAGCGTAATTCACGTATCGGATTTTCCCGATCCAACCTGCGGAGATATCCGATATCCACGAGCCATGTCTGCGCTCGCTTTAACGTCTGCTGAAATGACTCCAAAAGTGATTCCCGCCGGCGAGTCTGCTAGCTGGCTGCAAACTGTGGAATGGATTTCCTGAACGGAGGCACGGCTCAATGAGACAGAGTTATGAGACACGCCCCCGCTCAGGAAATCCATTCCGCAGTTTGAGGCTAGCTAACAACGTCCGCTGTGTGGATATACTTCACACTGGAAACACCGCAGAGCAAGACAGCAAAATGCTATGTTTGCAAAGCTGTAATTCAGAGCCCTTTGAAGCTCCCTCGCGTCGTACAACACAACGAACGCAAACATTTAAAAAAGCACCACGTTACTGTGCGTTCACACCAAACGCAAATAGCGCGTCAAATTCGCGTCTAGTTAAACGCTTGAATATTTTGAATCCATTCGCGCGTCCAGAGAAAAATTGACGTGTGAAAAAAGCAAAAGTTTGAAGCGAAATTGACGCGCGTCTGAGGCAAAATCCGCTTGTCTGTTTGCACGATGCTGATGTTGATCGAGCATTTACTGCATTGGAGCGAGGATCACCCTTCAGATAGTGTGTGTGTAAGATGTTTACACTTGCACTTCAAGACGCAAGTATTTGACATTTTGGGAATGTAATAAATATTGACATGACAATCAATTTGAAACCCTTACAGTTGCATATTTGTTTTCAGAATGGGATTTTTCCTGTTAACAGGATTTCCTGTTTTTCTGACTTCCTTTTCTGAGCTTATACCTACCTCAAGTTGCCTTTTGGGACATACATGCATACATACATACGTACATAACATATCATTCATACTTGCCTGTTAAGAGAAGTTTATTTCAGCATCATATAAAATAAAAAAATAATGATAATAATAATATTAAAGCAAACACAGCTCTGGTATCGGAATAGTATCGGTATCGGCCGATATCCAAATTCAGGTATCGGGATCGGATCGGAAGTGAAAAAATGTGGATCGGTGCATCCCTAGTAGCAACAGTAACTAAGGAGGGCGGGGCTTAGCGAAGGGTCAATTTCCCGCGTCTACTGCCTGCGCAGATATCGACAGCCCAACTGGGTTGCAGGTTGCCAGGTTGAGCTCACGAATGGGTTGCAATTTGTTTGATGTGTTGATTGCGCGAGTAGGATGGGTTTCATACAAGATCTGGCAACTGGACAAACCTTGGATTAATATATTGACGTAATTATTCATATAATGACGTTTGGGCCATACAAATTACGGGAGTTTCACGGAAAAAAATAACAAAACGGGAGGAGGCGGGAGATGGGTGTGAAAAACGGGAGACTCCCGGGAAAACGGGAGTGTTGACAATGACATGTATGCTTTCTAGTAGGCTAGTATATAAGTAACTGTAGCAGGATAACAATGGTTGCCATGGTAATGCTTGTTAAATTTTTCATAAGATGTAATTTAGTTCAAGAGTAGGAAAACAATGTTGTTTTTGTAGTAGGCTAGTTTATTCACTTATGTTACGCAGAGAGCGAGACATTCAGTATGGCTTTCACACACGGGCGTAATTTCCTATGGGGACAACCCCCACTTTTCAAAATCCCGTTACATTTGTTATGGGTTTATGTAAGGTTTGTTTTAAGTTCACTTAAATTAAAAGTTGTTATAATTTTTGAAGCCTAATAAATGTTTTAAATCATTTTCATTGAGACATCAGTAGCTTAATATCAATGATACTGGCCTCCATTCATAAAAATATGCCATTAAACAATTATTTAAAATATACTGTGTTTATGTTGTTTCTACATTACAGTGGAAATTGAGTCTCACATAGTTAAAATTTTATTTAGGCTACACACAAAACATTTATGGCTAACATTTTTGACTTTATAAAATTATTCTCTAAAGTCTTGGCTGGATCGGCCCCTATTAAACAATAAAGTAAGACATATTTTTCTTATACATAGTTTAAGTAACGTTAGCCTACTATTCTTTTTGGTAGAATTTATCATTATAATCAAATTATTTCCTGGATTTTGTATCACCATAGTCCCTAAATGTAAATGCATGAAATGGGATTCAAATCGAAAACATTTCCCCCATTGTGTGTCACCCCCACTTCTCAAAACAAAGATACACCCGTGCTTTCACAATAACATAAACTTATATTTTTAACACGCAAACTCTTACAACTGTTATCACAAGCATATTTCCTTAAATATTTGTTTGTATAAAGTTCATAAAGTCTATAAAGAAAATCACCTTGTCCCTTTAGATGCAAATATTCTTACCTTCAGCAAAGCGGTTAACAGTCACTCCCCTCATGTCTTTACCGTCTTTATCCGTCTTCATGACGTCTTTCAGTTTGGTATATCTTAAATTACTGAAATAACATCCAGGGGAATGCTTTCTGATAGTTAGTTTACCTTTATATCCAAACTAACTAGTCAAGTTGTTCTCTTTTCTCCTGAGTGTGAAACACTGGCAGGCATGTTAGCGGCGCGCGCGAGTGTACCGCAGGTGTACATGACAGCACGAGCGCAAGGAGTGCAGCACGAGAACAATAGCTGGTGAATCTGGACCAATCACGCTCCAGCAAAACAGAGCGCCTGGACGACACGGATGGACCATCAATATCATTACTGAGTAAATGTAAGTGGGCAAACAGATTCTGTCCAGTTTATGAACATCTTAAACGTGACATTAAATGAATAAAGCACGGGTAACTATCATGTAGGCTATAATTTAATACTAGTATGAGGGGAAAAGTTTCCCCACTAGAGAGCGCGCAGAGAACGCTGCACACGTGCACTCTTGGTAATTTGAACCCTGCATTAGTTTTATATATGATATTTTTCTTTCTTTCTATATAAGTTGTGAGTGACTGAATTTGGATTCTTTATTCAGAAAACTGACATTTATACTGTGTGGATTTGCTTCAACGTTAGAGGAGAACCAATGGCCTATTGTGTTTTGTCTACATGCACTTTAAAAATGCAGGTTCTTTTTTGGCATCTTTGGTTCCATGAAGAACCTTTAACGTGAATTGAACCTTTCAAGGGCACAAAAGGTTCTTTAAATGTTCTTCACACTAAGAAAAAAAAACGACTCTTTTAAGAATTGTTCACTGAAGGTTCTTTGCAGAACAAACAATGATTCTTCCTTCTATGGCATCACTGTGAAAACCCCGCTTTTGTAACCTTTATTTTTTGTGTAAGATATAGATAGAAGACAGAACACACTATGCCTCATTATTGTTTGTTAGGTACTGTTCAAGGCTACTTTTTGGACTTTTATGTTATCACATCTTGAGCAGGAGAAAGACCATGTCTCCATCACTTCATGTCCTTGTGTTATCTACAAGGCTGCATGTACATAGAAAAGTCCTTCATTTTAACATGATGCAAACCAGAAACATGAAAACTTAAGCAAGGACAAGTTTTATTCCGAAACCTGGAGGGGAGAACTTCATGAATAAACACACAACTTTAGTCATTGCTATTTTGGCACAATGCCGATGGGTAATTGGTCAGGGGTAATTCAGCCTGCTAGAGGGGGGTATGTAAGAGGACTCTTGAGGGCCCCTGGCAGACTGTCTGACATGGAGCCCGAGCCAATGAGGATGTTTTTGGAGGAAGGGTCTCTATGTATGGAAATAAAAACTGCTTTGTTCTCCCGCACATAGCGACAGTATCCACTAAGGTCAGCTTCAATTTCCATATTTACAGAAGGAAAGTAATTTGGCGCATGAGGTTAATGAGTCTAAGACTGGCACTGAAGGAAAGTTGTTGTGATGAATTATTGTTATTAATGTGTGTGTGTTCCACCTTATTTCTTCATCCTGAGTAGACTAAACTTTCCCACAAAGACTTTAATACCCTTAACAAGGTCAAGATAGACATTGTTTACGCATATTTGTTAGCTAATTAATTTATCAGTTACCAACCACAACCTTCTTCACCTTTCGTGCCAACATCAAATGCCCTTCTTTCTACCCCCTCTTGTATCTTTGAGCTCATTGGTTGTCATGATAAGTCCAAGTGTATTTTTAGCGTGCTATCCTTTCATAGGGGTGGACACAGGGAGAAAATAGATATAGACAGACCCCTGCTATAGAAAACAAAACTTGGATAAATCTGCCACTACCAACACTTCTGAAAGTGACAGAAGGTATGAGTTTCACAACTGCAAAAGGTAAGATCATTGCATTTCAAATGTATTTTGGAGCTTTTTAAACCTAAGAGATCATTTGAATGTCATTAGATGTTATTTTCTGGGTTTAAAGTGATGCAACAAGCAGGGCGACGTATATTGTGGTTCAGATGTTTTCTTTTCCTCTCATTTGCATGGATGAAGCTCAAACTGATCAACAACCAATCACAACAAAAACCAGCAACCGAGGCCGCCAATCAGAAAAAACTGCCACCGACTCAAACAATGACACGCAGAAACAAAACTTTGATTTCAAAGTTGAAAATGGTGTGGTGAAATACAAACTTCAAAATGTATCTGGAAGCCATGAGAACAGCATGAGGGATGAGAACAGCACCAAAGTCTGTTTGACTAATAAGAGCAACCGAGGAGGTTCACAGTCAGTGGAGCAAAATGACCCAAAGCCCTTAACCATTGTACCGATACAAGAAAATGCGGTTTCACATAAGGTGCTATTAGAGAACTTTGAAGGGAAGTTATGTGAGGAACAAAGGCCGAGCACAAAGCGCCAACTGTCCGCCGAGAGCGCGGCGAAGTCAGTGAGTGTAAGAAAGAGGAGCACTGTGAAAAAGAGCCAAGAGGAGATTGTGAAACCCCTCTCAGTTGCCAGCCCTGGCACGCAATCTGGGAGACCTTATCTACCTGCAGTCTCCTCCTCCCAGAGGAAACCCAGAAAATTGCTGCTCTCCAGCACTGATATTTTCAACAAAGTAGACACATTCTCAATCAAGAAAGGAAAAGAGGTAACAGACAACACACAAGTCTTTGTCCTCTTTGTTCCCATAAACAATACATTTAGGCATGATTATGTGTTTTTCAGTTGAGGGAGCTGGAAGTATTTGATGCTCAGAAGATTGCGTGTGCAGTCACTGAGGGGAGCAGAAATGATCTGGAAAAACTCAGGGCCATATGGATCTGGCTATGCCATAATATTGGTAACTGCACATGCAAAAAAAATGCATCATGCACTGTAAAAAACTAAGTACTGGAGTATGTTTTAGAACAACAAAATATTTCAGTTTTCAAAGTTTTACTTTTAATTCAATTTCTGAGTGAAAAATGGTTTCTACTAATCTTTTTGTTTGTTTCACTTTTAACTCTTTTTATTAATGTACAAATTGTCTTATGCATTTGTGTTTGTAGAGTATGATTTAGAGGGATACCTTGGTATTTCTCAGAAGATTTGCTCATCTGATGAGGTCATCAGGAAGGGAAAGGGTGTATGTAGTGGATACTCCAGTCTCTGTGTGGAAATGTGCAGGTAAATGGCCACAGGTACAGTATGTACATACACACATCATGCCAGTAGAACGCGGCTCTGAACTTTCTCTTTTTCTCTAGGGAGCTGGGCATTGAGTGTGTGGGGGTGAGTGGGTACAGCAAAGGCATTGGATACAAGGCCAGGCACAGTTTAGCTGAGAAGCGTTCCGATCATGAGTGGAATGCTGTCTTCGTGGGGGGTCAGTGGTGGCTGCTTGATGCTTGCTGGGGCGCTGGCACTGTGGATATGAGAAGCAAAACATTTGTGAAGAGGTCAGGCTCCTCAGAGTGTCAAGTTATACATATCATACAGTGCACCCATACTGACAAATCATAAGTAGTTTTTACAAACACCATTGTTTGTGTATATTCTACAGCATGTAAGTGTTGGGTTCCTGGGAGAGAGAAAAAAAATCTCTCAGTAAAATTATATTTAAAAGCTTAGTTTTATGATCAAAGTTCTCTAGTTTTTAAATTCAATGCAATACAATAACATTGCTTCAATCTAGTAAGTGTTCCTCTTGAAATATTACTAACAATAAACAGTTATTTTTACGTTTACTTTATAGAAATCAGCAAAAACTTCACAGCAAAAAGACGTGGAGCATGACCATAAGACTGATGTTTTTAGAATTGGACTAAAAGCATTTTTACTAGCTAAAAAGTATAAACTTTCAATCCAATGACAGAAGGCTTAAAGTAGATTGTGCACAACAGGTGTTTTTTTTTATTTTTTATTTTTATTATTTAGAGGCCTTAGAAATTATCTCGTATCAAATATAATACAGTAGGCTTTATAGGGTTAATTAATTCTGATATTATTAATTAATGATATATCATTCTGTTAAAACCATCAGTCAGTGTTATTACAACATGATTTAAAACATTTTTTACTTATTAGCCAGTGAATTACACTACAAATAAATCCCCCTGAAAAGAATGATCCGCCAAAAAAGAAAAAAAAAAGAAAAAAAGAAAAAAAATCAGCAATTTGAGACAAAAAAAACAAAACACAAGACTGCAACCACCCATTTTCATGAAGCATTGTGAATGACTTAAGTCGGTCTCCTAACTCAAAACTTTTTATTTTATGAATATTCTGCAATAAACTGAAAATGTATTTCTATAATTCTAACTCATGAATGTGAATCAAGTTTTATATTGTACTTTGTATTTGATTATATCAGCAATGCCTTTTGGGATTATTGTTCAGTCCCCTCTTAAATTACACTGAGTAGACTATACAGTTTTATATATTTTACTTTTTTTCTGATTTACAAATGCTTTGTAATCCAAACTTTGTAAAGTTTGTAATTCATCAAAAATCGATCTGGTTGGTTTGGTTTAGCAGATATATGCAAATTTACAGTCTCTCTTCTGAGAAAATAGGATGCAGAATATTGAAGACACATACTGCAATAATAAGTATTGATGTCTGTCTCTTTCAGGTATGATGACTTTTATTTCCTGACTGAACCCAGTGAGTTCATAAACTCACATTTCCCTGATGATGAAACCTGGCAACTACTCGCCACACCCATCTCTATGGAAGAGTTTGAAATGAGACCCTTGAAGACATCAGCATTTTATCAGTTTGGATTGACTCTCACACAACCTACACAGTACAAAACTATCACAGGTATCATAACATACACTAAAACATACACTATCAATGCAACTACACACATGCATAATAGAATAATTCAGAAACTCAAAAGGGAAGATTAGTGAAGCACACAAACTGTTACACTGCAATGAGATAATAGGCGGCTGCTGGCATCAGCTTGTGTTGAGAATCTAGAAAGTAGTTTAGACTGTTTGCTGCAGAGATTAGACTGTCTCATGAGAAAAAAAAAGTTATTGTGACTAAAACTTACTGAATACTTTCTATGGCATGCACTGCAGCAAAAGCAGACAAGAATATTAAATAAATAGTGGTACCAAGAATGGTTGCATACACACTGAAGCTATGCAGTGTCACTCCTGGAAAACCCAGGGTCTCAAGATGCATTTTTTAACTTGACACAGTGCCTTAAAAACGTCATATTATTTCTTCTCTGCTGACGTGTTTACTGGTGTGAGTGCGGGACAACCTGTCACTCACATAAGATCACAGCAATAGCAAACCACAATGATCCAATCAATTCCTGATGGACAAAATCAAGTCACACCCTACATTTTTTCTTGTTTGAGAAGCCGACAGATGGACCGGTGCCTAAGTCCAGGCACTTCTCAACCTTTACGCTATGGAGTTGATGTTGAATGGCATGCTTAAAGGCCCACTGAAGAAGTGCCTTGAAACGCGCAGCATTATTCAATGTGTTGATGTAATTTCCACTGAAACAGGAAGACATTTTGAACAGCTCTTCCCCTTTTTTAAAATAGCGCTTCGTTTATATCACAGACAGCTTGGCTAGAGCAGTTGAGCTTGGTAAAGCCGTAGTTTCCCCCTAATCTGTAACAGTTTCTCCATTTCGCTTTAAAATATAGCATTCTGTGCAGAATTTAAATGCATCCGAGTCCGATACATTTTCTGGTCTGCGCTGACTCACGCATATGATCCGCTCTGTGCTATCGTGTCTCTGGACCGGAGCAGACTGTGTGTGCGCGCTGCGGTGGTTCGCGTAACACTAACGTGAAACCAGACTTAATTTGCCCCAATGTAAAAGTTCAGCGTCTATTTATCATGTAGGGGGCGGAGCTTCAGATTCTAGAGAGCATTTGATTGGACAGAAAATCTTATGAGGGGCTGAAGTGCATAGTGATGTCATCAAAATCATTTATCTACGTTGGCAAAAGTGAGATACTAAGATGCAAATTTTGTTATTGTTTTGGAGCACACTAGCTTATAGATAACGGTAAGGCTAACATATTCATACTCGAACATTTAGTTCACAGGGGACTGCCCTGGTTGCTAGCTCCTATAACTAACTGTTGCAAAAGCCTCTTATGTCAACCATCGTAAATTCAGGAGTGGTTCTCCGTGCATGAATTTAAGAATTTAAGAATTTAAGAATGTGGTTGTCACTGCCAAATATTTCCAGTGTGAACGTAGGCACAATATTACTGTAACGTGTTAAATGTGTCAAAATTGGTTTTCCACAGACGATGGGGAAGCAATTGTGTCGGTGAGATCCTCTAGACCATTGACCTTTTCGTATGAGTTGAGGCAGCAGGATCCCGAGACAGGAACTCTAAAGCAGGAGGAGGTTGACAGCTCCTGTGGTCTCTTGTCAGTTACTCAACAAGGGATGAAGCTGCGATTACTGCCCCCAGAGCCTGGGGCCTACGAGGTGAAGCTGTTTGCCCGACGGGAGGGTGAAACTGGTGTTCTGCGATGGGTTTGCTCTCTTGAGCTGGAGTGCCCGAGTATCCAGAAGAGACAGGCCCTTCCTGATAACCCTTACCTGAACTGGGGCCTGGCGGCGGGGTCATCGGCTCTAGGTGTCAAGGGTTCCAGCATCGCAGGAGAAGAGGCTGTGGAGGTGGGTGAGGGTGGCGAGTGCAAGGTGATCCTACACACAACACGACCTCTGATGATGGTGTGTGAACTCACGCACCACGAGCTCGACGCCGCTACGGCCAAGCGCTGCCTTGCATTGCAAATCACAGCAGAGCAGCTGGTGTGCAACGTCATGTGCCCGTACAAAGGATTTTACCGGCTGTCCGTATTTGTGCGGGATTACGATAGTGGAAGTGGGACTTTTCAAAACGCCGGGAACTACCTGCTGCACTGTCAAAGTCAAGGGTTGAATCCAAATGTTCTGTATCCTGCAGACCTTGGCTTGTGGTGTGGTCCCGGGATGCGCACTCAAGAAGCCGGACTGTCCCATTTCAGCCACACGGGGGCGATAGTGAATGCACCTCAGGGGCGGTGCAACATCACCTTCCATTGTGCCACGCCAGACCTGCAAATACACGCGGCCCTCTGCGCTGAGCTCCACGAGGAGGCCCATTTTCCTCTGTCCAGATATGTACTCCTGACATTTACAGAAACTAAGGTAACTGTGAGTGTGTGCACGCCCAGAGCGGGAGTTTATCGTCTTGCTCTTTATGGACGGAAACCCCCTGAGCAGGACTACATGTCGCTGTGTGACTTTATAATCAGGAGTGTGTGTGAAAAGCCCGGAGATCCATTCCCCGGTGTATATTCAGCATGGGGAAGAGGGTGTGTGTTGCTGGAGCCCCGCACAGGTGTGCTGGGTCCACAAAGATCAGTGAGTTTTCGCGTGCGGGTATCAGGTGCTCAAAGAGTGTGTGTCGTGGGGGAGAAACGAACGGATCTGAAGATGAACAAAAGCAGAGTTTGGGAAGGTGAGGCAGTCACAGGAAATGCCACACAACTCAAGCTGGCTGCTGTCATTAAAGAAAGCAATGACATGCATGTTCTCATGACCTTTGATGTTCTTAACCTGGAGAATGAACTGTGAACAGAGTATACTTTTATCTAGAGGACACAAGGGCTATGGTCACACTGCAGTTCAAGTGACTGATTTTTTTTCCCCCTCATCACATAAAAGTGTGAACCTCGATGATTTATGCTAACAGGCTGATGAAATTATGCTAACAGGATGATGAAATTCGCTTTGATTTGTGAAAATAAATCAGACATATATCTGTTTGAGAGCACTACAACAACAGCAATTCATAGAAATATGAAAACATAAGAAATGAACAACAATAGCACAACCATTTGCCACATTGATAATAATATGAAATTTTACTTGAGAAACAAATCAGAATATTTGAAAGATTTCTGAAGGATCATGCGACACTGAAGACTCAAGTAATGTTGCTGAAAATTCAGCTTTGCCATCCCAAGAATAAATAAAATGTTTAAATATAATACATTTTAATATTATTTCACAATATTACAGTTTTTTACTTTATTAAAAAAAAATCTTACCGACCCCAAATTTTTAAACTGCAGTCTATATCACATTTGAGAATAACTGGAATTGGGGGCTTTGGCTTGCAGTGTGAATGTAGCCTAAAATAGGGGAAAGAATATGCAAAAGCATACGTTAGAAACATCTTCAGGTCAAAGCGTTATAATGGTCGCTCATATTTTGAATAAGCTGTTTCTTAATGACATTTATGTCACTCTCTGTGTCACAATGCAAATATAGCATTCACACACACAGTCTATATTTCACCTGCCTCTTAGGCAAGTGTCAGGGACATAAAGTGATTCTCAGATTAAAGGGCACTCTGGTCTCAGTGTGTGTCCAACAAAAGGGACAATTATTGTCCATCCTATTCATCAATCCCTGACAGTGATCAAAAGGACAGAGATGACCAAACACCTGCCATGTTCAATGTAGCTTGAACATGATGATGCATGACGCTAGCAACAGCAAGGTCATGGGTTTGATTCCCAAGGAATGCATGACTTTTTACAGCTTGAAGTCAGTATCTGCCAATTGCGTAAATCTTAATCAAATTGTATTCTCATATATATTTATGCAACAAAGGTTTAAACTTGCTTTAAAAATAAAAAGCTTTGAAATGCTATAAATGTAAAAATATATTTTACTCTAAACAGATGGTTTGATGTACATTCTGCCCAACATCCCAATGTGGGTCTGGATCAAGCACCCAGTGCCAAAATCTCTCTTTACCCCACTATGAGGAGCCATGGGATATAAGCAGGCCTTAGTAGGGTATGCATGATGCAGTCATAACAACCAGTGCATCAGAAATGAAACCTTGAACTCGTCCCACTGGCCAGTGAGAAACAATGGCTGCTATGTGTGCAAAGGGTGGGTACCGTCTCCAGGGAGAGATGAAGGGAGCCTGATGTAAGTTGAAAGAAATGTGGGTATTGTATCTGCAAGAGGGTGAGCGCATTGTTTTGAACCCACCTTAGAGCAGAACGCAGGCTGTATATATGGCCAAGGTTGGGCTGGGACGTGTGTGTAGATCCTTTGGGTGCGTTAGAGCCACAGTGGGTTGAATACCAGAATTTTGGAAGGTGGGGCAGGCAGGGACCCTAAGTGAAGGCCAGGAAAAGGATGTGTGTGGTAGGCTTCAATTTGACACACAAACGTGTTCGATTACATATTACAGATACACATGCAAAGGTTATAAATAGATTCTGTTGTTGCAGGCCCCGGAGATTAGCGTTTAAGCAGGGTTTGGCATCCTTAAAGATGTTATCACCATGTGACAAATCCACTGCTGAGTTGATAACCTTACACACACAAACACACTTCTCTTCCAGGCTGCTTTTGTCTGAAGATGTTTGTTGCCAGCATGTTTCACTGAATAGACCAATATGAATGACAGACAATACAAATAACCCACCAAACGGAACGGAAGTAGCTTATAAATATTTTAATGTGTTATTTTGTCATAAATACACCATATATATTAGAAAAAAAAGCATCAGTCACAGGAGAAAACACGAGTTACAGTAGTTTTGTGCAAACAACACTTAAAATTTAGATTTTTCACAAACTTTTGTTTAACCCCTTTAAACAAAAAAAAACAAAACAAAAAAAAGTTATTTAAGAACTTTTGGCACTTTTCAAGTAGAACCAACTGAAATATTGTTCATTAAAGAAGATATCAAAGATATCATGAACTCCGAGCACTGGATATTCTGAAACTGAGGTAAAGATTGGTGAATCTATTTGAATTCCACATTTTCCCTCCGAGTCAAAAAGGTCCAATGTTTCCCCATAACGCCAACACAAGACCTTATGGGTGCATGTTTAGCTTTGTGCAAATAACGTTTAACTAATAATACCTATTTTTAGCTATTTCAATTTTCAGGCTTGTCCCCTGCCAGCCAGCAGCAACTGGAAATTATTTAGCCCTTTAGCTTGTCCTAATTCTACTGTGGCCCTCGAAGCACAGCACATCATCCACAAAATAACGCACCAAATGTAGGCCGGTTGTGAAAGACGTTTGAAATAAAACTTCTATGCTGGTGTTACCTACTCTACTAGATACCTGAGAACACGAGACATGTGCTGTCTGAATGACCAGCTTCTGGTTGGCTATTACATTTTTTTTATCAGCTTTAGGGACAAGATAAAAGTTTTGGTCAGGACTCAGGAACAAGCCTTCAGTGAACATTGAAAGTCTGAATATTTATCTAATAAAAAGTGCTTATTTTTAACCTTTTGGAACGGTTTGTGTTAAGCAAAACGAAAAAGACATAAATCTATCCCTCCTATCTGAATAGCATTGAAGCCACTAATTTAAGATTATCCTTGACATTAATGTCAAAAATCTTTCCACCAAACTCTGTTTTATTCCTCTAACTTCAGCTCGATGAGCACAGCTGTGCGGGCCAGAGGGGGTTCAAGCCCACAATACCAGGAAGTGCCTCTGGAGGGCCTCACTAGAGTCGTCTGTGTGAGGAGCAAAAGCCAGATTCTTAGTGTTCATCTATGACAAAAAGCTTCTAAATCCATCAGCCAAAGTCTAAGACAAGAATTTTTCGTTGACTTGAGTTTTACACGGTGGCCCTCCAGTGCGTTCCTGTTACTCAGCAGACCCTTACTGGCCCTTTACACTAACATAGACAAACAATTGTTCTATCCTTTCACCAACACTGGTGCTTGGCTCTGCCTGGGGATGCCCCTGCTCTCTGCCAAGACTCTGCAGCGGCAGCCAAATATCTGTCACAGGAGAGAATCTGCTTCGCCTGAGGAATACTATCATCTGGCTCCAATTTAATTGATTTCACAGCATTAGAAAAATAGAATTTGCGAAGATAAATCACGTTTTTCCAATATGAAAAATAGATCGAACTCTAGCAATTTCTTTCTTGGTTGTTCCAGTTTGGTGAAAGGCATTTCTGTTAGCATAAATAGAAATTGATAAGACATCTTAACACATGCGGATAGTATGTGCTAAAAATGGCCGCTACTTTGAACTACATATTATATAAGTGTTTCGTAGCCCTGTACCCTTTAAGGACAGCTGCTGTGTAGAACCCGACTAATGGCAACACCACGAGCTAAATGAGCGTGTGTGTGAGCGCGGCACATCGGTGATTGTGTTTCAGCACTCGTGAAGTGACAGGTTACCTCTGAGGCTCTGTCACCTATTAGCGAGTAGTCGGATTCTCTTTGCTTTTTGGTTTAGCGCGGATCTACACCTCAGCAACGTCCTTTCAGAGTTTGTTCACAACAGGGCGGCCTTGAGTAAAACTGCATTTGCATACTGACCAAGTACAGAAGTGTCAAGAGACATAAAAGGCAAAGTTACTATATTATAAATCTCAAAATGAACACTAAAAAAAGCTCATAGCAACATTAGCACTATGTAGCTCATAAATCTCCACAGTAACTCTGACCAAAAAGTGAATATGGCTTGGTGAAAGAGCTGCTAACCATGTAGTGTATTAACACCGGTACAGTATATTGCAGCACAGAAGAGACCAGCAGTGTCCGAGTTTCTTTGGAAGTGCATCTCTCTGCTCTTTTAGTGGTGCCGTAATCGTTTAAAAAGCATTACTTTTAAGGCTTGTCTTACAGACAAAAGGTCAAATGTGTGAGTAAACATGTAAAAGACACTGCTGCTCTCCTGCTGTGAGTGATTAGTCAAAGTAAACATGCATAGAATGACACACACCCCAGGATAGAGCTAAAATATGACCGTAATACTGAACGGTACAGATCTAGTACAGTACAGGGGTGATATATGCACACTAATTCTGCTTCTGCCATGCCTTTGTACCAGCGCACACTCGGCAAGCAAAGGTTTAACACACCAAACTGATTCCTGGTGCTATACGAACCCAACATCAAATAGTCAATCTGATTAAGAACACATTAGAACTCCTAATAATAAATCCTCCATCAACCCCTGATATCCTAACCCTCCTAAATCCTAAAATGGTGTGACTTGAAGCACCGCTGTGTCAGTTAATCGCTTCAGAATGGCTGAAAAGACAAGTGCAGCACATGAGAGATCCTCAGCTCTGCTCTTCACAGCAGGGGTCGATGGATTGACAGAGGCTGACTGAGGGCAGGTGCAGTGCACCTGCCTTTCCAGATGCACACGGCTGGAAATGAGCCTTCTGTTTGATCACTTTCAGCCTCACTGACAAACTTCATTACGATTCAGCTCAATATGTCTGCTAGGCACTGGAATTACAGTAGGACAACCTTCACCGCAGGGAGCTTCGCCACTACAGCATGCACGCTGCAAAGAGCGTAACGATCTGGAAATCCTTTATATATGAGCTAATTTCTATTTTTTATATATCTAATTTCTGTTTAACTTTCATTTGGTAATACAGAGACAATTTATTTTCTTAACAGGATTGTTTTGACACATCTGTGAGCCCTTTACACAGGCTTTCGCATTGCTGCTTTGCACAACAGCGTTTCAGCTTTCTCAGGGTGCTAGTATTATTTACTGTCATGGTATGCTGGGTAAAGGATCTCTCATTAGGCTGTGATATTTCTCCCTGACTGTGAGCTAAATCCTCCTCATCCCTCAACAGCAAATCCCTCATTCTAACTTGTGAAATGGACGGTTTTGTGTGGGTAATTGGATAGTGGACGTTAGTGATTGTAAAGTGACCCCCCCCCTCCCTCTCCCCGGAAAGTGAATTTGTCAGATGAGGGGATTAGGGGTCGAAGAGGTCAGCGTGTGGCTGCAGGTCCACCTCTCTGTTGAAGCGCTCAATCTCTTTATTGGCGTCGTGCACGTATTGATCAATGAACTGATCCATCACTGAATACACACATGTAAGGAATCAACATGTAATGGCAACACAACACACAGCATCACACGAACACATTAGTTCTGTCAAACACAGTAATATTCAATACTGTCGATATTCGATATTAGTTTTAACACTGTCGATTACAGCTCACAATAATTTGAACTGATGCCTCAGTCTGTATAAATGCATTACAGTAATACGCTTAAAATGAAAGCTTAGCTGTATGCGTCATTTTTTTTCAAAACTCCTTCTGATTAAACATTTAGCCTTCTTATCGGATAAAAATGATTATCTGTGGTTCTCGACAGCGTGCTTCTATTGCAGTGTGTAGACATTAAAATAAAATAAAAGTTTGTGGTCAGTAAGATTTTTTATGGTCACCAGGGCTGCATCTATTTGATCAAAAATACAATACAAAATATTGTACAATAAGTAAAATATTGTGAAATATTATTACATTACTCCATTCTTCAGAGTCACATGACTCTTCAGATATTATTTTAATATGCTGATTTCTTATTATTTGATGAATAGAAAGTTCAAAAGAATAGCATTTATTTGAAATATTTTGAAACATTATTATAAAGGTCCTTGTCAATTTTGACCAATTTAATGCATCCTTGCTGAATGTTTGTTTATTTTTAATGCCATGCCAGCTTCTGTGGCTATTTTCATGGCGAGAAAGGTGAAGCCTTAAATTGAAAGGTGTTTACAATTTATTTTTGCTAAAAACTCTAAAACTACAGTATATCTGGTTTAACTTTGTTCAACTTTTCAAAAGAGATAACCGAGTAAAATCTTACTGACCCTAAACTTTTGTACGGTAGAGTAACCAAGAAAATTTTACCACCATGAAATTGACATTTTTAACCTGGTTAACAAGTTACCAGAATTAAAAGATACGAGGATGGAAGTTTTGCTTTTCTCCAAAGAAACTGACAAAGTGATGACCGTTGTAGAAGTAACCAGAAGGGAGAGGATCCAGGTGCCTTTTCATCTAGAGACACATAAAATGAGTACTTAAGTATTTAAACCACCGAAGCAGCATCCGCTTTGGTGACGTACAAAGGCGTGCAAGAGTGTGTATACTCACGTGAATGTATTTGATCTCCTGTGGAGTGAGCGTCCTCTGATTTTTCTTGATTTTCTTTAGCACTTTCTGTGAAACACAAACACACTGATATTTTCAGGCCCTAACCCTCGCATGATTGCATAAAATCTCCATCTCTCTATATCTCTCTATAATGCTACTAATGTAGTTGCTCTCAGCAAACATTTTACTGTTTGACCTCACACAAAATTAGGGCAGAAAATTTGAAAGAAGGCCGCGGATTCCACCTGGTCCAACCTATGAGAATTTACCTGTTTGGCACAATGCCGGAGCCAGTCTTTCAGCCCCTCCTGGGTGAGCCCCACTCCGTGAAACATTAGATAACAGTTGTTTGTTGTCCGCGGGCCATGGTGAGTCCCCTGATCGGGGGCAACGGTCACATTCCCACTGATAGAGTTACAGTTTACCTCCATCTGTCTGTCATTGTCTGCAGTGAAAACAGACACCAAATGCAGTCAGATACACACACACGCACACACACACACACACACACACTGAGTCCAACATGCTGCACACTAATTTATCAAGCATGTCATCAGACGGAGCTATGTCTAGCATGGCGTGCCAACAGCCATCCATCCCATCAATCACTCCTCTGCAGTGTGGACTACAACTCTGCACTCTACAAACAAGCAAGGACTCAAACTTGAAAACAACTGAACGCAATGCACTGAATGTTAAGAAAATGTTACAAAAACTTACAGGGATCTGAAAACAAAAAAATCACACAACAAACCAAACGTAGGCACCAAAAAAAAAAAAAAAATTATATAATATATTAATATTTAAAAGATTTCCATAACAAAACACAGATGATTAATGGGGATAAGTAGGCATCACAGATGGTGTTCGGACCGTACGGGTCCTAAATGAACTACACTATCTAGCGTGCTGTAACTCAGGCACTATTAAATCACTCAGCTCTCTCCATTCTGTCAATCTGCCCACTCTCTCCATGCAACTACACCACAGATTCAAAGGAACAGAGGACAGTCACAAAAAAAACCTCCAAAAACGTGACTACAGGAAGAAACGACTGAGAAAAAAAAAGTGAGAATAGATGTGTGCAGGCCACATCACTTTGAGGATTCAGAGGTGAGAGTCCTACCGTGTGGCGTTACCCCACAGGCACCCTGCCTACTACTTCTCATAGGAAAATCATACATTAACTACACAGACAAAACCAGAGCAAGAGACATCCTGGAATCAAACAATATATATATATAAACAATCTTAGTTGATTCTTGACTATGTCACACTGTATTTCCCATAAAACAAACGCAGATCTAGCAGGAGATGATGAAAACAGATTGCCCTACCAGAGAACAGCACTTTCCCACTGATGTGATAGATGTTTCCTGTGAAAGGGCTAGGTTTGAGAGAGGACTTCAGAGCTGAGAAAAGAAACCGAGACAGAGTGAGTTGTTTTTACTTTGAAAAGAGACGTAAAATGTGCATTTAATGGCATATTCACTTTAAAATATTTTTTTTTTACTCAATGCATTAATGTGCATTATGCGAGAATTCAGACCATCTCAAGAGATTCTGCTTGTAACTGCAACTGACCCAATTTACATTCTTAATCTTTAAATAAATAAATACATTTTGTGCAAAATGAAAATTTGAGGGTTTTATCCAGACCAGACAATGCTGTGTGAAGAATTTAGGAAATAATAAAATAAATATTTTACTTATTATTCTTTATGTCATTCTACTCTGTGCCAGTGATAATTTAGTATTATTTACATACTGTAGCATTATATAATATATTGAATTAGCTGCTATTTTTAACATTTCAGTTTTCATTTAAATTTTTGTTTGTTTTAATAATGTTGTTCATGTTTTAGTAATGTTTACTGTATGCTTTTGCTTTTTGTAGTATACGTTTACTCTATAGTTTTTGCTTATTTTTTAAAATATATTTCTATTTAAGTTTTAGCAGTAGTAATTTAATTCAAATAAGTAATTTAATCTATTTCAGTTTGTTGCTAAGGCAATCAATTTCCAATTTTCGTTTATTTCATTTTTATTTTTAATCAAACATTTATATTTTTGAAAGTTCCATTTCAATTAATGAAAACAATTTCAGTGGTCTTTTTTTAGTTAATAACAACAGTGCTCTGTGCAATATTTATTTACAAAGGAAATCAAACATATTGTATTAAGGTGTGATTCAATTAAGGTGTGTATGTGTAAGTTACACTACAAGTGAAATGAGAAAAAAAGACAATTGGCTAATTATTTGTAATACAAATAATCAACAAACCAGAATGTCATGATTGTGACAGTCTTATTGATGACGATAAATAAACACACAAAAAGATGCTTACCTTTGCAGCGCTGCAGAAATAACGCTCTCTCTAATGGACGACTGAACTCAATACGATGCTGAGAAATAGACAAAGTTCCACTTCCAGACACAAACCGGCCCTCCCACCTGAAACAATATACAGTATAGTCCAGTATAGTTAAACATCCACTTGTATGTACACACACATACTAAGAAGAGGAGAGAACGAGACTATTACCAGCCAGGATACAGAAGGTATCGTGCATTGATCATATGAGACTGTGAGAAACTGCTGACATCCAGAATAAGACTTATGTCTTCAGTCCTGCAATACAAAAAAAAACATTCAAAATTACCATTACATTTAAGTTAGAGTGTATGTCAGAGGAATTATCATTGTACAAACCTTCGAACCACCCCTTTTTCTGCTAAGATAAATGCAGTTCTGGGATTGGCTGCACGGATCAGCTGCTGCATGTGTTTGAGAAGTGGGTGCTTCTGCTCAGTAGTCAAACCCGTGAAGACAACATTGCTGACAACACCTAAAACAGAAACTCATATAAGGAATCATATAACAGATGTTTTATCAGTGCACTTATTACAGGGGCAATTCCCCTTAAGTGCTGAGGTTAAATGAGGCTGCTTTAATTAAGGGCACATTGGTGATGCCTCACTGTCTTCAAACACTACAGTACAGCTTGATTGATACTTTTCATATCAGACGAAAATGATCAGGGACGTTGTTAAAAATAACGCTTGTTTCTAATCATGGGATTCTTCAGAGGAACACGCAGACATACGCAGTTTTTCCACCGTCGGGCCAAACCATTCTCTTCACTTAACCATTCCATTCCGTGCTGTTCAGGGCCAGCCGGCACAGATATGGTTTCATTTTCCACTGTGGGACTGATAACAGAGCTCTTTGGAATGCAATACAAATGTGTCGGTCATTGCCTTGGTAACACAAGAGTTTACAAATTATATGAGACGTAAATAGGGACTGCGTTATGGAGGAAATTTATGGATATTTCTTTTAATTTTATTAATTTGTGTTTACTTAGCTCAAATAGCATGCTTAGCCAGCTACAGAGAAACTGGTAGCCAGGCAACAGACAAGTGACAAATCCTGAGTTGCGCAGTCACTAAACGCATTCTACCAGCATGGTTCTGGTACGAGAACGGTTTGTAATCATGCCATACCAGGCTCAAGTGGAAATACAACTGGAACCGTTCCTTACCATTCTTAGAACCGTTTGGTCTGACAGAGGAAAAGCGGCTATAGAAAGTTGCATTGTTTATTTGTAAATGTGCCCAGACAGTCTCATTTTAATCTTTCACGTTTTTTTATAATAGGTTTCATAGTACAAAGAACATTCTCTCTCTAAAGATCCAAGAAAATTTTTATTCCACATGATATGACCCCACACCAGAAACAGATCTGATCATCTGTTCTACAACATGCACAAATACGCTCACCATATTGAGAGAAACTCACCCTGACTGCACTGTTCCAGGAGTTTGGGGAAGAGAAGCCTGTGAACAGCAGTTTCAGAGAGCTTCAGACATGACATCAACCAACGGAAATTACAGTGTGTTAACAGGCCCTTTAGTGACTTGTATATAACTGCATAATGACATATAATTCTTATTACAGCATTTACACTATGAATGTGGAAATACTCTTGCCTGTGTTTGATGAAGGATGTGAGTGGGTTGACACAGGCTGAGACGGCACCCACTGTCACTTGGCTGTGAACCTGTGGGTCTGGATGAGCCGTGATTGCCTGGATTACATCCAGCACATCAGTGTACCTACAACACATAACCACACAAACTCATGTCATAAAAACAATGATCAGTTAATTTAATTGTTTCTCAATACATAGTGAGCGACTTAAATAAATGTGATCCTCAATGCGCACATCAAAAGGTTCTGAGCCAGTGTTCATGTCTATCTTACCCTGGTATAAGCAGCAGAACTCTGGATGAGTTCACATCTGTGCCCCTCTGTTTGGCCAGAAGACTGCTCAGGAACCGCTGAAGGTGTGATGCACTGAAATCCTCAGAGCCCTCCAGAGAAGGCCAAAACACCTCCCACCTAACAATCAAACAGTACTCAGTTTAGGAGAATAAAGATAGTAATTTGTGCACCATGATTTAAAATACTTTCCACTGAACTCAGAAAGTCACAATTTCCAACCTTCTACTTAAAGAGTTCAGCAGAACACAAAGTACAAATTGCATTTAGGTTTGAATCATCTTCCAATGGTAGTACAGCAAAACATATTAAAGTCATAAACATCGCTCACTAGGAATCTCCCACATCCAATTTTAAATGTATTAGTATAGTTATAATGATAGTTCATGGCATCATGATCTCTCACCTGGTGCTATTTTGATTCACTTTCATCAAAAAATCACACAGATTCTTCTTATGACTGCCCGGCAAGCCTGAAATGATAGTGAGGACCACCTACACACACAAACACATTTATCTATTATTATTCATATGGTCTGTTTCCTCCAGCATGACCTGTCGGCTAGATTATGTATGACTGTGTTCCGTGTATACAAATGCACTTCACCTTTTTGTTGGATTCAGGTATGGTGTTTTCAGGCACAGTGTCTGAAAACACAGTAGACAAGTGGTCGCTACAGACAGACTCTTCTCCCACGCTACTGCTGATGGCAAAATGCTGTAGAAACCTGAACACCAATGTACATAAGAAAAGCAACAAACTTGACGTAAATCAATAAGAAAAAAAATATATTATAATATATTAACTTACATTAAATATAATGCAAATTGACAGATTTTTGGACCATATTGACACAGACAAAAACCAAGCAATCAGTAAAATGTCTTGTGACTTGTCATAGTCATAGCTTGTTAAGTCAAAAGTTCAGATTAACAAGAAATAAGTTGATTTATCGCTTGACATTCTGCCACATCATTCCTGGATAGTACAAGGTCAATTTGTGTACATGTTTGTGTATGTGTGTTACCTGTCCTGCTCTGGCAGCTGTGGATAAGCAGTCTTCAGAACAGCTCTGTGGCTGTTTGCCGCTGGAGAATGTGTTTCATGAAGCTTAAACAGCCTGAAGTACCTGAGAGGAAACACGTCATCGGATACCATCATATGCTACATCATGATACCTCTGGGCTCAAGCACAAAATAAGATCTTAACAAATCAGGCCCTATGCTGTTGGCTGAGCTAATGCAGAATGAAGTGTTATCTCACATGCTCTTGTGCTCAGGGCTCAGCTGATCATGGAGGACGTGCTGCACTCTCAGTCCAGAGTCTGACTTATGCCAAGCTGGCAGGACCTGCAAATCATATCACGACTCATTTACAACCAAACACTAAACAGAATACAACAACTCTGCAGGACGACAGAAACCTAAATGTTCCACCTGCATATGTATGTGTGTGTGAGCACCTGTGAATAGAAGCTTTTGTAGCTCTTGGTTCTGGGAAGTACAGCGATGGCCAGAGAGAGCTCAGTGCTGTGTAAAGAGAATGGAAGGTGTCGAAGCAGAGAGGTCTGATACTCTATGAACAGCACTGAAATATCAGACAGAGAGCCCTGTGAGGGAAAAAAACATTATATACATTTAGTCAATATAAACACATCACTGATAATATATGCATATCGTAGAAAATAGAAAATTGAAAGAATAAGAGACTAATCAAAAACCATCAAAGGCTACATTATTTTTATTTGATAAAAAAATACAATGAAGACAATAGAATTCTGAAATGTTATTACAATCTAAAATAGCTGTTTTCTATTTTAATATATTTTAAAATGTAATTTATTCCTGTGATGGTAAAGCTGAAAATTGAAATAGAAATTGTAAATGTCACTTTTGATCAAGTTGCATCCTTCTGACCCCATATATCATGAATGAGAACATTGCTCACCCCATCATAGAGTTTAATTGTGTTGATGTGACTCATAGAAAGTGTGATGGAGCCATAATGTGGATGTACAAACAGGATACCCTCAGAGAAAAACACCAGCTTCCCTACAAGACAATAAAAACATTACAAAAGCATTATTGCCTGTTCACAAGGACTACTTGAATCGATGACCTTCCAATAGAGGTGACATCTGACCTTCCTCCGGTGTGGAGAGCAGGCTGTTGGAGAACATGTAGGCAGAGTCTCTCACAGTAAGAGGAATGCCCAAACACGTACCATCCTCTTCCTGTTTTTACACACACAGATATTAAAGCATATACAGGAGTTAGAACAGCATGAGGGAGGAGCTTCTATGTTTTGCCAAACCACTGCATTGTGAAACTTCACCTTCAGAAGATGCTGAGCCTGTTCAGACATTCGCACATCAGCCTCATCTACCTATAACACACAGAAGTTAATTAATCAATTAACTCAGCATTTAATCAAAAATGATCTCTGTACATGTAGAGAGAGAAAATGAGTGCACTATACCAGCCAGCAGACATAGCGAGGAACTGAGGAGGTGAGCACAGTGAAACAGCTATCAGAGGAAAGGGCGCCATCTGCAGAAGAAGAGATGCCTTGCAGTCACAAGTCCAGTTTTTCAGCACTTAAAGGAACACGCCGACTTTTTGGGACTTAAGCTTATTCACCGTATCCCCCAGAGTTAGACAAGTCCATACATACCCTTTTCATCTCCGTGCGTGCCGTAACTCTGTCTGACGCACCCACCGCTCCAGCTAGCATACTGCTCCCATTAAAGTGACAAAATAACGCCAACATTTTCCTATTCACAGCATGTACAAATTGGCGTTATTTTGTCACTTATTGGGAGCAGTATGCTAGCTGGAGCCGTTTACCTCCAGTGCCTAGCTAGGCTAGCGGTGGGTGCGTCAGACAGAGTTACGGCACGCACGGAGATGAAAAGGGTATGTATGGACTTATCTAACTCTGGGGGATACGGTGAATAAGCTTAAGTCCCAAAAAGTCGGCGTGTTCCTTTAAAAGGTTAGTTGGTGTACCATTTTTAAGAAAAGAATACTCAGCAATAGTGTTGACTGATGAATTTGCACATGGTTTGTCTTAAGGTACATTAAAAACACCACAGACATTTAACTGAATACAGTCACTAAATGGATTCTTACCTCTCTGCTGAATGTAAACGCTGGACTCTAGAAAGGATTCAGAGAAAACTATTGATCCTAGGTTTCCTCCACACTGGGGATCTGGGATATCATACACCATCATGGATGCCTGTGAAGAAGTCAGACATTTTTTGTCAGTTGTACAATGAAAATATTTAGTCAGCCGTACAATGAAAAGCTGCAGCTGGGCTTAAAGTTTTTACTCACAGTTTTTACCAGAAAGCGACTGTCCTCATCACTGAGGGGAATGATTCTGTGTAAACGAAGATTGTTTATCTTTTATATCAGTTATGAAATACGAAATAAACCAATTGAAAGAACAGAAAATGGAAAGTGTATAATACAGTGTAATATGTGAAGGGAATAGCTGTGTGTGTATAGAAACTCACGTTCCCTCATTATTGACAGCCTGTATGCTAAACACAGCTTTGGACCTAAATTAAGTAGACAAAGTATATTCTCTATTCACAATGCAAGCAGAAAATTCTCACATTACATCAATTTTAGTAACCAGTGTTATAGAAAAGGCCCACAAGTGATCTGAATGCTCAGAACCCCAGAGAGAGTTAAGCAGATTTGAACGCCAATTGAATGCCAGATTTGAACGCCAACTGAAACGTCTGGCAGTTCTACGCATTATCTTGTGTTCCCCTAGTGTTTTTAATAACATTTTGGATAATTTGATCATACTTCACCTTCTGATAAGAAAATAGTGCTCTCAGCTGTTCAACAAATTTGATAATGTTTAAATCCAATCATAGTATTCATTGCTAAACCAGTTCAGAAAATACAGCAAAAAAATAAATAAAGTCTCCTCAGATTTCTTCTGGGCCTTTTTATAGCCACAGAGTGTGATTTCTGTGTGAGTTGCATACCTGAGAGCTCCCTTGTACTGAATCAACCCAAAATTGTCCAAGGCCAGCTGAAACGTTTGTTCTGCTACATCCTTTGCCTTGAAAAAATGTGTACATCATTTACTATAATAATAACCTGAGGAATATTTCTATACCCATAATGATGGCATCATAAATTGACTGTAATAAAAGGCCCATTCACACCAAGAATGAAAACTATAACGATAGCTATATAGCATCCACACAACCAGAACACTGCAGCATGTGCTATAAAGTAGGAAAGAATTTGATTGGCTGTTAATGTTTTTTATCATTATTATATGAATTCTCTCTGAAAGTAGTTCCAGCAATAATTCAACAATATCATTCCTCTGTGTCATTAGTGTTTTAGTTGTGGCATGGACTCCACTCCACTGTTCTCGTAAGGTGCGATCACATTTACAGTTGTTCAGCGAATTTTCATGGGTAAAATCCAGTCATCCTAATAGGAATCCATGCGATGTGGAATTTCTTGAGGGTGAAAGATGTTCCCATGCAGACTTTGCAGGGTTTGTTAAAGTTCGTCACAGACTCACTTTTTGACTAACAGAAAGCTGCATGGTTTGAAAATGACTTCTGTGTGAGCTATGCTTCATGCATCGCTACACTTGACAATGAACAATATACCTTTTTTGCCGCAAAATTTTGCTAATGCGACCGCACCTTTGGAGTTTTTAAAACTTTATGGTTATAGTTATCAGAAGGCTATTTCTGAAATGGAAAAAAAATTTACCCACATTCAAAGATTGCTCTTCCATCTTAAGTTGCCTTTTTATTTTATTGGTAAATAAAATTTACGTTTAATGTAAATCCTACATTAATGTTCGTCACAGTTCTGAGAGTGTCATTTTACCTTTCTATCACTGGAGTTGATAGAGAAACATTTGATTCCTGCCAGTACAGACTGAACCGCAGCTGAGTAGATATGTGAAAGCAGCCTGTAACACAACAGGTCTAAATTTAGTAGCAATCCATTGATCAAAACACGGTACAAAGCACGATTGGAGAACTTACTGGAGATCTGTGCTCTTCTGCTGGGTTTTGTCATTTCCTGTTGGATTAACAAAAACAGCAAACATCACACAGTGCAGAGAAATTGAAAATGATTTCATTAAAGACATCCTCCAGAGGTACACTTACCCAAGTATGGGACATGTGTGCTTCCAAAGAAATAGGTTCGAGCGCAGGCTAGTGGCCCTTTAGGAGCCACACATTGCAGCAGCTGTGAGAGAGATATCAAACTGTTGTATGAATAAAAATACATAAAGGAAGGAAAGGAATTGATGTAAGTTGAGGGCCGAGTCATCATGCCGCTGTGTGGCGCTGTCTCACCATGTGTTTTGCAACACCCCCAGCAGGGCTTGTGTTGCGGATATGGTGGCCTTCAGAGGGAAAGGTGAAACAGTAGTTCTCCAGATCTTCCTTAGTAGAGTGACTCCCAAACAAAACGAATGGCTGCCTGCTTTTACTGCAGTACAAACAATGTAAAATGCATCATATGCCTTACAAAGAAATAATTCCTCCAGAACGTCTTGGAAATAAGAGCTACCGTATCATATGGAAATACCTCTTGTCTGTGATATTGCTGGAAATAAGACCATGTGAATAATACGTTCTGAAAGGCTGAAAGACACAGAAAATGAGATTAGGCATCATACAATGAATCATCACCACCACATTATTTTCAGTGACTGTTACAGCCACATGAAATGGCTAAAAACCAGACGGGAGCCCTAAATTTGAGTTTGTAGACATTTGTGGAAACTACAATGCCTAAATAGCTATTTGACATTTGGTTAACACATTTTTTTCCAGCTCATGCAACCTATGTGACTTCACCTGAAAGTAAATAAACCAACTTTGATATTTAATTTAGATTTTAAATTGTTGCAAAATTATGGTAGTGATAATATTACAAACAGTACCTCTGCAACTTGGGCCTCTGACAGCTCCTGCATGGACAGTGCACTCTCAGTTTCCATACTGGAGAACAGACAGCTCCACTGTCTTTCGAACAGCTGAAGGTCCTGTGAGAGAATATCACACCCACTCTTGTATAAGAAAAAAATGGATGCATGGGCATGTGAAAGGTAAACAATCATGCTTTGATCTATGCAAGTGTTTTACCTCATTGAGAAGGCAGTCTAGAGACACTGGGTCCAATCTGCTGTAGATTTGCCAGAGTCTCTGACTTACATCTGTGAGCTACAAGATGCAAGACAAACAATTTTGTTGCAGGACATAATAACAAAAGCTGTCTTAGTTTATATGCCTTTACTTTAGTATCAATCATATTATATAATATACAACTGTTATATATATATATATATATATATATATATATATATATATATATATATATATATATATATATACACAACTATATATTATACAAATTATATACTACCCATGAAGTCATGTATAAGTAATAGAGTAGAAATACAAAACCTTATATTTCATGGTGAAAAACCCTCCAGCCCCGATTCCTTCCAAGGCAAATGCCTGAATGATGGGCCATTTCTCCAACATAAACATGTCAAACTTCTGAACTTGGTCTAAGGAGTATATGAATCAACCATAAATATGATGGGCAAAAGTACAATACTTTTTCAATACCTACATCGGTGTATCACATGCTTACCATGTGAACTGTAGGGGATTCCAATACAATGGCAGTCTTGAACCATGGACACAAAACTTGAGATCTTAAATTCCTCTGCAACCTCTTCATCCTCATACTAAGAAATAAACAGCAAAACAGGTAAAAAAAAACCCAACTAATAGGTGATCTGAGATAAATGAACCAGTGGATGAATATGAGTGTGTGACAGACAGTCAACATTGGAAATATATGATCAGATATTTGATTGTTTAAATGCTATTACCCCTCTTTATTTACATTTAGATGTCTTTCTCACTTAAACTTAATATTTAAGAACACTAATAATGGTTAAATGTAATCTCTAGCAAATCTCACGATTTATTTATATATATATATATATATATTATAATTTATTTAATATATTTTATCATTTAAATGTGTACGTGTGTGTTTTTATATTTAGACAAAATAGTATAGAATTTTGAATATCTGCTACAATATTGAAAAAAAAAAAGGTCAGCCTATAGAGAGTATGTGTGTGACATCACCGTCGGCTGGAGTAACTGCGGTTAGGCCCACTAAGTGGCAAAAAGACTGAGTGGCAGCATTTGTTTTCAGCGTGAATGCCGCGAAAAATACACAAAACACATCTAAAACGGGAAAAAGCTTTGTGATTGACTGTACAACTAGATTTGACAAGAAATATGAGGTATATTTTTTACAGACTGCCGAAAGCTACAGAAAAGAGAATATGCTGAATTTAGGGATAAAATCATACCCTATATATTGTATTGTTATACACTGTATTGACAACTCGTCAATATTTACCATCTTATATTCTGCATAATTGGACGTTTTTAAATAAACACTGATAAAAAACTATACAAGTTTTAAGGCTGGACGATTTGATGAAGTGATCACCTGGATTTAGACCTACCTATATTGTATTTATATAAAGCATTCACAAGCAAATTTGCTTTATGTATTTCCCAGGCGTTAAAATCAGGCACATATAAATGACAGGAAACACGATTCCTGGCTGCATGTCAATATCTATGGATCACTGGATCTTTGGTAAGTTGTAAGGAACACTATATCGAGTCCATCCTTTAGTTTAAACTAATAATCGTTTGTTTTACTCGCGTTTTCGCAGTTTCCCCTATTAAATCCAGTCAGGCAGCAGGCTCTTTTTCCACTCAGTCTGGATGAGGGGGACGTGTTCTGGCGGCAAAGTGACGTCAATGCATACCCTCTTATTCTTCCAGCTCAAATTGTAATATAGGTGCAATCCCTAGTAAAGATGTGGAGATGATGAAAAGCAGTGCAGTAGAGTAGATCATTACCTCTGTCTCAGTCAGACAATGGAGGTGCAGATTCCTCCAGTGAGATACATAGGGAAGCAAGTACCCATAATTCACTGGGTTGCAGTACAGATGGACACACTCTGTCTTAATAAGGATGATCACATCTAGGAAAAAGCAATCATACAACAGCACAAAGTCAAAAAGATGTACAACAAATGTGCTCATTCCTAGTACCAAGAATGACTGACTGCAATTAAATAGCTTATTAGTGAATATTAATGAATGAGAGGTTGCCGTACCATCCAACACTTCCTCTGGGAAGTCCTCTGGGATCTGATCCATGTCAAAATGGTTGTGTTTATACAAGCCACAGAGAAGGTAGCTGGCCAGCTCGCTGCAGCCTCCATTGTAGCGGCTGTCAATACCTGAAAAATCAAACACAGCATATTACTTACAGGTGGCTCACTGGAGCAAGCCCTCTCCACCTGTCTCTTTGGAGTAAAGATTAGGCTACATGAGTGAAAAAGCACAGGTGATATTGATTAATTAACTCACCCAGGGAGCAAAGGATGCCATCTGGAGCTGTTTTAACATCATCCCTTAGCAGAGCCTGGACCTGCCGTAAGCGGGAGCAGCTGCAAAACAGCATTGCATTACAGTCACCGAACATGGTTCAGGAAATAACGAAACCCTATACAAAACAATATAATACTGCATTACTCGAAATAGGAAGGACGGCCTCCTTATAGGACTCATGCAGAAAAATCATTATTTATTCACCCTCATGTCCGTCCAAACCTTTATGCAGCTCTTTTCCATATAAGGACATAAAAGTAATTTATATGACTCACTCATCCACTATAATCTAAGTGTTCTGAAGCCATGTGATTTATTTGTGAGGAACAGACAGAATTTTATGTAATTATTAACTGATAATCTCTTTATACAAGAGCCATTGCATTCATTAAAGATTCTTATACTACAGGGCTGTTGAAATCTTGAATCTGATTGGTTGATGGACGTTCTAAGGTGTGCAATTATTTGTATAAAATATTATGTGTATCAAACCCATGTGAATTCAGAAATTGAGACTACGCCATACTGTTTTGAACATTGGTTTCAAAACTTTTTTTTTTTTAAATCGCAGCTGAATGACGTTTATCTGGTCAATTCGTGTCTAAAAGGTTTAATTAATTCAATCAATATTTAATATATGTATAAGGGTCAATGACGTGACGCCTACATTTTCTGTCCGATTGCATTTTTTCAGGCAAAAATGGGTTTAAATGCCTAAAAAGATACTGCATATTTGTAGTACCTCTCCCATGTATGTACTCACTTTAACTTTTCAAAAACCTTTACTTATTTGTTTTTTTTTTTGTTATTTAAAGTGTCAAAACATCATGTGGTGCGACCGTCCGGCCATAACTTCTGTTTTGAAAACATCTTTGAAATTACTCTGAATTTATTCAAATTTATATTCTGCACTATTTGGCATGATTTCCAAAATGTTTTGTAATCCTTTAAAATGTATATTTATATTTCCATCATAATATACAAACAAACTTTGTCCGATGATGTCCATTTTATGAAATATCATGTGGTGCGACCATCAAGGAACTACCATTTTGGGACTTACATGTTGAAAACTATTCAAACACAGGAAGTTACATCATAAACCAATTTACCAAGGACCCATGGAAGCAGCAAGCAGGTTTGTAATTCTCTCAAATTGGAAAAAAAATAAACCTTTGTAATGGTTGGTATGTAGTTGCCAAATTTGAATGTCATGTGGTATGACCTCAAAAAAAATCTAATATTAAAGTTATTTCTACAAATATATATTTTTATTATAAATTTCATAGTGACCTTTTTGGCAAGCTAGCTTGTTTTGTATAGGTGGCCAATTCTGTGCCTGTAAATTATGACTGAATTTGAAAATATCATGCACCAATCGTGCGACCAAATATCATGTGGTGCGACCACTGCAGACTGTTTTCAATGATAGATATTGTCCTAGATTGGCAGTTTTATGCTTTTATATTCAATTGACGGGTTATATAAAAAAGTACTTTACTTTAGTATCATTTGGAGTAGATTTTTATGCAATTTGGGATATTTTTTTATATATATTTCAGACAGTTTATGTTTACTCTTTGTACAATATGAGAAAAAAAAATAAAAAATTAGAGCATGTAATTTCAGTTTAGTAATACTGCATTTATTTGTAGTGTATTTATTATTGCCTATTTATTTATTTTAAACTATTTTAATCTATTTTACCAGATGCCACTGCCAAGCGAAAAAATTCTGACCCTGCAGCAAGAGCAGAGTACCTTGATAGGAGAAGAGTGAAATATTATTACAGTTTAAAATATCTGTTTTATATGTGAATATATAGTAAACTGTAATTTATTCCTGTGATCAAAGCTGAATTTTCAGCATCATTACTCCAGTCTTCAGTGTCACATGATCCTTCAGAAATCATTCTAATATGTAACCCTAGACCACAAAACCACTCATATGTCATATGGGTAAATTTTTTGAAATTGAGATTTGTACATCATATGAAAGCTGAATAAATAAGCTTTCTATTGATGTATGATTTGTTAAGATAGAACAATATTTGGCCGATACAACTGAAAATCTGGAATCTGAGGGTGCTACAAAATCGAAACATTAAGAAAATCGCCTTTAAAGTTGTCCATTTATGTCTGCGATATTGCTATATTCACTCACAAAAATAAATGTTTATAAATTTATGGTAGGACATTTACAAAATATAAAACATCTTTATTTAATATCCTAATGATTTTTGGAATAAAAGAAAAATCAATAATTTTGACCCATACAATGTATTGTTGGCTATTGCCACAAATACCATGTGCGACTTGTGACTGGTTTTGTGATCCAGAGTCACTAATGATTTGCTGCTCAAGAAACATTTCTGATTATTATCAATGTTCATATTTTTGTGGAAACTGTGATACATTTTATATGTCAGGATTATTTGATGAATAGAAAGTTCAAAAGAACAGCATTTATTTGAAATAGAATCTTTCGTAACATTATAGCCTGCGCCTGAATGTGTCCTTGATTAATAAAAGTATTAATTACTTTAAAAAAACTATTGACCCCAAATGTTAACTGTATACAATACTTTTATGAAACAATTTATATCTATAACATTATTATTTGTTAGAAAGAAATTCTAAGTAATGTTTGACCAATTGCAACAGGTATTATTTTTTTTTGTATTTTAAAATTGGCCTCTTGAAAATCCTTATACGTCATTGACCCATAATACAAAAAGGATAATTATAGTTAAATGTTTCCAACTGGCCTAGTTTGCCACGGTCTGCCTAAGAACCCACAAAACAAGCACCTACTCATTAATAAAATATTATTTGTTTTATTAATTATATAATTATTTGTAGATTATATTTAACGTTAATAGATTACACTTTCAAGAAAGAATTTGCAATTGGTTTGTGAAAGGAGTCATTGGGTGGTCACTATAAACTTTTGTTTGCTGAGAGAAGATTATTCAAAATGTTTATGGAAATATGTCTCAACTACAAACTTGTTGCAAAGGATTTGGGATCAACAATATGAATACAGAATTTTCATATTTGGGTGAATTACTCCCTTTAACATGATCAAGAAAGGTGCTGAAAGTGTCCAGAGGCAACTCTTCTTTAAGAAAGAAAGGGCTTTATATATGAGAATGTTGGTGAAAACAAGACGATGGTCATCCAGCCCCAAATCCACCATATTCATGGCCACGAGCATTTATAATAAGGCAAAGCTTGTGTAGGCTGAAGCACTACAACTGTACACTATCAGAAATATAACGTTATTTGTTTTTAGATATGTCTATTCAAAACCAAATGTGCAGCTAAAATGGACTTAGGTAACTTACACGTAATTTTGAGGGAAATTAACGTAACTTAGATATATTTCGACAATGAGTTCAAATATCAATGGTTCTACTGAATGTATCGACGTTTGATATCAAGACATAGCAAAATCCATATCTTTGGGGTCATATTTAACCAAAACCCAGGCGAACGGATGTTTACAGTCTTCCTGTGCTGTCACCATCTTGGAAACGGAAGAAGTGTTTCGGAGGATCACAAATCAAGCGAGAATAATGACTTCACGCTGAGGGGTGGGCGGAGGCGCTCAACGACAACTAGGCCTATCTACTAGCTAATTAAATTTTTATTGAATAACTGGTCATTTTAGCATCTTACTAACGTTATACTGACGCTTTCTTTTGACACGATATATTTAAATGGTTGTGGCGCGCGCGGACGGTTGGCCTGCAATCCGCAGCAACCGTCATTTTTAAAATAAAAACATTGTGCCTATAATATTACCGGCATTAAAATAAACGACGGAAAACAATAATTACCTTACGGAAGCAGTCATTACAGGAGATTTGTTTTTCCTTATAGCAGCCATGTTCGTTGTTTGGTATTTAGAATTGAGATTTGTCACTATTTCTATTGCTGTTAGTCTCCATAGTAGGAGAAGTCAGTCACTGTAGGAGAGAACAACGGACTTGAGCGCATAGGAACCGCGCATACCATTTCTTCAAGGAGGGGGGATTCGTAATTTTCAGCTTTGTACAGTGTTACAGTACAGACAATATGCCGTCCCGTGATTGAAATATCAACATTCTTTGTGATAATTATTTATCAGTTTGTCATAAGAATTGTTTTTTTAACACAAATATTGCAAAATTAAAACAATAGAAAGACACTGTTGCCGCCTCCTCCGCTGAGGTCAAAGGAAGAAATATTATCAGTGTCTCATGCAATCCTCGAGCAACGTTATTCTTTCTTTATGCGAATAAAAAAATTATTAAACAACAATAATCTTTTAAGTTATTAAAACGGATTTACATATGTGTATAATAATAATAATAATAATAATCTCAGAAATTATATTACTAAAGGAACATCGAAAAAATTCAAATAGAAGTTTTTTTTTATTTTATTTTATATTAGTTATGTTTAATGTTTGTTTTGTTTTATTGTCTTCGATTTGTAATGCCACGTTTGTGTTGTGTGACATTAGCTGTTGAAACAGGCTATAGCCTACTACTGTTATCATGGGGATTCTTCCCATGTTTTTGTTTTTCCATATCTGTCCTGTGAGAAAGTTTTAGAAATGTCTTAAGCCTTTATTATTATTATCCAAAACATAGATAAATTCTGGGGCTGGAAAATGAAGAACACATTTCGCAACATTATCGCAAAATTATCAAGCCTACTCATTTGTGTAACGTTAGGTCTGAGAGCTGCAAAAATAGAAAAACAGGAACATCGGTGGATGGCTTTGTGTATATTAAGACTTAAGATAAAGACCTGGCAGGCAGTTTGTTGAATTTCTCTTAAACACACACAAACCTCCTGCCAAAAATACGAAAACAAAGACACACTCAGACAAGCACAAGCCAACTTTCATTTTCCAGTTTATTAGAGTACCTTTAATTGGCAAGCACAATACCCCATAGATGGATGCTGAACAGACTCTAGTGCACCTTTGCTTTTACTGTAATTCACTGGAAAGAAAACACCTTTTCAAACTCCCCCACAATGTTTTTCTTGACTTGTTTGAACTTGACTACTGCTCCAGAAAACAGGAACACAGACCCTGGAAAGCACTCCAGTACTTGACCCTGAGGAATTGACTTCCTGTTTGTTACTGCTATCTATCTGATTTTCCTGTTATTGGCTAAGCATCACAACTAGCTAACACAGTTAACTAACATCAAATGCCAACCATGGAAGCAGCTGTAGGCTACATGATAAACACCTCTAGTCTAACTTGCTGAAATGAGCAAGCGTTGCTTCCTTCATTCATCCCACTCACAAATCCTATTCTTTGGGAAAAGCATGACACGCATAGTACAATTTTAAAAACATTTTTTATTTAATTTATTTATAAAGCACATTAACAACTGCACATTCAGACCAAAGTGCAGCACAATCAACATACAAACACATAAAATACAATAAAACAAAAAACAAGATGAACCAACTAGTGTATGGGTGTGACTTACCCTACACAAACCCTACTTCTTAAAAGCTACTGAGAAGGTTGTCACATTCACCGTCTGTCATCGTCTGTGTCTTCACTACACTTCTCAGAATCCTGTCATCATCACCTGCACCTGCTCCTCAATAGGTCCTCTCCAAAGGGGCCGCCCGAAGGGTCCTCTCCGCCATGGCCGCCCTAAGGGTCCTCTCCGCCGTGGGTCCTCTCCGCCGTGGCCGCCCGAGGCCGCCCTAAGGGTTATCTCCGCCGTGGTCCTCTCCGCCGTGGCCGCCCGAAGGGTCCTCTCCGCCGTGGCCGCCTCCTCAGCCTGGTTCGCCGTGGCCGCCTCCTCAGCCTGGTTCGCCTCCCCGTCAAGGACTCCAGGATGCCAAAGATGGCAATGTCCATAAAACTGAAAAGTCTTGTCACTTTTTTGACACAAGTTCATCGGTCTAGCTTAAAATGTTCCCAGCGTTACTCGTCGTAATTGCATTTTTACTAGTAAGAATTCAATTAGAGAGCTTTACAATTCAAATCTTCATTAACCGACAGAAGCTTTGATGTAAACACACTAGATGAACGCCTTTAACTGTTGCACTGGTATCTCTCATGCATTGCATGGCATTTGAGTCGTGCAAAGAAAACAGTGGAGCCTCTCCAGTGGAGAACAGTGACTTGATTTAGAACGATGGCACACACAAAACCCCTCAGCAGTGCGGCTTTCTCACACTGTATGACGTGACTATAAATGTCCGGTAACGGTTCCGTTCACACAGCGCTGGTTTTCCGGAAATGCCGTTGAGTCCTGAAAATGTACAGGTGTGAATTCGGTTATAGATTGCGGTTGTCACACCCGTAAATAACCGTACTGTGTGTGAACGTAACCGTATACGGAGTCAAATACATGACTGACAACTGTACTTTCTAAACAAAACAATTTTAGCATAACACTTCTGAACGTGAGAAGACATGTGCAACATCATTGAGTAAGTACTGGTGTTTAATTTCTGTGTTTAATTCAGATAAACAAGATTCTTGTTGTTGGCCTATTTCCAGAGGACTGGACACAGTTAGGCCACTCTCTACTCTCACAGCATGGGAGATGGAAAGACATGAACCAGAGTCATTAGGAGGAGTATAACATGTTACAAAATGAGATAAATGTATCAGGCTGCAAAAAGAGTATACTGAACCCAAAAGAAATACACGAGAAAATTCAGTTCTTCTGAAATATTGACCCTACAGGCCTTTTCGTTTCAAAGTGTTTGGAAAGGAAAGGAGGGAAGAGAGGGAAAGGTCCTAATGAGCAGCTGAGGCAGTAATGTTCCTTGTCATCCTGCCAAAGTAAGCTAAAGTGGTTATCAAGCATTTTTCAAGAAGTCTTCCAAAAATCTTCCTTGACTATAACTTACTCCTCTTCGTTTCTAGTGGGACATGAGGCAACAACAATTTCCTTCCACTTAACTCGACCCAGCGTGCTGTGCCTTGCCCATGTCAGACTCATCTCGTTCAATTCTGCCATCACTGAGCTAAGCTTTTCCATGTTGTTTTAGGTCACACTTGTTTTCTTCTGCCAGGTGGTGTCCATCTCAGGGCAGTCTTTGGGAACGGATATTGCACACAAAACAATGGAAATTTCCTGCACTTTGTTAATTATAACCAGGTCAAGGAGGTTAATCTGATAATATCAGATCTGGCTTCTAAATGCCTGCAGCCTCATACAGTATGGAGGTTTTGCAACACCAACAACTGAAAAATACCCTCCTCAAAAGACCAGATATGGACTGTTTCAGTTAGAGATAACAGAGATTGCAACACAGATGTGTGTTGAGTGGTCTGTTTAACATAATGATTGGGGAAAGATTCCGTTAGCTCCAGCCGTTGGGTTGTACTGGCATGTCGTTTGTAAATAATATTAACAACATTGTGTTTCGTAACTCAGATTTAATGATGCATTCAAAAAGTCTTACATAACACAATGAGCAGTTTAGCATTGCAACATACTACAAACAAATCCACAAAAGTTTAACATCATGCCGTTGAACTGTCAGAATATGTGGAAATTCTTTATGTATCAGTCGTACAGAAGACCACCACTCTTGTAATGCATTTAATTGCAAATTAATTAATTAATTAATAAAATAAAACTCTACTTACTACTCTACTTCCTCCTAAAATTATTTCTTAAAAATGCTGTTAAAAACAGTTTTGGTTTGCATAAGTGATTGTCAAAGTAAAAGGGCTATGAAGAGATATATTTTTAATGTATAATATAATATAATACACTGATGAACGACAACATTAAAACCACTGCTATGTGAAGCGAAAAACATTGCTTTTATTGTTAAAATAGCACCTGTCAAGGGATGGGATATATTAAATAGCAAGTAGACAGTCAGTTCTTGAATTTCATTTTGGAAACAGGAAAAATGGGCAAGAAAAACTATCCGAGTGACTTTGACAAGGGCCAAATTGTGCTGGCTAGACGACTGGTTCTTGTAGAGTGCTCCTGGTATGCAGTGGTTAGAACCTACCAAAAAAGGTGCTAGGAAGGTGAACCGGTGAACTGGCATCAGGGTCATGGGCGCCAAAGGATCATTTATGCACATGGGGAGTAAAGGACTAGCACATCTGGTCCAATCACAAAAGAGCTCTAGCTCAAATTACAAAAAAATGATAGAAAGGGGTCAGAACACACAGTACATTGCAGTTGTTGCGTGTGGAGCTGCATAGAGTGCCCATGACCCCTGTCCACAGCATCAGAACTGGACCATCGAGTAATGGAAGAGGGTTGCCTGCATGGTCTGATGATGATGAATCATTTTCTTTTAGATCAGGGAGATGGCCGGGTAGGTACATGTATGTTGTTTATCTGGGGAACAGATGCAGGATGCACTATGGGAAGGAGGCAGGATGGCAGAGGCGGTGTTATGCTCTGGGCAATATTCTGCTCAAAACCTGCTCAAAATCCTGGCATTTATGTGGATATTACTTTGACATGTACCACCTACCAAAAGATTGTTGCAGACCACGTACACCCCTTCATGGCAATGGTGCTCCCTGATGATAGTGACCTCATTCAGTGGGATAATACACCTTGCCATACTGCAAAAATTGTTCAGGAATGGTTTGAGGAACATGACAGAGTTCAATGTTTTGCCTTGGCCTTCTAAGTCCCCAGATTTCAATTCAATTGATCATCATCTCTGGGATGTGCTAGACCAACAAATTCCCCAAATGAAGGCCCCACCTCACAACTTGCAGACTTAAAGGAATAGTTCACTTAAAAATGAAAATTATGTCATATTTACTCACCCTCAAGTTGTTTCAAACCTGTATTAATTTCTTTCTTCTGCTGAACAAAAAAGAAGATATTTTGAAGAATGTCGGTAACCAAACATTTGATGGACCCCATTGACTTCCATAGTATTTATTTTTCCTACTAAGTCAAGTCAGAATTTTCATTTTTAAGTGAACTATTCCTTTAAAGGACCACAGGACATTCAGAGGTCTTTTGGAGTCCATGCCTTGATGCATCACAGCTGTTTTGGCAGCACTAAGGAGACCTACACGATAGTGTAACACTTGAGAAATTAGAAAATGCTGGACAGTCTGGTTAAGGAGTGCCCAGACCCTGAGAATACAGGATGTTGCAAATTACCATTTGAACTCACCATTTGAGACAAAAGTCTCAGCTCCGAGTCATCCTAATCTGCATTTCATTCCCTCATCCCTCACCCCTCTCTCTCTCATACTCAGATCACCTGAATTCACCCAAGAAAATACAGTTTAATAATGTGAATGATTATCAGCGAGTATTGTATATGTTTGGTATCATTTGAAATGTCTCAGTGCGACTGGTACAAATGTCTCATTTCCAAATAGGTCAAATAAAAGCTAATAAGGTTTTTTAGGAGTTTAGAGATAGCTGGCACGCAAAGGAAAGTGGTCTCTAGACAAATGGTCTCCCACCCCCAACAGGTGTCAACTCTGAATGTAAATTCCCATTGTTAGCAGATGTTTCCATGTGAAAGAAGTTTCTGTCTATATAATGGAATGCAGCAAAGGTTTTGGGGCCTTTCTGTATTTCAGATTAGCCTGTGAGGCTGAGTGTAAGACTCTCAGCTTCATGTATAATGTTGGGTTCGCATCTCTTCTCTTTATTCCAGAGCATTTGATGTTTTGTATCGATTATCTTTGAATTGATTATGAAATTGGCATGATACATTTACCTGACATAATAAATTGTTACAACTGATTATTCTAACTGACTTTGACATTATTTTCATTAAAGAGTTAAAAGGAATAGTCAAACATTCGCTCACATTTAATGATCACAGATATCATTAAAACCTTTTCATTTATGGAGTCAGATGAAATAACGAGAGAATACATATTCAAATGTATTGCATTTAATCAAAAAATACTTTGCCTCGAGAAAAAGACAGTAACACGTAAAGACCTTCCGCGCTGGTCGGATGCCGGCTTTGGGCCGATTGAGCACGAGCCTACAATAGTATAGGCAGATGGTTTTAATGTTGTGGATGATCAGAGGATAATTTAATATAATGTACAGTAATATAATATAATATTCTTTCAACAGAAAGCATTTTTTGGGGGGACATATTTCACCTAGCAGAATGAAATTGATGTTGAATTGAAGTTGTCTATTTCCATGCATTTCTTCACTATTGTGTCCCTGCTGAAAAATCCAGCATTGCTTATCACCAACACAAGGTATGTTTTGCATGCTTGGACCAGCATGGAATGCTTGATGCTGGTACCATCTAGACCAGCACTATACCAGCTCTAACCAGCATGAACCAACATGGAACTTATGCTGGCTTATTTCAGCACTTTCTTCACACTAAATTGTTTAATAGTGGTGTTGATGACATTTTAAGGATGTAAACCTTTTATTTAAACAACAACAAACATAATCGTGACTAGATTCAGGTAGGTGTAGAAAAGTTTTTATTAATATAGATACCTCAATACATGAGATATACAGGACATACAGGTATGAAATAATAGGTTACATATATGCAAAGGATTCCACAGCTTTTTTTTACTCAGCGATTGTACTGTCAATCCATTTGGTGTAGTGGGAGATGATCGTGTAGAGTCCAGGCTTTTTGCTGGAGCCACATTTCTTCCCTCCATTAGAGGTTATCCCCACAACAACATCCTTGTATAAGAGAGGACCTCCGGAGTCACCCTATTAGAGAGAAAGACAGCGGAAGCGAGAGAGGTCATATATTCGAGTTTGTTTCCACATATAGCAGTCATGCAGTACTTTATGAACCATTGCAGTAAAACTTACATCACAGGTGTCCTTTCGTCTTTCTGCAGCACAGAGCATGTTGCTGGTGAACTTCAATCCATAGTAGTCACCGCGGCCACATTCACTTCGGCTCTTCACCTTGATACTGAGTTCTTGCAATTTGTCTGGTCGTCCTCCCAGGTTGTTCAAAGAGCCCCATCCAGCTGTTTCCACAACATCAGACTCCTTGGGATCGGCTTCTTCTTCACGTTGGAATTTCACTGATTTCACTGCATAGCTCTCAGTGATTGGCTTTTCCAGCTGTCAAAAACAAAATCATTCTATATGTAATTGACAGTCTGCTGTAGAAAACTGATCTCTACACATACTGTCACAGGAACATGTTGTACTTGGTGAAATCATGTTCACCACACGCATACACAGACTGTTTTTCAGCTACATGATTGGACCACAGTATGTACCTTGAGCAGGGCAATATCATTGTCATAGTTGCTTATACTGAAATCAGGATGGTTGTAGACTGTAGTGTCATAGGTTTGTTTAGTGTCCTCAGCATCAGATAGGGAGTGAGCACCCAACACAGCTTTAACACCGGATGACCTCCTGCAACAAACAGGACATTTATCATTTTGCAACTTCGTATTGCAACTTAGTATTTCTGCAACTTCAAAACAAAATCAAAACAAACCCTCGGAACAAATCACAGTGATTTGGGACTGAAATTATTTCACCTTTGCATCGCTGTCGCACAGCTCACTGGTGTCGTTATGTTACATACCCATTCTGAAAGCAGTGTGCTGCACTCATGATCCACTGACTGGAGATCAGAAAGCCACCGCACTCATGTTTTCCATTCCACTGAAGTGAAGCCATGTACGGACGAGAGTGTGCAACAGCCTCTTTTCCTCCTGTAATGCATTCACCTGCAAATAACACAATAATTTAAACCGTATAACATGAGGAAAACCTCATTAATCAAACTAAATAAATCTATTCCCCATGCTTAAATGTAGAAATGCACAACAAAAATGCATATCCTGCAGCATAAATAGACAAAGAATAGTGAAATTGAATATTACTCACCAGTTTGAGAAGCTGCAAAGAGCAGCACAGAGACAAATAAAAGTCTATTCATAGTGAATGATTGTTGTCTGTATACTTCTGAGACTGAAGACCACTGAGTGTGGGCTGAGCTTTATATACTGCCCAAACGGGAGAGAGGCAGAGAGGGTGTGTGGGAGTGTTGTTCTCTTTACATTCTTTTCTTAATCGCCCATCAGACAAGAGAAAACAGGAATATATCCCCAGGCCATAAATCTTCTTCATTACATCTACTTTGTGTCTGTTTCACTTTTCCTTTCCTGCAAATGTTTCCTTTCCTGTATGTCTTTTGTTATTTTCTAAGTGAAGAGGACATAAATGTTTGTACAGAGTGCAATAAATCAATAATCCGAAAAACTTTTTTCCACTATAAAAAAACTTTTGTGCATCTGGAATTGTGCATAAAAAAACATTTTGTGCATCCATTCCATGGATGTTAAAGGTTCTTCAAGAAACCTTTCTTTTCAAGAGTGTACTGTGACCATGTCATTTTAAAATAAATAATCTATATTATACCCACTGGTGCTCCTCACCTGTCGGTCAAAAATGACCGATTTTTATTTTTATTTCAATGAATTTAATGTACTTTATTTTAGTTTGATAATGTTTTTATTAAATATTTCGATATTTTTAGGGGATTTTATGGGACTAAATTATATTTACAATATATTTATAATTCATTTATTCACTTTTTTGAGCATAGACCCAAAACTAAATTTCCAACTTAAACTGTCGTAAATCTTGAATGCTTTAGACAGACTAGAGCAAAGACTTAAGTTTGATCTCTTTTCAAATACGACACATGGCAGATTATTGCTGAAGTGATAATCTTTTTTAAAAGTTTTAAAAAGTGAATTTAAAAAAGTTTACGTTTATTGTTAAGAAATATACACAAAAATACTATTTACCAGTATTTAAAAATACCGTCTCTGGAAACGTCTCCGGCACAGACACTAACGTCTCTGGCACGTCTCTGACGCCTCCGGCACGGACACTACCGTCTCTGGCACATGACACCAACGTATCTGGCACGTCTCCGCTGTCTCCGGCACGGACACCACCGGCTCGGACACCACCGTCTCCGGAAAGGACACCACCGTCTCCGGCACGGACACCAACGTCTCGAATTATGAAAATCGAATTATTGATATAAAACATTTACATTGTTACTAGTGGCAATTCAGTTGTTGATATCAAGAATAGACATTTCAACTAGTGACAACTGAATTGTTGATATCGAAAATAAAGGATTTACTACTAAGAATTGTATTTCTGATATGAAATTGGAATTTCAACTAGAAATCAATTGTTGATATCAACAATTGAATTTGAATGGCAGCCTTGGTGACATTTCACTATCATAAGGACACTCACTTGCCGCCATCTGCTGTGTGTGTTGTATCGATGTAAACATTTTAACCAAAAATGTTAAACAATGCTACTATAACAACAAACAATAGGCTAATAACAATTCCAACAATATTATATTTAAGCTTCTTCAAAGTCACCACCATTTCTAGATCACAACTCCAGTCACATGTAGGCTATTTAGCTCTCATGTAAAACTATATGTTCGGATTCATCAATCGGAATGAATGAATTCAGATTGAAGCAAAAAGTGCCTACTGACTTCATTCTCTCAACCAACTTCATTAGGTTCATCCTAGGATGCTTCGTAAACAGGATCGAATGAGTTCACATATTCCTTATTGACATTAATTAGTAGGCTATTATTAACAATATTTAGCCTGCTATGTTCAGATTTGAATACGATTTGATTTATACTAGCCTATATGTGTAGGGAGGCTAAATGCACTTCTGTACTGTGCAAGCTTCTATAGTTTTGGGTAGGGCTGCTAAATTTGGTATGGCTCCTTGATATGAAGGTATTTTTGGTGCAAATCAACTGAACGCTTGTGACGGTGGAATTTGTAGTTGTAAAGAATAGCCACACATGTGTATCATTTGAAGTCACAGAGAGAAATGTTTTAAGAGTTGCAAACATGTCGATTTTTTTCTCTCCCACAAAACACAACACAACAGGTACACCTTCTCAAATTCTTCATTGCAGGTGCACAAATCCTATTCTACAAATTACAAATTAAGAAACTCATACACTCACATTTTTGCTACAGTTTCTACAGTGATTATGGTGCAAAACGCATTTCGCTTTCAAGTGACAAGTTTCGCGCGCTCTCCATTTTGCACCATTGATCTATGTGAAATGTGGAGCAAAAGTGAGTTGAGCATCTGTAGAGGCAGTGGGCAGCAGTCAGGTGATTTGCACCAAAAATACCTTCATATTGAATCACTTAATTTCTTCATTTGTAAGTCACTTTGAACAACATGTGCTAAATGAATACATGCAAATGTAATGTAATAATGACCATGCATTAAGTACCAGGGACGTGCAGAGAGTTCCTCAGGGGCAGGGGCTCAAATGTAAAAAAGGGGCATTAAAGTACCGGCCAAAAGTTTGGACACTACTATTTTTTAATGTTTTTGAAATAAGCCCTTTATGCTCATCAAGGCTGCATTCATTTGTATTTAAGACATATATATATATATATATATTTGTTGATTATTATAGCCTACTTAATTATACAATTATATAATAATAATAAATTGACAAATAAAAACTAAGACAAATAATTTGTATATATTTGCTGATAAAGTCTAGATAAAGTCTTGATATGGTTTGAGAAATGTGTCTTTGTTTTGGGAACTAAATGAATGGTTTGGATAATTGGGGCAACTGAATCAGTTATACTGTGTTAGCAATGAAGAAAATTTTTAATACAACACAAGTTCACTTCATCAACTTCGTTGTTATATTAATTTTGAATCATTTGTGTCTCCTTTTCTTCCTCTGATGGACTGCCACTGGGATATCGCTTATTGTAATAATAATAAATAAATAGATTGATAGATTTAATGAATGTTATAAAACTAAGGCAACCAGCTTCCGGAGCTCCTGGGTATACTTAAGTCATCTCTTCTCTTCCCTCTCTCTTTCTCTCACAGTTTTTCACAGATAGTTCACTGTTGCCCACGAACAGCCATTCGGTTATACACTTTTTTTGAACAACTTGTCTTGCTGCCATCAAAGTTGCTTATCCATCATACTGAGCATGTCCACCATGCCCACCTGTTTTAGAGAAACAGAACCCTTAAGCCCCTTAGATGAGCATGAGCTCATCACAGCCCTCCTCGCAGGTAGGTGGTGGGCAATAATGGAGGTAGAGGATCGTTTACGCTCATCATTTGAGAAGAACGGGTGTGGGCTCACTTCAGGCTAGTGGGGAATAGTGGAGGCCCCACAAGGAGCCCCAGCTTCTGCTAGGTACCTGCAGGGAGAGCCTGCCCAGTCCCCTGCGGGAGCACCCATGCCAGACGGGTCCCCACAGAGAGCACCTGTACCTGAAGCACTAGTGACCACTGTGTCCTCTGAGGAAGCACCTGTGCCTACCTCATTCCAAGAGGACACACACGTGCCCACTGTTTCCCCAAGGGAAGCACCTGTGTCTGCCTTGACATCTGAGGAGGCACCCATGTATGCAGGATCCCCTGAGGAAGCACCAGTGCCCGCTGCCTCCCCACATTGAGCACCTGTACCTGCCAGGTCCCCATTCAGGAGAAAAGTGAGGATCCCAAATAACGTGCCCACCACGTTCCCAGAGGAAGCACCTGTACCCGCCTCATCCTCAGAGGAAGCACCAGTGCTCACTGTGTCCCCTAAGGAAGCACCTGTGCCCAACTCATCCCAAGAGGATGCACTCGTGCCCACAGTCACCCCAAAGGAAACACCAGTGCCCACCACATCCTCTGAGGAAGCACCTGTACGCGCCTCGTCCCAAGAGGAAGCACTCATGCATGCAGCATCTCCTGAGGAAGCACCAGTGCCAGCTGCCTTTCCACAAGGAGCACCTGTACCTACCAGGCCCTCATTCAGGAGAAAAGTGAGGATCCCTAATAATATGAGATTGCATCTGAAAAGGGATGTCATCTTGACACCTTTGTCCTTAAGGCCCCCCAAGGGACCACCTACGTTTGTCAGGACATCAAAAGGAGCACCAGTGCCTAGCACGTCTCCAGAGGAAGCACCTGTACCTGCCTCATCCTCAGAGGAAGCATCAGTGCCCACTGTGTCCCCTAAGGAAGCACCTGTGCCCAACTCACCCCAAGAGGATGTACTCGTGCCCACAGCCTCCCCAAAGGAAACACCAGTGCCCATCACATCCTCTGAGGAAGCACCTGTACGTGACTCGTCCCAAGAGGAAGCACTCATGAATGCAGCATCTCCTGAGGAAGCACCAGTGCCCGCTGCCTTTCCACAGGAAGCACCTGTACCTGCCAGGCCCTCATTCAAGAGAAAAGTGAGGATCCCTGATAATATGAGATTGCATCTGAAAAGGGATGTAATCTTGAAACCTTTGCCCTTAAGGCTCCCCAAGGGACCACCTACGTTTGCCAGGACATCAAAAGGAGCACCAGTGCCCAGCACATCTTCAGAGGAAGCACCTGTACCTGCCTCATCCTCAGAGGAAGCATCAGTGCCCACTGTGTCCCCTAAGGAAGCACCTGTACCCACCTCGTCCCAAGAGGAAGCACCTATGCCCACTGCCTCCCCAGGAAGCACATTTAATTCACTAGTAGCTGACTCTAAACACATTGAAGAAGAGAAGGCTGAGTTCAGAAGGAAGCTCCAGATCTGGTTTCCTGGCATTGAAGGTAAGAACATCAGCCAGGTCAACAACAACAAAATATAGTTTTCTCATAGATTATTAGTATATTATTTTCACCAGTTGTGTCTTAATTATTATTTTTCATTTCACCAGTATCTGACTCTAAACCAAGTGAAGAAGAGAAGGCTGACTTTAAGAGAAGACACAAGACTTGGTTTCCTGACCTCCGAGATAAAAACTTCAGCCAGGGCTGCAACTACCATAGACACTAAGTTCCCTTTTGTGGTCACACCGAGTTACGTAGTGACGACGAATGGGGTTTTCGCTTAGAAAGCCTCTCACCTTTGAGGATTATAAAACGAGCCAATGGCAATGAAATGCAATGGGTCTGCGGAATTTGCATAGTGTAACTCCGCCCCACCTCGTGGGTATATAAGGAAGTACACTGGCAACATGCAGATATGTTTTCGCTTCGGAGCCAAGATAATTCTTCACTCCACAAGCCATTCTGAGATCTTCATTCTCTTCACACTTCGAGACGAGCTTCTCTCCAGGTGTTGGTGTGAACAGGGACGTGCACAGGGGGGTTGCTCAGGTTGCCCGGGCAACTGCCCATATGCCCTTCTCGACTCACGTTGCCCTTCTGAGGGGGAAAAAATAAATAAATAAAAAGTACAATGGATGCAGAATTTCACGTAGGCCTAGATAAAAAAATAAAAATAAAAAAATCGCAAAGCCTCATTCACTTCCATTCGGGCACCGAAAGTGAAAGTCAGTAGGGGAAGGGCAAACTCTGTTAACGTGGCTGCAGCGCTGCACGCGACCGGCACCTGCGCTGAGCCTGCATGCGGCCCATGATTGTCGCGGTTGTCGGGTGAGACGACTCAACGTTGTCGGAAAAGGTGAGTTTGTGATGTATAACAAACGAACGATCATCATCAGGGTTCCAGACTGCGACCATTTTTTGAGAATGTGCGAGTTAATATTTTATGTGGTCCCATTTGTGCGAGTGCATGGTCATGTACTAAGTTAAATTCACACATGAATTTTCCTGCATTGAACTTGTTTTAGCGCCCGCCAAAGTTTCATGTGGAGCATTCTGAGATTTTTTTTTCCTGAATTACCGCTGGGCTGGGTGTGAATTGTGCTAAATAAGTTGCCTTATCTTCTCTGAAAAGCGTTCCGGATATTCAGCTGACATAAAACAAAACTTTAATTAAACGAAAAAAACTATCCAGTGATGAAATGTTTTCTGTGTTGACACAAATCTTGGATGTGTCCATGTCCTAACTGCTGGGATAATCACACAACGTGACACGTCCAATTCGCGAACTAATGACTCCTTTGAACCGATTCATTTTAATGAATGGTTAAAACAACTGATCTTTCCAACAGTGAACTCAGGAGACGTCTGAATCGGTGTATAACTAATCAGTAACACTTAACAATAAGGTTCTATTTATTACATAAATTACATAAAAAGTACAGTTTGCTTACTCAAGCTTAAGCTTTAAAATAAATAAAACCACTTGGTTTTTTGAAAAGCATAATACATTTTTTTTCACACAGTGCTATCATCGTTAAAGAATCGGATCGATAATCAGAATCGTCAGTGGCATTATTATTGATAAAATCTGTTATTATTAGTAGTAGTTAAGGTGATTGAGTGCTGTATTTCAGTGTTTTACATGAAACAAACGCCCTTTTTTCAGGTCAGAGCAACTGCCCCTCAAAATTCCTGTGCACGTCCCTGGGTGTGAACATTGCCTGCTGATCTGTGCAGTGATCTGCCAGTGTGTGTTTCTCCCTGGTCGCTTCAACACTCTGCAGAGTTTTTTCTTCTCACTAAAGAAGAAAAATAAGTGCTTGCTTGCATGTATTTCCTTGCCATTGGCTCGTTTTGTAATACTCGAAGGTGAGAGGCTTTCTAAGCGAAACCCCATTTGTCGTCACGACGTAACGTCTCCGTTCCCTACTCAGGGAACGAGGGTTACATATTACATACATAACCGAGACAATTTCTCTGAAACATTTAGGATACTCGTTAATTAGTTTTTTCCCCAGCTATAAATTCTTGAACGTAAAAATTTGTTCTCTCTTAATATTGATTATTTCCCCCAATTGTGTCTTAATGATTTTTTATTTCTCCAGTATCTGAGTCTAAACCAAGTGAAGAAGAGAAAGCTGAATTCAAGAGAAAACGTCTCGGTTACATATGGTAACCCTCGTTCCCTGAGGGAGGGAACGGAGACGTACGTCGTGGTGAACGACGAATAGGAATCTCGCTAGAGAGGCCAATCTACTTCGAGTGAAACTAAAACAAGCCAATACACATTGGCGTGCAATCATTTGCATCAGCTGCGCAGCCTCGCAGCGCGGGTATTTAACGAGCAGCTGGTGTGATTGCACTTCAGTTTTTTGCTGAGGAGCCAAGCCTGAAAAGCTGGTCGCCCCGGCGGGTAGCAGCAGATGTGGCGACGGGACGTACGTCTCCGTTCCCTCCCTCAGGGAACGAGGGTTACCATATGTAACCGAGACGTTCCCTATCGTCCGGTCACTACGACGTACGTCGTGGTGAACGACGAATAGGAATCCCTACTAAAGCGCCACAGCTGCTGCACCCCATCCAGCGCCCCGTGTAAGCCTCCACACCTTCTTGCCTGGAAGGACGATAGGAGAGGGCTTACACCGAGAGTATCCGTCACTGTTGTTCCGTTATAACCCATACAGTGAGATTATTGGATAACACTGGGAAAGCGTGCCCGATCTGAGGGAGGGAAACGCTGCGGGAGCCACATTCTTAAGGAGAGTTATGTGGGAATAGACATATGGACTAACCCGAGGGTTGTACTGCATATGAGTAATGGGTGACTTAGCCCAAGGGAAAGACACGGGCTTCCATTAGGAGCAGCCGTGGAGAATATACACATATGGGATCCCCGTAGGGTCACACATATGGGACCCAGCCTAGACCCGGTTCTCAAGGATTCAGCGGACAAGGCCTGGCACCGGACACTCCGCCATGTCCGGGCCGAGGGTGTTTGGAGGACTCAACAGGTTTTGACTCTGGAGTAATAAGGGTACACAGTAGGATGCAGCAAGCCGACAGAGCCGGTACTCACAGTGCTTCTACCCGTTTAGGGTGAGAACACGGGAGGACACAGGCTCTACACGTAGGCTATAGAATCTAGCGAACGTGTTAGGTGTCGCCCAGCCCGCAGCTCTACAGATATCTGTTAGCGAGGAGCCACGTGCCAGCGCCCAGGAGGATGCAACGCCTCTCGTGGAGTGTGCATGCAACCTGAGCGGGCAGGGCACGCCTTGAGCTTGGTAAGCCAAGGCGATGGCATCCACTATCCAGTGGGCCATCCTCTGCTTGGAGACAGCCTTTCCCTTCTGCTGGCCTCCGTAACAGACAAAGAGCTGGTCTGAGGTCCTGATGCTTTGAGTTCTGTCCACGTACATACGCAGAGCGCGAACGGGACAGAGCAAAGCCAGGGCTGGGTCTGCCTCCTCCAGGGGCAGCGCTTGCAGGTTCACTACCTGATCTCTAAAGGGAGTGGTAGGAACCTTGGGCACATAGCCAGGCCGGGGTCTCAGTACAACATGGTTGTCACCCGGCCCGAACTCTAGGCACGATTCGTCGACCGAAAATGCTTGCAGGTCCCCTACCCTCTTGATCGAGGCCAGTGCAATCAGCAACAAAGTCTTCAAGGAGAGAAGCTTTAAGTCTGCTGACTGCAAAGGCTCAAAGGGAGCATCCTGAAGTGCTCGAAGCACCAGGGAAAGGTCCCAAGAGGGTATGGAGGGAGGACGAGGAGGATTTAATCGTCTCGCCCCCCTAAGGAACCTGACGACCAGGTCGTGCTTTCCTACTGTTTTGCCATCTATGTGGTCATGATATGCTGAAATAGCAGCAGCATGTACTTTAAGGGTGGAGGGAGACAGCCTTCGCTCCAACCCTTGCTGCAAGAAGGAAAGCACTGACCCTATCGAACATCTTCGGGGGTCCTCTCTACGGGAGGAACACCAATCGACGAACAGGTTCCACTTCAAGGCGTACACACGTCTCGTAGACGGCGCTCGCGCAGAAGCGATGGTGTTAAGTACCTCTGGGGGTAAGTCACCTAGAACCTCCGCGTCCCGTCCAGGGACCAGACATGGAGTTTCCAGAGGTCCGGACGCGGGTGCCATAGGGTGCCCCGTCTCTGAGTCAGAAGATCCTTCCTCAGAGGAATGGGCCAGGGAGGGACTGTCACGAGGAGCATGAGTTCTGGGAACCAAGTCCGGGTGGGCCAATAGGGAGCCACCAGAAGGACCTGCTCCTCGTCCTCCCTGACTTTGCACAGGGTCTGTGCAAGTAGGCTCACTGGGGGAAATGCATATTTGCGGAGGCCCCGGGGCCAGCTGTGTGCCAGTGCATCCGTGCCGAGTGTTCCCTCGGTCAGGGAGTAAAACAACTGGCAGTGGGAGGTCTCTGAGGAGGCAAACAGGTCTACCTGAGCCTCTCTGAACTCTCTCCAGATCAGCTGAACCACCTGGGGGTGGAGTCGCCATTCTCCCGGGAGCACAGCTCGTGATAGCTCGTCGGCCACACGGTTGAGCACACCGGGGACATACATGGCTCGAAGTGACCTCAGATGCTTCTGACTCCAAAGGAGGAGATGGCGGGCGAGTTGCGACATGCGACGGGAGCGTAGACCACCTTGTCGGTTGATGTACGCAACGGTCGCAGTGTTGTCCGTACGGACCAGCACGTCTCTGCCCTGTAGCGGCCTTTTTAGGCGGCTCAGAGCGAGACGAACTGCTAGCAACTCGAGGCAGTTGATGTGCCAGTGCAGTTGGGGGCCCGTCCACACCCCTGATACTGCATGCCCGTTGTACGTGGCACCCCAGCCGGTGGCAGAGGCATCTGTGAACACCACAGCATGCCTGGACACCTGTTCCAAGGGGACTCCTGCCCGAAGGAACGAGGGATCTGACCACGGACTGAAGGTCTGGCGGCACTCCGGTGTGATTGCCACCCGGTGAGTGCCGTGATGCCACGCCCATCTCGGGACTCGGCCGTGAAGCCAGTGCTGAAGCGGTCTCATATGAAGCAGCCCGAGCGGAGTTACCGCTGCTGCCGCTGCCATATGCCCCAGGAGCCTCTGAAAGAATTTCAGTGGGACCGCCGTCCTGCCTTTGAACGTGTTCAAGCAGTTCAGCACCGACTGAGCGCGTTGCTCTGTGAGACGCGCTGTCTGAGCGACCGAATCCAACTCCATACCGAGATAAGAGATCCTCTGCACGGGGGCGAGTTTGCTCTTCTCCCAGTTGACCTGAAGGCCCAGCTGGCTGAGGTGCCTGAGCACGAGGTCCCTGTGTTCGCATAACTGATCTCGAGAGTGTGCCAGTATGAGCCAGTCGTCGAGATAGTTGAGAATGCGAACGCCCTGTTCTCTCATGGGAACAAGGGCCCCCTCCGTGACTTTCGTGAAGACACGGGGAGACAGGGCCAGCCCGAAGGGCAGGACCTTGTACTGATATGCTCGACCCTCGAATGCAAAGCGCAGAAACGGCCTGTGTCGAGGAAGAATCGAGACATGAAAGTACGCGTCCTTCAGGTCGATCGCTGCAAACCAATCTTGGGGACGGATGCATTCGAAAATGCGTTTCTGCGTAAGCATTTTGAACGGTAGCTTGTGAAGGCTCCGATTCAAAACTCGCAGGTCCAAGATCGGTCGTAACCCACCTCCTTTCTTGGGTACAATGAAGTAGGGACTGTAGTGCCCTGACCTCATATCGGCTGGAGGGACCGGCTCTATCGCATCCTTCGCCAGTAGGACTGCGATCTCCGCGCGCAAGACATGGGCATCGGCTGCTCTCACTGTAGTGGAGTGGATGGCCCGAAACTTGGGGGGACGCCGGGCGAACTGAATCGCATAGCCGAGCCTGATGGTCCGAATGAGCCAGCGAGACGGACTGGGGAGCGCTAGCCAGGCTCGCAGAGACCGTACAAGCGGGACCAAAGGGACCGTAGGCGTACCCGGAGTGGGGCAGCGAGGTGGAACACAGGGGCTCGGCTCGGGAGGCTCTCTCTGGGAGGCAGCCCGTAGCGGAGTCTGAGTGTGCTGTGCAACACTTACCTGATTCCACGAGGCCGGAGGTGCAGGAGGCGGCTTGGTTGCGTTCTCGAACTGCACACTGCTGCCTGCTGGCGATAGAAGAGGCGGATGAGAGTGGTGAGGATTCTCTCCCCCCACTGCTCTCCGGGCCCTCTTCGGACCCAGAGATGGAAGAAACTGCTCTTTTATTGAAAATTTGGGTACCGCTGGTTTTGAGGCCAGCGGCGGAACAAAAACAAAAGGAAAACAAGGATTTTCCACCCGGCCCTCTTCCGGGGGATGGAGCGATGCGGTCATCGTCTCCTGGAGAGCAGTCCCTGCCATCTCTGGGTCGCCCGTCCTAGGGCCGCTTGCTCCTGGCTTTGCCGCCCTTCTTAGCGGGGTCCTGGACGGGCGGGGCGGCCCGCCTGCGACTGGCTCCACGGCGCCGTTTAGATGGAGGCTGCTGCGGCGGCGCGGGAGCAGGGGCAGACGCAGGAGGCCGCCCTCGGCGACGAGCAGACTGAGGAGCCGCAGACGGAGGGGTGGGAGCAGCAGCTGGCCGCCGCGGCAGGATGTGACGGATGGCCTCAGTCTGCTTTTGTACAGCCGAGAACTGCTGGGCGAAGTTCTCGACCGCGTCGCCGAAGAGGCCGGTCTGGGACACGGGGGCGTTAAGGAACCGGAGCTTGTCGGTCTCCCGCATGTCCGCCAGACACAGCCAGAGATGGCGTTCCTGGACCACCATGGTGGACATCGCACGACCCACCGACCGCGCGGTCACCTTCGTCGCACGAAGCGCGAGGTCCGTCGCGATACGAAGTTCCTGAAGAACTTGGGGATCATGACCACCCTCGTGCAGGTTCTTCAGTGCCTTGGCCTGATGAACCTGCAGCAACGCCATGGCGTGCATGGCAGAGGCAGCTTCCCCACAGGCCTTGTAAGCCTTGCCGGTTAGATCCGACGAGTACTTACAGGCCCGTGAAGGGAGACACGGTTCTCCACGCCAAGTGGAGTTAGGGCACAGTTGCATAGCAACGGCCCGTTCCACTGGCGGGATGCGCGTGTATCCCTTAGCTGCCCCGCCATCAAGGGTGGTGAGGGAGGAGGAGCCACCGGGACGGTTTCTGGCAGTGAAAGGTGCCGTCCACGTCCCCGTAAGCTCCTCATGCACTTCCGGGAAGAAAGGCACTGGGGTGGGTTGCTGAGAACCAGCACGCGCCACCCCGAGATACCAATCGTCCAACCTCGAGGGTTCGGGACACGGTGGAGGATTCCACACGAGCCCGACCCCGTTGGCGGCCCGGGAAAGCATGGCCATCATCTCCGGGTCCGTCTCAGGCATCGTTGACACACCCGAAGGAGGTAACGGCGCTGAGTCGTCATCCGCAGAGACATCTGACCCACCCTCCGATGCCGCGATCGACATCTGATCCTCACAGGGAGCCCCAAAGGAGACAACCGGTACACACCGCGAGGATGGTCCAGCTTTCTCCAATGGGGGCTCAACTGGCTGCGGAGCATGAGAGGGGTGAGGGCTCCTAGGGGGTTGGTTCCCCGAAGGAGACGCGCTCACCGTGATCCTCAGGTCACCCATGTCACTGCCCGAAGCAACCCTCTGAGGAGGATTGGATCGAGGCAGCGGCACGGGGACTCCGCCCCTTTGCAGGAACGTGAGTCTCGACCGCAGCTCCGCGATGGTCATCTTCCCACAATGGGTACATGACTCATCCACAAATGCTGCCTCAGCGTGTTCAATGCCCAGACACACGAGGCAGCGTTTGTGACCATCCTGTGAGCCCAGGTAACGACCGCACACAGATAGAAAGTCATCTTTAAAAAGACGCTCTCTATCTGTGTAAGCTCTTTTAGGGACTGCTCTCACTGGTGCTGAAACACGCAGGGGAACAGTCACTGCGAACACAGACAGGAATGTGCACCTGTCTGTGCGCTGTCTCTCTCTTACCAGCTGTTAGAACAGCCTTTGAGCGCTCTAATGGCGCACCTTACCAGCTGTTATAACAGCTTTTTTGTTTGCTCAGTATGTAAAACAAAAAAGACAGAGAAGGTAGAGAGAGAGAAAAGAAGACTGCTCGCGCTGCCGTGCTGTAACGCCCGCACCGGGAAGGAGAGGTCCAAAAAGGCTCGTCTTGTCACTCTGTTTGTAGAACGCATCGAAGTGCTTGGCTCCGAAGCAAAAAGCTGAAGTGCAATCACACCAGCTGCTCGTTAAATACCCGCGCTGCGAGGCTGCGCAGCTGATGCAAATGATTGCACGCCAATGTGTATTGGCTTGTTTTAGTTTCACTCGAAGTAGATTGGCCTCTCTAGCGAGATTCCTATTCGTCGTTCACCACGACGTACGTCGTAGTGACCGGACGATAGGGAACTCAAGACTTGGTTTCCTGACCTCCAAGGTAAAAACTTCCGCTAAGGCTGCAACCACCATAGACATTGAGAGGGACCCACATTTTCCCCCAGATATTCAGGGTAATTGTCGAAAATGATCTCTTATTATGATAAATTATTTTCAGATTTATTAAAAACAAACAAACACGGTCTTCAACTAAGCTACTTTGTTTGTTATCCTCTATTTAGAATACTTTGTATATTTCAGTCAAATTCATAGACCCCTCATGGTAAAACAAGTTAAGTGATATGTCTTTTTTTACCTCCTTCCAGCTTATTAAACCTGATTATGTCTATTTCCTCAAAAGGAAAATGTAGGTGCAAGTCAGCGAAGTCCGTGTAAAAAGCACAGCATGCCTAAGGATACCAGCGAATGAACAAGGGAACGAAGCATCACCAACATCTGTACTTTGTAAAATGAACTGAATAAAAAAATGAAACTATTTATTTATTAGGACGATACACATGAATTAACAATGGTGTTTACATTTAAAGCCAAAATAGCTAATTTTCATGTATAAATATATTCTCTGTATTATAAATATACCTTGAAGATAAACAGAGTATGCGTATTTCCCGATTCGGTTTTATTTGATTTATATCATATTTTGTTTAATTATAAATATACATAAAGTGAAGATAATCATAGTATGCACGTGCTGCCTAAACAACATATTAAAGTCACCATGAAATGGACAATTGGACAATTCTTGTTTTTATTGAATATTGCAATAAAGAAATAATAATTTATTATAAATTATTTATCCATGCACATCATATATATATATATATATATATTTTTTTTAATGAATGTGCCCTCGTCCCAAGGACTGCATTGCACATAGACCACTCCCACCATCACAATGCAAAGGACATTGTGCAGTGATGATTTTTGTCCAAAATAATCAAGGCTAGAAATTATGAGAAAAAAGTCAGAATTGCAGGATATAAGGAGCTTAGAAATGTGAATTGTGAGATAAAAAGGCACAATTACCTTTTATTCTGTGGCGGAAACAAGCTTCTATACATCACTGAATTAAAACAGCTGAAGAAACTAAGAGGTGGATCCTGTAAAATCTTTTATTAGCTTTATTATAATATCATCATCATCAACATCATATTCTGAGAGTAGAAAACCAGCTACAATCTCAGAGTCTTGCTCACATGAGGCATTCTTAAAAATCAATTAGTGGTTAAAAAAAACATTCAAATCAGACAATCTCAAAATCTGTCTCTTAAATCGCAATGTCCCTCAACCTGTGACAGACCGGCTTATTGCTTTATAAATGAGCTCCTCACTTCCGTTTAACTTTGTTAAGGCTTAGCTTTGGAGCGACTTTGTGCTTTGTAACTTCACAGACCTTTTTCATGTTCAAACAGAAACATTACACACTAAAGAAAGTTGAAAATGTAAAAAAAGTTTGTTTGTTTGTTTGGCAAAGTGATTTTAGAGGTATACCAGATCTATCTTATGTCGTGGTCCAGGCCATCCACCTTAATGATAGCATTTGCAATGCCAGCTTTAGTGTCCTTATCCCTGATGACGCCTTATCCCTTTTATACCTCTGTGCACCTGCAGAAGAGCGAGAGAGAAGATGAAAATGGAAAAGGTTAGGATCCTAGTAGGATCCATTGGGATCATGTTTCCATACAGGACAGAGGGAAAATGAACTAACCTGCTCCATGTACAGCAGGAGGGACTCTTTGTTGTTCTCCCACTCGATAGGAAGCTCATTGGCATGTGGGAATTTATCACAGGACAGTTCTACCGTTATTTTGAAACAATTTGTGTGGAGATAACTAAAGTCATTCGTGCCTATAAAGCAAAAATAAAATATAAGAAAAATAATATATGACATTGAAACTCACCAGACCAGTACATAAAGCCTTTTATATAATGAGCATGAAACTATTAACTATTAATATTTATTATTATCATAACTTCAAAACTATAGCAAGGAGAGTCAAAAGGTAGGTATCGTTTGAAAGAACACTTTTCAAATTTTTTGAAAATATAAATTACATTACATTTGGACATTCTGCTGCCGAGAAACTGCTGATAAAAGACAAAAAATATATATATTTTTTATAATGATAATGCATATCTTTCTTGTTTGGCATGGTATAACTCAGGAAGGAAATAAGGTAGGAGGAAAATTCTTTTTTGGGGAAGTCCCTCTACATATGAGCTGCATCTGGATAAAATTTTGTGGTGATTGGATAAAGTAATCAAAAGTTACAGCAAGAAAAAAAAAAGATAGCCTTTTTGTTGAGACCTTGACGCCCCCTCATGGGCATTTTTGATAGTGTTTCACCATGAAGAATATCTTATCATAAAAGCAATAGATAAAGTTAATTTTGGGCTCATTTTAATTGTATTAATATGCTGTAAAAAATGAAGTGCCATTTTCAACGATTTTTTTAATGTTTCATGAGATGTATGATGTTTTTGACACATTGCAGTACATAGTACAAAAAAGTATTTTATAGATTATGATTTTTTTTTTTATATTTATCAGCAAATAACTCAGCAATACTTAGGAGTTTTTCAAATTGGCTACATTCACTGTAAAGTTCAGACTCTAAGGTTTCAAATGACACCAATTTTGTTTGAATCAAGGCAATATTTTAGAAAAATATGATAATGAATATTTTCGCAGCTAGGTGGCGCCATGGGTGGTGCACGCGGTCGGTACACTCCGGTTTAGAGAGACTAGTCAGCACTTGTTCAGAGTTGATTGAAGTGGTTGGATTCTTTAAAAAGCTGAGATTCTAAGCTTTAAGATGATACATATTTTTTGTTATTCCACATTTGAAAACGAGCGCAGACGGTTCCGGGAAAATTGGAAAACACTTTGCTCCCCAGAAGGATGAGAGACTTGTTTTTTAGCCAAGTATGCATCACTTCGTGAGGAATATCTCGTGATCAAAGCAATGGATTATGTTGTGTTTGGGCTCTTTGTAATCGTGAGAGTCTGCTGTCAATAAAGATGTTGTGATTTTTCACAATCCATGCATGTTTTATTGAGTTATGAGCTGAAACGTCACATCAAAACAACATAGCATCACTGCTATTGCTACTTCATAGGTGCGCCTCTGGTATTTTTTTGTGTCAGAACGCCATAAGGAATATCTTTAGATCTGAGTGATGGATTATGGTGTGTTTGGGCTCTTTTTAATCTTAACAATCTGCTGTAAATAATGATGTGCCATTTTCCACAATTGATGCATGCTTCATTGAGTTATGAGTTAGAACGCGACATAAGTGCTACATCTATAATAAAGATCTATGTGCGCATTTGTGGCTTCGTGTGTTACAACTCCACGAGGAATAACTTTAGATATGAGTGATGGATTATGCTGAGTTTGGGCTCTTTTTAATCGTGAGAGTCTTCTGAAAATAATGATGTGCATTTTTCTACGATATGTGCATGCTGCATGAAGTTATAAGTGAAAACCAAACGCGAGTGCTTCATGAGTATATATTTGGCTAGGTGCGTCTTTGGTATTTTCTGTGTTAGAACGCCATGAAGAATATCTTTAGATATGATTGATGAGTTTGGGCTCTTCTTAATCGTGAGCTCCTGCTGTAAATAACGATGTGTCATTTTTCATGATCGATGTATGTTTCATGAAGATACGAGTAAAAAGGCCAAGTCTAAGCTACCTCGCTTGGCTACGTGCGTTTGTGTATTTTTTGTGTATTAGAACTCCATGAGGAGTATCTTTAGTTCTGAGTGATGGATTACGTTGAGTTTGGACTCATTTTAATTGTAAGCATCTGCTGTAAATAATGGTGTGTCATTTTCCACAATCGGAGCATGTTTCATGAAGTTACAAGCGGAAATGTGTCTAAAATTCAGCATCCATATATGGTTTACCCATGGGTCTCTTGAGGGGCTTATTTTACAAAAACCTTGCTCAAGTTTAGTAAAAGCCTGAAACAATTATGCTTGTTGTATTCTACTCATTGAGACCTTTCAAATGACATATGACACATGACTATCTGAGCAGTATGATGTTTTTGACACATATCAGTACAAAATAATTTCCTCTTCCTCATAAATTATGTATTAAAAAAAAAATCATTTTATCAGCAAATAACTCAGCACTACTTTGGAGATAATCATAATGGCTACATTCATTGTAAAGTTTAGACTCTAAGCTTTCAAATGATGCCTATTTTGTGTTGATCAATGCAGTAGTTTTGAAAAATATGACAATTAATTTTTTCCATAGCTAGGTGGCGCCCTCCGGCGGTATAATCCGTTCTAAAGGAATAACTCAGCACCTTTTAGTAGTTGAATAAAATGCATAGGTGCATTGAAAAGCTGAGATTCTAAGCTTTAAAATGATACCTATTTTGTATTATACCATTCAGTGGTTGCTTAGTAATTTGATTATGAATTTTTTTCATGGGGTGGCGTCCCGCCGGCGGGACGCTTAGGGTTTAAGGGGTTAAAAACAAAATGAAGAATTATCATTATTTACTGTTTCATTTAACATTTCAATTCATAATTATTACATTAATAAACAATTTCTTCATTTTATTTTTCAATGGCATTTTTAGTCCTCCATATATAATGGAACACTAATATTTTTCTGTATTTTTGATCAAATAAATGCAGACTTGATGTGCATAAGACACTTCTTTAAAAAAAAAAAAAAAAAAAAAAGTAATGTGTCCAAATTTTTGAACAGCAGTAGTAGGCTACTGTACTATTATACTATTGCTGCATAATTATAAAAAATGTCAAAGTCCTTTCACGTCACCATTTCGCGTGTTTGTTGTCCGCCTACACTTCACATAATAGGCCTGTAGGTGGCGCCTGGGCTTCATTTAACTAACTATGATAGTTCGATCAAATGGTAAACGGTGTATCAATATACATAGACTAAATAAAAAGCGACTTTAATACTACTTCATATTAATGCGACTTTTGGTGCTGGTTTACATTGTTCAAACGACGCAGATTCAGATCGCTTCATAAATGTAAATTCGTCTGTCCATCTAATTTTCAAACGATTTATGAATGACTGGAAAATTACCGCTCCACTTCACATTGTCCAATGAAATTTGAACTTGTTATGCCAGATAACGATTGATCGGTGTATTTTACATGACAAACAGGCTTCATTGAATTATGTAATATTTTAAAATATTTGATATGTGGATTTTTAATTGAATCGACACTTTTATTATTGGAAAAAAATGGTTTGGTTATTCCTTCCTGCCGTCGAGCCATATAGGCCTACTCACTGAAATACCAGAGAATGTCTAATATGGAAATACCTATATTTGGCTCGAGAGCATCGGTTCCCAGACTGTGGAATACCTACATTTACACTAGTGCATTTTCATTTTAAAACGCATAACTTTTGCTACGGTTACGCCTGCCGTCCACACACACTAGTTACTCCTGAGTTTTAGACCCTCGTCCGAAGCAAGACACAAGCAACTTGACGCAAGTGACGCAACCTATTAGCAACGCGTTGTGGCAACGGCACCGACCTCAGATTATCAGAAACGTAAACATAAACGTGAATTTAGGCTACTTTAGTTTTGTACACATTGTCATGATAATTATTATAATCAAATGCATTTTGTTTTATTGACCACAATATTATCATTGATATTTGTTTGAGAAGGGCACTCTTGAATAATTTTGAAAAAGGGCAGGTAAGTACCATGGAGATGTTTCAACTCAGTTTCTGTGCGCTTCAATATAATGTCCGCAAGGGGGCGGCAGAGACTGATTATAGCTGTCAGTGGATTTTTAGATCTGCATACAGAAGTTTTTGTCAGGACAGCGAGTACAACCAGCTGTTCATGGGACACTTTTCTGGCAGTTGTGTGATGTATATATAACCATCAATGTACCTGATTAAACGAATAACTTGACACAAAGATAAAGATCCTAAAAAAAAAAAAAAAAAAAAAAAAAACAGCAAGTGGGCCTAAGATGTCTCTATTGTGTAGAGGTGTGAGAAGGGGTGACTTGACCCCTTGTGCTGGGGTCAGAGGTCAGTCTGTATTCTGTGGCTTGCATAAGAATGATTGACAGGAGGAAGTATCTCCTTGACTTGAGGAAGAGAGAAGCTTTAGTTCAATCAGTTGACGATATATACGTCATTTGCTCTGTTTATTCTTAACCTTCTGTTTTGAAGTGTATTTTACTTCAGCGCCACTATTGGTGTTGTTATTGGTCATATTTAAGTTTGAACTGTTTTGCGATGCAGCAAACTCCGTTCATTCATCTTATTAATGTTTAGTTTTATTTTCAACGTTTATACAAATTCAATAATTCCGCAGATGCTATATAAGAAATAGTGTCATAAAATCAAATTTGCCTCTGATCTTGCTTTTGTTTGACTGTTTGTATGTGTTGTGGTATAGGGTTTCCTCTTCCCCTCTTGTCCCTAGAGGCCACTCTCATCTATTAACACTTTTAATGGATAGGAAGTAGGTTCATTACCCCACCCCCTATAAACACATCATAATCAAATGTCCATTTCATAGTCTCAGTTTTGATATTAAAATCCATTCTCACTTTTACCAGCATCTCTTCATGTTTCTCTCTCTTTCTCTTGAGCCCACTTCTACATTTCATGGACTTAAATTACAGTAACATTGCATTGTTAAACCATGACCTGTCAATGGAATGGTCACAAAGGGGTCAGACAACGAGGTCACGACCGAGCTCGGTCTGTCACAGCATCTAATCTGAGACTACATTCTGTTAGTCAAGGTGTAATCCAACAGATTATCAAGAACTAGAGGTAATGCAGGAGATACCACCCAAGCCTTCAAATTCTCAGGTTGAGAGTCCTCGAGCATCTGCTGATCTTCTGCTCATATCCCCATGGGAGAGCATAGTCTTTGGACGAGAGGTGGCAGCTGGGATTAAAGAAGCGGTTTCTCGGAACATGAGAAACCGCCACTGAATGACGTCTTCCTCTGCTCAAGTACTTAGTAGTATCTTCAAAGCCTAAAAATAGGATACAGACAAATACCTCCCCCATTAGAAACCCACTAACAGGCATTGAGGGATTAGTGTTGCCAGTTTGATTGAATTGTCCCTCCTTTTTGGTTGTGAATGAATAAATACACTGTAAAAAATTATTCTCATGATCTGTTATCGAAACTTTTTTCTTTGGTCAAATCAACTTAGATAATTAATGTGGTTCAGATAACATAATATTTTGAGTTTCTATTTATTTTGGTTTGGTTCTCCTTTATTGTATTAAATATTTCTTTTAATTTCAATGAACTAAAAAAATTTAAGTTAAACCAACAATTTTTTACAGTGATACTCCCACTTTGTTCTTTTTACTACACTGTATAAAAGTTGCTGCCTTAAATTGTTGGTCATTTCAACTTAAATTACATTCAACTTGTTGAATCTTGTATAACTTGTAAAGCATATGTTGTCATAACTTATTGATCATATCATTTTTAACAGTGTGAAAAATCATTTTCTCTTATGTATTCATAGTAAACTTTTATCCAGTGGGATTTTATTATATGAAGAGTTCAGATGCAAAAGCCTCTAAATGCCATCTGAAATTTTCTTCTAGAATGATAATTTTTATCAAGCTCGTATATTTAAGTTCAGTAATTTCACTTAAATGGCAATGAAGATTACCTATTAATTGTCATTTAAGTGAAATCACTGAACTTAAATATACGAGCTTGATAAAAATGATCATTCTAGAAGAAAATTTCAGATGGCACTTAGAGGCTTTTGCATCTGAACTCTTCATATGTAAAGCTGCTTTGAAACAACATAGACTGTGAAAAATTCAACACAAAATGACTTGATCTGACAAATAAGAAGAATACAAGCAGAATCGGTTCAACTGAGGGGAAAAAACAATACTAGTAGTGTTATACCAAATAACAAACTTCAGATTATCAAATCAAACATGATGACCGCAATGACCATCTCCAAACAAATGAGAGCTCAAAAGATTGTCTGCGAGCCAAATGATCCTTAATTAATTGATTTAGATAATTATGGGGTTGGCTCGGTCCAGCCTGTGAGCATGAAAAGGGCACAAAGGCATTGAAGAGGCCTGTAACACGGTGTTTGTGCTTGAATACTGTACATGACCTCTTGTTAAACCGCTCTGGCCCGCCAACAACTGACCAGGACACAATGTTCAGTTCAGACAGACTTCATGGCATGCATATGCTCACACACGAAATGTTTGTATTTTTTTGTGTTATTTTATATTAATTTATGACAAGAACAGAGGAATAGTTTATTTGCTTTTTTCACAGCATGATGTACTAAATAGAAAGGATGAATTATGTAAATCTGAAATTTCAAACCAAATCAGACCCATTCACGCATAAAATACATCAGAATTACTGGCTTACAATAGTGAATTGGGATAAGGAGAAAACACAGTTTTGAACACCTGTTTACAGTATGTGTGTGTGTGTGTGTGTGTGTGGTCCAGGTATTCCCTATTGTGAAGAACAAATGTCCCCACAAGGAAGGTAAAAATAAAAAATGTTGATGTTAAAGGGACAAAATTTTGGTCCCCATCAGGAAAACAGCTTATAAATCAAACTACAGGTTTTTTTTTTTTTGGGGTTTTTTTTGTGAAAATGTAAAAATGCTAAATGGTTTCTCTAAGGGTTAATTAGGAGTCAGGCTAGGGGGTAGAATGCACAGTTTGTACAGTATAAAAATCATTATGTCTGGGAGAGTCCTCATAAAACACAGAAACCCAGCATGTGAGTGTTGAATGTTTACATATCCAGTCAAAAAGTTTGGATTTAAAAAAAAAAATGTTTTTGAAAGAAGTCTCTTATGCTCACTAAAGCTGCATGCATTTACTTGATAAAAATACAGTAAAACTGCAATATAGTGAAATATAATTTAAAGCAACTGTTTTCTTTTTTAATAAATGTAACAAAGAAATGAATACTTTTATTCGGAAAAGACACACTGACAAAAGAGACAGCAAAGACAAAAAAAGTGTTTCATTGTTAAGAACTTTTATATGCTTTTTAATCACAAACATCTTCTGTAGTGTAGCACAATGTAAAATGTTCTTTTTAAAGTATCATTCCCCAGTGCTGTGTTGGGATGGGTGTTTCTGTGCCTGTGCATTACCCTGGGATGAGTGTTTCTTTTTCACCATTAATAAGAACAAATCAACCAAATTAACATTGAGCACAAATCCTCTTAAAGACTATGGCTGACCAGGATGCTCTCGATTCATCCTATCCTTTAAAGAAAAATGTTGATATGTATTGAAATTGCATATTTAATATTTACACATTTACGGTCAGCACAGCTGATGTTTGCCTATGTTTGCATGATGATTAGTATCTTTGACAGACTTATTTGGTTGTGTGAGTTTATAAGGAGGTTGTGTACCATTTCAGGAAGCACTGCACAAGAAGTCTTTATCCTCATTATGCGTCCTCTTCATCTCGAAAAACTGGTTTCTTTTACTGTATCTTGGTATCTTATTGTATCTCATTTGGTCATTTTCCTGCCTGTTTTCATGTCCAAATCAAAGAATTACTTTACTTTCATTACTTTAAAATCATAGTTTGATAAATAACTTTAAGTATATCAACCCTGCTGAAAGTCTTGATTACATTATTGAGTATGTCTTTGAATATTTTCCAAAAGTCATCTTGAAATGAGACGAATTTCACAGACAGGAGATTAACATTAAAGACGTCTCATGTCTGGCCTCTACTGGCCAAAGACAGTACATGAAAGCACTGGTGGATCAGATTAAACCTTGACACACGTTATAAAAAGTTGTAATTTCTAATTTAGTAAGGCTTGAGCCCGTGCCCCTTTAATCGCTATTAAAGTGTCCTTTCAGTCGTATTGCGGTGCCCCCCGGAACTCAATTTCGCTAAAAGGTTCTTTGGAGAACCCAAAAGTGTTGTTCAATGGCATCACTACAAAACCCCCCTTTTGGAACTTTTATTAATTAACTTATTTTTAAGATTTTTTTTTTTTCTTTATATTTAGTTTAGCTGGAGAGATAGGACCACGAGCCTGGCTCAAACTTGGGTCGTCCAAAGCGCAACTGTGCTATGTCGGAGCGCTACCCACGAGGCTCCCACTGGAACCTTTATTTTAAGGGTGTTAATGCACAATTGAAGGTGAACAGAATCAGTGTTGTTGTGAATGAAAGAGGCCTTGTAAATTTGGCTGTTCCAAGCTTCATAAAGTCTATCAAGATTTAATGAACATGAGTGATGATACAGTGTGTTGCCTTAGTTTCCTCTGTGGTACTGAAGGTAACAGCCTGCACCTGTGCCCTCTGGTAGTATGAGAGAAAAAAGGAAAAAATTGTTCTTGGCAAAAACAGTGGTTGAGACCTGTCGCACGCCAGACCCTGCTAAGACCACACGCAGGTGTGTGTGTGTGTGTGTGTGGTCTAGTGTGGCAACAGTTATCAAAAGTGGGAGTTTCTGTGCCTTAAGAGACGTTTCTTATCTTGTGTCTGAGTGTAATGTCCCACCTCTCCATCACTCCACGTAACCTCCCCCCTTTCCCTCTCCTGAGTCCCGTGTTCAGTTCTGGACAGTTTCCAATGGAAGGGATTATTGTTAAATTCACATAATCTCCTGTGTTTCCTCCAGAGAATCTGACTTTTTAGACTTTTAAACAATTCACACAGCTTGTCTATAATAATTATTATGTCCATCCTAGTGGTTCATTACACACCTAGTGCAGCCTTCAGGCTCAATTCACCATTGAATACACGGTCAAATTCATTTTAAATCTAAATGAATGCAGATAACAAACAGTCAGTAATCTATAACATATTGCCTGTCAAACACTACTGACAAGTCCACTTGCAAGTCTGCAGGCTACCTATCATTATCCTTCTGTTTTTTTTCCCATGGGATGCAGTAATCCAGGTCTTCTCTTCATTGTGAAGCAAGTATCCGCTTCAGTGGTGGGCCAGAGAATATTGGATGGGGATTCCCAAGATTCCCAGACATCATGCAGTTCCTGATCTCCTGACTACTTCACCTCACCTCAAATATTCCACAAGTATTATCTCTCACTGCATATATTTTAAAAGAATATTCTGGGTTCAATAAATGTGAAACATATAATTTTATAAAAGCACTTACATTAATTATTCTGTTAAACATTTCACCTTTAAACCTTTAAAGTTGTAGCATTGTTTTTATTGTCATTTTTAGAGTTTTAGGCATTACTTTGTCATTGCTACAAAGTAGTAAAATTGGATATACTGTAACTTTACATAGAAAGGGCCAGTAAGCAATTCTTTTCACTCTAAAATCATGTTAACATACATATTGTTCACATTATGGGGCTAGCATTTGAACTTTGATGAATTCTTTCAACTTTCACTCCATTGTGAGTCCTTCACTGTCAACTGGATTATTTCTATAGAGTCAAATTATTTTTTACGTTTGTGTGAAGTTACCAGCATAATGTGCAATATTTGTACTCACCAGAAAATCTAAACTTTGCATGAAATACAATACTGTATATATAATTAGTTTCTAAACTAGTAGACAGAGGTGTCAAAAGTATTCACATTCATTACTCAGGTAGAAGTATAGATACTAGGGTTTAAAAAGACTTCTGTAGAAGTTGACGTATCAACTCAAGCTTTTTACTCAAGTAAAAGTATAAAAGTACTTGTTTCAAAACTACTTAAAGTATAAAAGTAAAAGTAATGTAAGAAAAAAAAATGCAATTAATGCAATTCATTTTATTTTTATTTTTTTACGACGACAAGCCGGAATGAAAACAAGCCGAAATTAAATAGGAGTAACGAGGCTATTTTTAAAATGTAAGGAGTAGAAAGTACAGATAATTGCGTGAAAATGTAAGGAGTAGAAGTAAAAAGTCGTCTGAAAAATAATTACTCCAGTAAAGTATAGATACCCCAGATTTCTACACTGTAAAAAATTTGCTGTAGTTATGCAGCTACTTGCCAGTAACTTACTGTAGATTTAAATTTATGCTATTTACTGGCAACAGTTTGTTCAAAGTTAAATGAACATTACACATTAACAAGTCTTTGTCTTTACAGAATAAAACTATAAAATAACAATCTAATGCAAAGCATTCTGGGAACCAGAAATCTTCATCAACCTTTTTCTGTTTTTCCTTCAGATTTTGGTTCCCAGAATGCTTTGCATGAGGCTGTTATTTTAGTTTTATTCTGTAACGATAAAGACTTGCTAATGTTTAATGTTCATTTAATTTTGAACAAATTGTTGCCAGTAAATAACATCAATTTAAATCTACAGTAAGTTACTGGCAAGTAGCTGCCAGTAATACTGTAATTTCTACAGATTTTTCTAACAGTGTACTTAAGTAAGGTAACAAAGTATTGTACTTCGTTACTTGACACCTCTGCTAGTAGATTGTAATAGATTTTACGTTTGAAGTATATATATATTATATATATTGTCCATACAATAAAAGTCAATGATAACCAATCCTGTTTACCACCATTCTTCAAAATATCTTTTTTTTTGTGTGTGTGTGTGTGTGTGTGTGTGTTCTACAGAAGAAAAAGTCATACAGGTTTAGAACAACATGATGGCGAGTAAATGATGACAATTAAATTTTTAAAATGTAAAAATAAAAAACTATCCCTATAAACTTACTAACTTACCATCCAGAAATATGAATTGTTTATTTAAATGAATAATCTGTTTTCAAACATCTCTTGAATTTGAATGCTGGTAAGGACACGGGCATGTCATGCATCTGTCTAATTTGGCAAGCATCTAGAAAGTGACAGATGCATTTATGCCAAAATACCATATCTGATTGCACAGCCTTTGATGTCAACAACAAAAGACACAAGAAGAGTTTTTTCCTTCCTTTTAAAAATGAAACTTGAACTAAGATAAACCTATTTATTTTGGTATCCTAACTTTGCAAGATAACCGTATATATTGTACAAAATTATGATCAATAAGTTTTGACAACATGTTTTTACATTGATTTAACTCATCAAAATAAGTCCTACTTTTTTTGTTATACAATATTCAACAAATTTTTCAACTCAAGTCAGTTGAAATTTTTTAAGTTTAAATGACTTAATCATTCAAGTTGATTGTACTTAAAAATGAAGGCAGCAACTTTTCTTTTTTTTTCCTTTTTTTTTTTTATAGTGATTTGCACTTAATTTTCACTTAATAGTTCTGAGACCTGTTTTCAGGGCACATCCCACAGCAACACACAGTCTCACCCCCAAACGTCACATACTGACGCGTCTTGACCAAACGGCAATATACGACGAAAAGGGTACCCCTAAAACGTCCATATGAGACGAAGACATAAGCGCACCAGCAGCGCCTCTTAGCGGTACCCTAACGCATACCTAAACCTACCCATAACCCGAATAGTCACATACGGACGTTTTAGGGGTACCCTTTTCGTCGTATATTGCCGTTTGGTCAAGACGCGTCAGTATGTGACGTTTGGGGGTGAGACTGTGTTGCCCACAGCATTCAGAAGCCCTTGATTGCTGAGAGGATAGTATCTTGAGTATATTTATATATATTTTTTAAGATCTGTTATTTATTTGAAACAGAATTGATCTTAGTGTATATGCGCAGAATGTGTGTCTGGGCGCCTTTGAAGTATTAAACTGTTCTTTGAAGCTCAGATGACAGTGTGTGAGTGCATGTTTGGGATTGATGTGGACCCGAGCAGTGGCGAAGAGGAACTCAGAGTCACTGACCCACGGCCTATTTCCACCCAACACTAACAGTCACTCAGCACTGCTTTGAGTGTAACTGATAACACTCGAACACGCAAGCACCATCTCTTCTCAGAGCGTCCACAAACAGGAAAGCACCTTATATCTGCTGCAGAACCCAGTGCGGCCCATTTCAGCCTGTCAGCCTGGAGAGGCTCCAGTGACACTGGTTGCATCAGCCGTAATCTTCCCAGAAGGGGAAGCTCCTTCAGGGCGAGCAGATGTCACGTGAATGAAAGAATGACACGAACAGGCCTTAGAGAAGTTAAAAATTAAAAAGTACGTCAATGGCTTTTTGCATGCACAGGACGTCTATACCGCTCCGCCTCGAGGATGCTCTGTCAAGAGCAGAAACCCATATCCTCCTTTGAACTTGTGATTGACAGACAGGAATGCCCACATTTCACATTCAGAGTCTCCTGCTATAAAAACAAACCAGGACCAATGTGGATCAGGGTGTCAGTCAAGAGAGAGGCGATCTCTTTCATATTCAGCCTTGTAAACACTCCCGCTTTCTCTGACTAATTTGTTGAATATAGTTACAGTTGTCAAGGGCAAAGCCGGACGCATTTGAAGCCTGCTCTGACGGTGTTTAGGTTGGAAGTGTCGGTTCCTCTCCCTTAGGCTTTATTATGGCTAGACGAGTCGATTGTCAACAACTGTCACCTGTCAGGAGCAAGGGCCGCATCATCTGCCTTTACCTGCCATGTAATTAGTGAAGCAACAAGCCCTTGTGTTGAAAAAAATGCCATGCCATGCCAAAAACACAGCACATAGCGTGCATGACCAAAGCGTTCTCAGTTTATTGGTTTTCTATATTGAATGGCATTCAGGTGACTCATTCATTACAAAATAAAGCTTTTAATATCTAATGAAATTTTTTTCCAATTTTTTTTTTTTTTTTATTCATATTGAGCTGCAATGTCGTTTTTGTAATGGGGTGGGTGGCAAGACCACAGTCCTTTCCACCTGTTTCCCTGCGGCTGATCTAGAGTGAGGTTCTCATAAGCCGGCCTGCGAAAAGATATATGAGAATATTAAAGAACTTAATTTCATCTTGATGCAATGAAGAACAATAGCAGCTTTGTGCAATCTCGCAGACTGTTTTTCTCTGTGGTTTCGCTAATAGAAGGTTCCACCCTCTGAGATATTTGTCTTGGTAAGTGGCTTCCCTTGAGATGATTCTGAATGATAAGGCTCTAGCAGATGTAGAGCATATGCATAATGTCTGATTGACATTTACCAGGCGTTAATCAACCACCACATATTTCCTTTATGGAATGGAGGAAGCGTCAACCACTAGATTTGTCCTAGAGGTTGAGTCCTCCGAAAACTCGGGTGTATAATTTTCTCCACATAAGGAGGCAAACTAATTACAACCCAATTAGTTCATTCACCTCACTTATTTACAAAATGTAGAGATCATGATTTTAGAGGGAGACCACAAACTTTCAACAATCTTTGTGCTTTCTTTACCAAACATAAAAAAATCCCATAACAGTTACAAATCTAAACTGAGTATTTGTAGTCCCGCAAAAGACTTTTACAAATTCCTTCAAAGGAGGTTGTGTGTGTAGTGTGTATACAGAACTGTGGTTAAAGGGAGGGTCATGAAATAAAAGGTAAATAAACTTCATCCAAATACCTATGACTAATTAACTGACTAAACCTTGAAACCTGTGAAAGGATTTAAACGCTATTGATGTTGCATATCAGGACATTTTGTCAGTTCATGACTTAATGGAAACTTAATTTAATTTATGATTTAATAAATTCATTCTTAGCATAAACACACACACACACACACACACACACCTTAATACATTGACAAATCAGATAAATAAATTCATCAGTATTTGTCTTGAAAAAATAAATAAAAATAGGCCTACCAATAAAAAGTCCAGTCGTCAGTTAGTTTGAAGCCTATATCATGAAGCCTAAATCAAATACTTTACCTGCATATTCGGACAGCATAGTTGTATCATTAATTATCAGAGGTAATCTGTATATATATATATATATATTTGATGCTGGTTTAGGATTGACCAGGTTTAATCCGTGTTGTTGTGATTTCATGAGTCACACCTGAGGTTCCTGTTTTGCTCAGGCCTCGTTTGAGCCTGTCAGCAGCCACAGGAAGCCACACATCCATCTCTAACACCCCATCCCCCCCGACCCACACACATGTGCGCATGCACACATAGAAAGACACTCAGGCAAAACAGTTGGTATTTATTAGCTTTACACAACTACTGGTGTATCTGTATCTTGACATGTGTCAAGACTCGTTACGCATACAATTTATAGTTAATCAGATATTTACTGTAGTGTACAGTCATATCTAGGATAAATCAGCAGTGGTGCATATAGGTCTGTTTTAACCCTTCTCTGGCTGCTTTGATTTTAGCTGAAAGCCTCAGGTTCCTCATTGGATCGAAAAAAATTGTCATGAGCAACTTTCCTTGAAAATTGACAGCAGCTTTCTTCTGCATTTTTGGTCGCCCTTTATATAAAATATTTTTATGACTAATATTTAATAAATTGGATACAGTGCACTTATTGTGTAAAAATATGTTTTTACATTGTACTTATATTTAAAAATGACTCCTTAACCCATCATTAAACCTATCCATAACATGAAACCTGCCCCTATTCTTACCCGTACCCCACCTCAATAGCAACACAACATGAACACAATAAGTACACTGTACCTAACAATATATTTTTTAATGTATGCTGTAAAGACACCTAATATAAGTATGACCAAAAATGTGAATCGGGTAACTCAAACAGTTATTATTTGATGCATTTAATAATATATTATATATATAAAATGCATACATTTATATGATATAAATAATAATAATAAATATAAAAAGGCATACTAGTACACTATATAAAGTGCCCAGACATTTAGATGATGAAAGGAAAAGAAAATGACAACAACCAAAAGAGCAATAAATAAGGCGATGAAAACGAGTGATAATGAGCTTTCTGAGGAAGTGGAGAAAAATACAGTGGTTTGGCTGGCATGTGTTCGCTATATGTCAGACACGCTCACACAGAGCACAGCGCTGTTATTGCAGAGTATAAAACACTCTCCTGTCATCTTCTTCTCACCACAGACCTACGGCGTTGCATGCACACGGAGTGGACGTGTTTTATTAGAACTGGAGCAGTTATCTGAAAAATCTCTGTACTGACACACTCACAGCACCCTAAAACACACAGACACAAACGCAAACACTGTCATACCCAGACAGGTTTGTGTATCAGTTCATCTTTGAATATACCTGTGTGGCCAATACATAATGGAAATAAGTCTTCAAAATAAGAGTCATTATCTTATCCATGTCAGCCATATGATATATGGATGATCTGCTTCTCTTCATTTTGATTATGAATTATGTAAATGTACAAATAATTCCATCTGCGTAATTCCAAATAATTCAAGGATTGATTACTGTTGGTGAAGCAGGTCATAAATATGTTTCAGGTTCCAGTAAAAATACTGTTGTAATTTATATGGGTGTTTCTTGAGCTATTCTTCAGCTTTGGCCCTGTGGATCATTAAACAAATAAACTCTCTCCAAACCCTCTTCAGACTCTCAGTAGTTTATATACTTTGTCTGCTAATAATGTCTAACAGTGGATTTACATGCACCATAGAAGAATTGTCATTTTTCATAACTGTCATTTCCACCACTCCACATGATGTATAATTTAATAGTGTTCTGTGATGGAAATTATGATGCAATTGACATTTTAAACATTAATAAAATTCGTCTTAATAAGGCTAATAGGAACTATGCTTATAGCAACCATTTTAGAATTTAGAAAGATCATGCATTTGTATTTTAAGATAAGTCTTAGACAATAAAACCTATACATACATTTTAATAGTTGCAAATATAAATGTCAAAGTCAGGGTGAAAAGTTTGGTAAAATGCATTTTAATGTGATCTTCATATGACAAAAAGAAAAGTTATTTTTTTATCATCACCGTAAGTCACCGTAAAGTCTTAACAGATTTTCAAAGTGTGAGAGACTATAAAAAAATCCTAGATTTAACAGTTTTGTTCCAATAGTGTGTGTGGAGTGCCGCGATGTGACCAAGACAGCACACCAAACACTCACAGATCCCGACTGTGAACAAGAGAAATCTCGCAAAATCTCTTGCGGTCAAACGTGACTTTAGAGTAAACAAACATAGCAGAGGACGGGTAAGAAGAAATGGCAATAAGAGGATTTCTGATTGTAAAAAAATATTCAACATGTTGGATATTTACAATTTGAGGCCCCGATTGATCGATCAATATTTACGACCATGGCGTTCTTCCTAAAATCGCCCCTATTATCTTGTAGTGTGTGGGTGCATTTACATGAAAAATGATAAAAGTGAATTATCGCTATAATAATCGAATTGGGTTGATGTACATACAGTATTGATGTGCGAGTGCAGTGTTTTGTGGTATGCGTAACATGAGTGTGTAATATGAGGTAATTTACAGCAGAAATTAGACCTTTTTATATGATTGCCATATTGTCAACATGGCTTGTTAAATCACCTTTCAGAGCCACTCCCCTCCACTTCTGTCATTCTCTTCCCTTCTTCTTTTTCTTTTTCATTTGTTCTAATTCCAGGGCTGGCCAGGTCTTGCCTGGATTTGAGCAGTGCTGGGTTTCAAAGGGGTAAGTGACACCGTACCTGTAATTTCATGGTTTCACTCCACCTGCCTTTGAAGTCTCAGACTGGAAATGTGTGTGTGTGTCTTCTGAAGGGTTGCTGAAGAAAGATTTTTAAGACTTTAGAAATGGGATTTTAGCTAATACTGAATTATTTTCAAAAGGTCTTTATATATTTCAACCAATGGATTTTATCGCAGTAATAGCAGACTTTTTATTGTTCTAGTCTGTGTAATGTGTATTTGCTTTGTTTGCTTTAACTTAAAACGGTTTCCCTTCTTTTCTTTCAAGATTGAAGGTTTTCTTTCTTACAATGTCTTCTACACGCCGCAGCAAGTCAGGGACTCATCAAAGTGCAAAGAGTGAATATGATTTCAGCCCTTTGATACTTTTGCCAATCCAACAAAATAACAGAGCAAACACCCCCACCGTCAATGTATCAGAATGCCACTGTGATGTGTGTATGTACGTTTACTGTATTGTATAAAAATGAGGAGCAACACTGAGGTTTGCTCTGCAGCTCAACTTCTTGCTAATGTCATTTGTGTTTACAGTCATCTTCTGTCAGTGTGTGTACTGTATGCGTGTTGTCAGCCCTATTTGTTCAATGATAGGCTGTTCTCCGTCAAGTGTTGATAGACAAATGATGCATTTTTTGTTATGAATCATTTTAAGCAACTCTTTAGAAACACTGCTCTCTAATCATCAACTCATTCACACCATTCACCATAACCCATTACCTATAGGAATTTACATTACAGTGTAGTGAGCATCTCCATTTCCTATAACATTCCTTAGCATACGTCAAATGTTTACTCCTAGTATTGAGGCCCTGTTTACACCTGGTATTACGATGAGCTTTGGTCATTCGGTTCACAAGTGGACAACACTAATTATAGAGCTAACACTTTACAATAATAGGGCATGAATAATCATGTACTAATACCCGAATTAATAGTTACTTCAACATGAACTCATGATTAGTGAAGATATGACCTAATCATGAACCAATGAAGAGCAATCCTTAACTATATGACAGGAGTCATAATGATTCATGCATGAATAACAGCAGCCTTAAACATGTTAGTACATGTTTGATAATTAATGCAGTAATTCATGTTTATGGGTAAACTAAATCAATCAGGCTCCGTAAGAATAAATGAGAAGTAATCTAAATTTGAATTAAACATATTATTTAAAGCTGCAGTCCGTAACTTTTTTGTGTAAAAAAAAAAAAAAACCATAACCAGCACTATCTGCTTGCCTTAGCTCGATTCAAATCGGTTAGCTTTTAATAATGATTTTAATTCCAGTGGTACTGGTGGATTTCCGCGGGAAATTCGAGCATGTCTGTGCGTCATTAACCCTCTGGGGTCCTTCGTTTAACAGTCACACTCAGGACCTTCGGGTCCAAATGACCGGAGGGCGGGATTAATATATATATTAAAAAAAAAATCTTTTTTTTTTTTTTACTTGTTTTTTATAATATTTTTTCTTTTCTTTTTTGGTGTTTTGAGATAATTTTATGATTTTAATTAATATTTATGCAATAATTATGACCCATTTTTTCCCATTGAATATAATAGACATTTTTTATATATGTATTTTTTTATTTTATTTTTATAAAAAAAAATGTGTGTGTTTTTTTTTTTGTACTCTTGATGTTTTAGAGATTCACCCCTTCACTGTTGAGTCCTTTTTTTCTGCATCCTGGCTGATTTGTAGATTGTATGCACAAAAAAATTCTGTGTTTTCATATTTTTGACAATTTCCCATTCATTTCCTATGGGGGTCATTTTTGACCAAAGAACAGAAGTGTGACGTGCTTGGATCATGACCCCAATATTTTTTGTGTGTTCACATACCTAATACCATAAAAGTCACCAAGTTTCGTAACATTCCGATGAAGCTGTGATTTTTAAAAATTCAAAACAGATTTTTGTAATCTGAATTTATTAGTGTGTATGTGTATAAAAGTGTGTTTGTGTGTGTGTGTGTGTGTGTGTGTGTGGATGTGTCTGTTTTGCACTCTTGATGTTTTATAGATGAACCCCTTCACTGTTGTGTGCTTTTTTTCTGGATCGTGGCTGATTTGTAGATTGTACGCACAAAAAAAACTCTGCATTTTCACATTTTTGCCAATTTCCCATTCATTTCCTATGGTGGGTCCATTTGGACCCGAAGGTCCTGAGTGTGACAATTTTTTTTACAACCACTTAGACTATTCAAATCCTGTCCCCAATTTTTTTGGGTGTTCATATACCAAGTACCAACAAAGTCACCAAATTTCGGACCATTCTGATGAAGCTATGATTTTTTACATTTTTTTATTTAAACGCTTCGGGTCCATTTGGACCCGAAGGACCCCAGAGGGTTAAGTCATATCTGTCCACATAAAGAAGGAGTCCCGGCAAGTAGGCTATATTGTGTGTGAGGATGTTCGAGGTGTAGATTTATAGCCTTTTCTCACAGCATTTGAAATAATTAAACTTATAGCGGATCCAGAATATTTCAAACGACAATCACCAGTGACAACTGGAGATTAACCAGTTGTAAAACCCAAAAAACTTCGGACTTCGGAGTGGCTAGAGAAAAAAAGAGACTGCAACGGGCCCATGCAAAAACAAGGATAGCCTAAACATCGGCAGGGCTTTTGAAAGATGGCGTAAACTCTGTGTTTTAAAGGGGTTCAAAACGGACGCAGAGATGGCTTTTTTTTTTGCTAGACAGGTAAGACAGTTCAATTACGTACCGCACTTGTTCGCTTAATTTACACAGTTACGGAGTTTCCTTTGTTGTGCCTTTCTCGTTTTTGCTATTATGGTAAATATGAATTATTTTGTGCTAGCTATGAGAGGGAGCAATTCACCTCTACTCCAAGAAAATCAAACCCGCCTCCCGTTGTCAAGTATTGGATCTGAATCAGATCGGTAAAGTGAAAATTTTCCTGACGTAGTTTATATTATGTTATATTATAACATGTTTATGCATAACAGGGATTCCGTTCATACACCATTTATTTCATAGCACTATGATTGTTATTTGTTTGTACAAAATAACTGCTCGTCTATGATTTGCACGGTTTGACATGATATAATAAGCGATCGATCGTTAGATTTAATCAGCGCGATTTACTGCAATGCTTTTTTCCCCTTAGTTGATCAGAACAAAACTGGATGTTACTTACTTGTTCAGACGTCATTTTCCGTTGAAAATTCTAATTGGTCATACTTCCAAAAAGTATATTCTGATTCTAAATGCCCGTATCCACACCGGCGCGGTGATTGACAGCCGCACACTCACCTCAAAACCTTGGATTCATCCGCGCTGTTTCATGCCGATGTACAACCCACGTAAAGTGGATAATTCCGCAAATAACTGCAATTGCAGATTTCGAACAGAGATGGCGACAAAGAGGAAAAGCTACGGACTGCAGCTTTAATACTGCCATAATTTAAACTGTAGTATCACAATCTGCCATCTACAGCTTTGTGACAAATAATTGGAATGGCACATGATTATTTATCCATTAATTTCACAGATCCGTCTAATCAAATGTGGAAAATAGACTAATAACTTCCACTAATACATTTAATTTCATCTAAACTGTTTTCTGATTTTTATAGTTCATTTAGGCCTATGTTTAGTAATAGCTATCCTGGAATTACAGTATAGGGTTTGTTTCTGGTGGGATACTCATTAGTGGCACACAAGGTGCTCGCTCGCACCTTAGTTGTGTTTCTATGGTAATACTGGCATTTTTATCTCATAAATGATGACTGCTTTTGTAAACATAATTAATAATCAAAGAAATGTTTGCATTTGTTGTTTAAATGTATATGCTTCGATTAGCATTAGCTTATAACTAATGCCCTATTTTACATGTAAATGTGCCTTATGTGTGTCTTTACAGGTATGTTTGGGCTTTCTTTTAAGTCCATATATGTTTAATTGTATAAATAAAAATAAAAGAACTACACATCATTTTTATCTTTGTTTTTTTTATGGTACAATGGAAAGAAAGGAATAAGGATGGCACTCTTATTGTGTATGTTTATTCATATTTTAGTTAATAGATTTGTAAGTGCATCATTATGTCATGACTTTACTTGAGGAGGCACGTTATAATTAATTCATTATTAATTAACCGTACACTAACATAAAGTAATGGCTTATTATTGCATGACTGTGTCATGACTTTACTTGAGGGGGCACATCATAATTAATTCAGTGTTAACTACTTACCAATTTCAGCTCATGATTTAACATAATCTTACTATCAAATACACATGTACTACAACTAGTATTCAGCCCAGTTAAGTGATGTTGTGTGGCTTTTCAAACAGTCAGAGAACGGAGGTACAGTATCATCACGGCCTGCGTCTGGATGGAGAGTGAACTTCTGATCCCAGCAAATGTTCCCCTGACCTTAGTTCATGTACCCTGTTTGGCTATTTTTTTTTTTTTTTTTGGTTCATATATTCACTAATCATGAGTTCATGTTGAAGTAACTATTAATTCAGGTATTAGTGCATGATCATTCATGCCCTGTTATTGTAAAGTGTTACCATCATGGGTGTAAACGGGGTCTAAAACATCTTGAGCTTTTCTACTTTTGACCACTTCCAGAGTGAGTCGAAAACGCATTCGACTGGATTGCTTTTGTAGTGTAAACGCTCATGTGGTCGAATGTGTTTGAACAGCCAAAAGACCGCCTACTCTCCGCCTACTCTCCGCCTACTCCGCCGGTCCATTGGTCATATTTTCTAAACTCCATTGGTGATTCAACCAATCAAAATGCTGTGTGAACTCAAACAATCAGCATGTTCAGTGCCCAAGTCCCACCCCCGAAAGTTCCTGAACTTTGAAAAAGTACTACCTCACGAGCAGGGACTTTCTGAGGGGGAAGTTTTTACCCGGAACTTAATTAAGACCCTAGTTCCTGCAGTCGAAACACACCGAGTACCACTCCAAAGTCCCCAGTTCCTGGGGAAAGTTCCTGCGGTGAAAACGCGACTAAAGTGAAATTTTACTGGTATTGGTATTGTGACAACACTAGTGTCTTCACTTTTTAACCTACAATACGGTCTAGCAATGTATCTCACTTTGCTAGATGACATAAGCTACTGTGTTTACCATAATTGATGTAAAGGCTAAAGATCAAATGCATCAGTGATACCAATGAACAATGTTTACTTGTTGACATTGTCAAATGTAGGAAGAAAGAGTGAGAGAGAGTTTCCACTGAGTTTCCAGTAAGTGTGTTTGGGCTTTGCTTCAAGTTTTTGACAGGAATATCAGTCCGTCTGCGCAGGGGGTATGACCCTTCCCTCCTCCCGACCCTCCAAAGCTAACAGAGCGACGCCAATGACCCAGCCGTGCACCTGAACTCCCTCCCCCGCCTGCCCACCATCGCTCCAGCTCTCACAGATTAAGAAGTTTAGAAACCATGTTCATTCACAACAACCATCACAGACTGAACCTCATTCGCTTCTGTGGGAGCGTATTAGTGTGATGCACTTCCTTCGCAATTGTCGACGTGTTGCAACTGCACGGTGTAATTTCAGCAGAAGCTCTCTAGCAGGAAGTTTGCCTCTTCCACGACACTGAGTCCAATCCCTGAAACGATAACTGTCAACATATCCCAGTGTGTGCGAGCTGGTGTCATGGCGGATGAGAGTGTTTACCCATAACACAAAGCTGTGAGTTTGATGCATTAATACCACGGACCTGTGTAAACTGTAAACAAGTCACCAGTGCCCACCTCTCTCATTTTCTCACAGTGTCGCACATTCACCCTCCCCCCCACCCCCCTCTCTTGGGTCAGCTTAAACAATAATAACACAGTACAGTGCCAGTACACATGCAGCACCCCCTTCTTTACAGACCAAACCACCACCAACTGTGCAGTTAGTTGTAATCTCTGCCACTTTTATTTAATAAAATATAAACTGTAATATGTTCAGAATCAGATCCATTCACAGCTCTGTTATTTTTTCCCATGTTCCAGCAAAGAGGTCTCTAGGCCCTAATCGCTTGAGGTGTTTGTCCATTTTAGTCTGGGGAAAGAGTGAGCGGGAGTATATGGAAGACTGGGTACATCTACTGTAGATTGAGCTGCTGGGTCATGTCTGGTCATGAAGAAAAGAAGGAGCTACCACACTCGAGGGAGCTTTTCCCTCTCCAGATGTTCGTCCCTCCTGCCTGCCTCTGTCTAAACCAATCAGTGTCCAGAATGCCGGCCCATCCAAAGCATACAGGGTTACCTGGTGGGAGCTGACCTTCAGGAATTATTTAGCAGTCACTGAGCAAAGCCTAAAAAACACAACACCATTTTGGAAAACAAGGATAATAAAGCGGGATATGGTGAGATGGAGGGAAATATGTTTGAGGAGTTCAAAATATGCTTGAATCTGACCCTTTACATGCGTGGTTATAATTGAGCTTCAGTGGGTTTTTATGTAGTCGTCGGTATGCAGTCTTCATCTGTCTGTTTGGAACTTTGCTAGCACTTCTCTAGCAAATTTATCGAGTTATTGCTCCCTTAATCACTTGTTGCATGTAAGAAATAAGCAGTCACAAAATATCTGCTTGGTTATGTTTCACTTGAGTTTGATATAGATCACTATGTGCTGTTGGTGCCTCTGAAGCTGGCCTGAAACTGTTTTACATCATACACAGAACTCAGAACTAAATGCACTTCAAAAATTAGTGTACAGTCAGATTTAAACATTTTGTTATTTTCAAATCCTATCATAAATGTTTCCAGTTTTTATGAAGTTGGATCTGAATTATGCTATTCTATAGTGTTTTGTCCACCTTATACATGTTAATCAGACTACAGACCTCAGTGTTGTGTCCACTGTGCAACTTTTCCATTGCTCTCCAACGTAAAACGCACTAGATGGACGTGTTTAACCGTTGCGCTCTCCTCTTTTACAGCGTCTCGCGCAAGAAATGGCATTCTAAAAACACGTTGCTCAAGTTAAAAGAAGTTCAACTTAAAAAAAAAAAAGAACTTTTTTCTTTCGACTGACCATCTCACATTTTAATGGCAAAACTGCATTCTGTGTGAACCGGCCCTTAGAGAATAACTAAGCAGGGTCACTGTGATTTTGCCAAGTAAGACATGTTCCTGAATCAACATAATTTGTTGATCCTGGAATAACATTCCTGTCTGAAAATTTTGTCCTAACCCTATCCCCACCCCTACCCCTGAACGTACCCCTAAAGTCAGAGGGGAAATGATAGGTGAATAACACTGAACTACAAGCACCCAACCCTGGCTGTAAGCCTAAACTTGACATAAACTGTAAACATGTCCCTCAAATCTGATCGGTTGATTGGAATGTTGTTCCAGGATCATGTTGTACTTCAACGTTCACCACTGAGGAGCAAGCTAGCTTCCTTAGTGTCATAAAACACATTATAAGAGATTTTAAGCATAATGTGCTAAACATTTTCAGGTGTTCATTGACTCATAAGGCATAAGGAATCACATGCACTCACTATAGTCCCCAACCCCCCACTCGGCCTCTCCCTTCATGCAGACTGCACTCGTCCTCCAGATGAACCTGTCTGTGAGGGCAGTGGGTTGGCAGTGGGCTGGATTAGTGGGCCTGTTGCTCAGGTTGGACGCTGCTCTTCTTAATGAGCTCTTCTCCATGGCTCAGAGAACCCGGCTTGACCAGATGTTCAGCCTGGGGGATGGCGAAAGGGTGACACTAAAGCGCATCTAATGGAGCTGCAGATAACGGCTCTGACCTTATGTCAGTGGGCCAACAACATTCGGCTAGAAACTCCCCAGGAAGTGACACTTGTGAGTGATTTGTTAATTGACTCAACAGGACAACATTGGAAAAATGGAAACTTTGGAAGATGAAATGAATGAAAGAAAGATAAAGGCGAAGATGTCTAAAGCATTTAAGGTGAGAGCAAAGAGGCAGACATGCACTGGCAAGTGTCCCAGGACTCTGACCGCAGACAGACCTCCCACTTTATACACCTGCTTCAGCTTTGCACAACATGTGTCTGACACACACACACACACACACACACACACACACACACACACACACACACACACACACACACACACACACACACACACACACACACACACACACACACACACACACACACACACACACACATTCATCTGTCATTCAACTGCAACAGCCATTCATGCACTTGTGCAAAGAATCTGTGTCAAGGCTTATATCTTCACATTGAACAGTACAATAAATCTGACTTTGACCTGTTTAGAATGTAAATCTAACAGTAGTTCCATGTGGAAAAATAATGAAAGATAATTGTGAAACAACAGCGTGTGACTTATGCTTTTATGCTTTGAACAGAATTTGAAATCTCTGTCTTATTGTCCATCTAGTAAAGGTTAATTAAACGATTAAGTAAATTAATTGGAGATGTGATACTTTTCAGATTGAGTGATTAGTAAAGTAATACAGTCAATAAAAGATCATTTTAAAAATGTGTTTTCATATTTTAAGACAAAGTCTGGGTCAGTTAGTTTCAATAAAATCTGTTAATAAAATCCTTCTGAAGTCACGGTCAAAACTCTTCACACATTCAGTGAAACAGGAGACTATGCGGACCAAAACTGTGAATCATTTTTCATTGCTTCATGATCACAGTTCCCAAAATCAATGAACACTTTTGTCATTACATGCTTTACATGCTTGTCTCCTTGTTAGCAATAATAAAAAATAAATAAAAAAACACCAGCAACAGCAGTGCAGTAGTCAGTTATGCTCTACTTTTCATAGAGGCTTTGTAGTACACAAACATCCATGTACGCAATGTGGTTCACACAGATATATGTTCCATAAATAGCTGTGTTTAATTCACTAGTTAGTCATTTATTGGGATGAAGCCGTGTTGACTATACAAGTGAACTGCAAGAGGATCAGCTTATGATTGCATTGGCTGCCAGAGAGGGAGAAGAAATGTATGAAGTGTTAAAGTTTGTTTTGTTTTTAACAGAATGTATGTAGAGAAGCTGTTCCCTCCTTGTACCCCAAGCTGCCTTTGCTGTCCCAGGGCAGGAGGTCAGCTGTACAATAGCGGCCCCTGTCCCAGTACTGTACAAAGGGCTGTCCATGTCGATTAGTGTTAGGCGTTAGGGGGTGAGCGTCTAATAGCTTATTACACCCCTGTGGGGAGAGTGGCCCCCAGAGAGCTGCAAATTGCAATCCGGGTCCAATTAAAAAATAAAAGCAAAGAACAGAAGGATGAGGACGCGGTGCAATGACACACATTCCTCTGTAGCCCCTCACATTTCACTTTCACACTCACTGCAAAAATAGAATACTGTGTAGTTTTAACAATTCATATTGTTAAAAGCGCTATATAAATGAAGGTGACTTGTAGTCATCACTATACTGAGACATTTCTACCTGTCCTGACCATTAAAAATGACTTTCTCTAGTGTAGTCAGGTTGAAGACATCAACAATATTTGACTTGAATAAACATTTTTACAGTCCAGCTTTGCTATCTATGGGCATACATTCAAATCTTTCACGAGGTTGTCATGTGAATAAATCTAGATTTAAATGAAAAGAGACAACATATTCTATGCATGACCTGAAGTTTTATTCTTACCCAAAACAGGGCAATATAAGTATTATGGAGTGCTAAACCCTCTCAAGTAATGTAAGTTTCATTCAAACATGAAGCCGGAGGGCGCTCTCTCACAGATGGTCCAAAATGGACTCATAGAAGTAATAACTACTTATATCGACAAAAGCGTCTATTGCTGTAGCTGAATAAAAAGCAGAAACGTTTTTACTGATGAAACGTGAAGACACTAAACACAAGATTGTATGTAATTCAAGTGATCTTGGATATTTTCAACAATAAAGTATATGAATAATGCAGTGCTAATTGGCTTTATTACAGAAACAGTCAAATCTAGCAACTATGCCATTGGGAAAATATAGCAAAAATACTATAGACAACAAATTATTGGCTCAGCAGTGTATTTGATTTTTAAAAGCAAGAGATATGAAAAAATAAAGCCTGTCAATTAAGCAAACATAAGAAAAAAAACTGGTATTAGACTTGCTATTTCTGTCCTCTTCACTTCTGAAATGATGGTTATGCACCTGTCTACACAGGGTTGTAGTTACACATTGCATATGATTTTAAAGATGTGTGATATTATGCAATATTATATTATTATTATATTATATAATAATTAATTACTTTACAGTTTACTAAGGTGATATGTCATTTGTAGACAAAAAATAAGCTGTCAGTGACTAAGTTTAATCTTTTGAATCTTTTAAATTGGCTTTATGTACACATGATTGATCGGTAATCTGGAGTTTTTTTTTATTTGAAGATGTCAAAGAACATTTAACCTCCATTGTGAATTTATATCTCATAATGTGGCTTTAATGCCCCAATTGTGACTATATTTCACAATGAGACTTTTTATCTCATAATGTGACTTTTTTTTATCTCACCTCCCAATTTCCACTTTTACAGTACCTCACAAAAACTGCAGCTTACAATAACTTACAATGTGACTTTATACACTTGACCGGCCACTTTATTAGGTACACCAACTCCTTATTAAAGCAAATCAGCCAATCACATGGCAGCAACTCAATGCTTATAGCCATGTATGGTCAAGTACGATCTACTGAATTTCAAAATGAGCTTCAGAATGGGGAAGAAAGGTGACTTAAATGACTTTGATCATGGCATGGTTGTTGGTGCCAGACGGGCTGGTCTGAGTATTTCAGAAACTGCTGATCTACTGGGATTTTCACGCACAACCGTCTCTAGGGCCAGACTGGTTTGAGCTGATAGGAAGGCAACAATATGAACACACAACACGTTGAATCTTGAAGCAGATGGGCTACAGCCGCAGAAGACACACCAGGTGCCACAACTGTCCGCTAAGGACAGGAAACCGAGGCTATATTCACAATAGAAGATTGGAAAAACGTCGCCGGGTCTGATGAATCTCGATTTCTGCAATGACATTCAGATAGGGTCAGAATTTGGCATAGACGACATGTTAGCATGGATCCATCCTGCCTTGTATCAACGGTTCAGGCCGGTGGTGATGGTGTAATGGTGATATTTTTTTGGCACACCTTGGGACTTCTAGTAGCAATTGTTGAACTGTTTAAGTGTAAAAGAAGGATTTATGTAATGTCCATTTTTCCCTAGAGATGGGCTGTAGATTTCCCCCCCACTGCAACAAGCGCCCCCCTTCTTCCCCTTCATGCAGGTGTGGGATCTGCTTTGTTGATCATAATCCTATGTGCGCAAGAGCCGCTGAGTGTGTCTGACTCCGCCCCCTGACCCCCCACCCCCACCCCACAGCCCAAGCACTGACCGTTTTGCTGGGCGACCTCATGGGATCCGACAGGCGTAAAAATAATGATGGACACCTTAGCCACCGCTGACCCGCCCTGACTCGCCCCCGACTCGCCTGCTCCACATGAGAGGTAACGCAACCACTTAACTGGGGCCCCGTAGATACACACACCGACGGGACAGACATACACACTCCTTCACACACATACACTTAAATGCTTCCTGCTGAGAGCTATTTTCCCTTTTCTTCTCTATCAGTAGGGGGGCCTTTTAGACTTAAACTTCAAAATACACAGTCTGAAAAATGATAAAAACAGCTCATTTGTGAGCAAACTTCTTTGTGATGCTGTTTACAAAAGGATATGGACACTGGTGGGAGTTCATCTCTAAAATGACATAAGCTGTAGCCATTGTTCCAGTGAAGTATCAATCACAATTAATGTTAGCCACTTATGTGTTTAATGTCTTCATTTGAGATGTCATAAAAACACATTTTGCTTAAAATACAGTGTACAATGACTAACCTGAAATATGTTTCTGCACCTGAATGGATCTCAGGGGGGAGCATGAGAAAAACTGATTGTGTGTGAAGGTTTGTCTCAGATCCAGACAGTGTGTTAGAGGAGAGCTGAGGTGGGCTGTTTCTCTCAGCTTAGCACTAGGAAAGCGATGTAATACTTTAATTACAGTCCTTAATCACTCACTCTAAAGCCCTCATATTTCTCACCTCCCAAACATGTATCAGCTCGTTTACAGTAGACTAGAGAAACACCGCAGCTCAGTACACAGAGTCAGACATCCTACACTCTTAAACATGTATCTTGATCACAAGTGCGAGAGAACATGTCTCATTCATCATCGCACAAGTTTCACAGAGTGTGCTAGTATGACCTAAAACAACTGATTCAACTATTACCTAAAACAGACCAAAGACAACTACTACAAAGTATTTGGGGGGAAAAAATATCAAAAATCAGTCGGATATCAAAAATCAGTCGTCTCTCATTTTAGCATAATAGGCCTGTGTGGCGGTGGGAAATGTAGCTTTTGACTTATGTAATGTCACAAATACTCTTCATTTGATTGTCATGTTTATGTATGGAGTGTAGTTAGGCAAAATGGAATAATGAAATGAATTAAGGCCATTGCTTGATGGCAACATTGAAAGAAGCCTCTCTCTCTCTCTCTCTCTCTCTCTCTCTCTCTCTCTCTCTCTCTATATATATATATATATATGTGTGTGTGTGGTTCAGGTACATTATGGGGACAAAATATCATGGAATACACACTGTAAAAAATGTCTAACCTCCCTAACTCAAACTTTTCTAGTGACTGATAACATCTACATTTTTCAATTGGCCCAAGTGAAATTCTGTAAATTATAAAATTAAATTTACAGAATTTCACTTGGGCCAATTGAAAAATGTTGATGTTATCAGTCAGGGAGGTTAGAATTTGTTTACAGTGCAGGATAAATGAATGTAGTACATGAATATACACTTATGGGATAGAATATACAGTTTGTACAGTATAAAAATCATTATGGCTATGGAAAGTCCCCATAAAACAAATGTGTGTGTGTGTGTGTGTGTGTGTGTGTGTGTGTGTGTGTGTGTGTGTGTGTGTGTGTGTGTTTAAATGTACATTCTTAAGATATTGTTTCATTGACTCAAGACTAAGATATTGTTTCATAACAGGCTTCCATTTTGACTGGTCACACCATTTGTAATCATGATTTCCTGATTTCCAAAACTAGACAATTAGTGATAAATTTTTTAGTTAATTTAATTTGATCTGGACTTGAACAGAAAAAAAACACAGTAAGATCATATGGAAGCCCTTAAATAGACAGGGCCACAAATTAAGGATTTGATTTAATTAAAATGTGGCCATACTAATTCATTACCTTGTTTTAATTTAGCTAAATTGTGTTCATGAATTAAGGAGGGAAGAAATTAAGTTGTGGGAACAAATTCCTAATTTCTGGACACAATATCTTGTCTTTTTTTGCCCACCGTATGTCATATGCAGGGCTCCGTAAGATCAAGAAAAGACTCTGTGTTGAAAACAAAGACATGAAAACAGGCCCCAACTTCTGTGACCCAACTTTGTTTGATACTTGACAGTTGGAGATAGTCATTCCCAGCCACATTTGTGCTTGTGAGGGGGCTTCAAATTTTCCATGCATCCTTATCCCCACCAAAAAAAAAAAACTATACTTGGCCTCAGGGTTGTCCAGAAACAAGTCCTTTATAGCTGTTGTCTCTGATAGGGCTCTGTCTTTAAGTACAGTTTAGTTCATCTGTACTGAGAAACAAAGATCTTTTCAGGCAGGCAGATAGAGATGAGCACACAGGGTTGGGTGTTGGTGGGGGCTGGTGATTGCCTGATGATTGTCCCAGGCGCTAAGTAAGCACAGAGTGTCAGGCCCCGACTAATTGACAACGTCATATTTGGCAGTGGGGCAAAGTGCTTAGAGAAAAAAGCAGCCTTGCGTAGTGTGAGTAAATATGGCGACTCAGAGATGCTAAATAAGCTCCTGCCCCCACTAGCTCTAATTATTACTGTGGCTTCATCTGATGTGGCAAGGACCACTGTGTTTGGCGAGTTGACAACATGTAAAACTGTAGCTATTTGTGTGTGTGTGTGTGTGTGTGTGTGTGTGTGTGTGCGTGCACTTGTGTATGTATATGTGTATATATATATTTAAATGCAGAAAACAGTCTTGTTTAATTTGTGCTCTCATTCTGTTTCTCTGAACCTGAAGCTGACTGGCCTCCACCCAAATCTACACCTCTCCATCTCCTCCTGGGTGGCACTGCCCTGCTTACTGAGGGAATTTCTCAATGGGAGTTTTTTCCCTCCCCTTAATCTCTAAACAAGCACTTGGGTCTGTCCCGCTTTTACTCAGACAGTTCTAATGAAGAGAGGACAAAAGGAGGCGGGCAACCCCTTTTAATTCATCTCACTTCAGTGTGCTTTAATGCCATCAAAACTTTTATACATGTTGTCTTTAAAGTTTTTTTTATTATCATAAATATATCAATTAAAAAAAATAGCATTATACTTAGAGAGATGTAATCAAATTAGGTATTTTTAGCACACAAACATACAGTAAGAGCTGTTCTGGTACACACAGAACAATAGTGGTATTGTTTCTGTGGAACTTGGAAATAGTTTTGAAATAGGTTTGCTATGTGTGCATCTTTCTGTTTTCTTCAGAGATGACTAAGGATCTCATACTGTACTGTCCCAGAAACTTAGTGTAGACATACTTCTGAGGTCTGCACAGGGCAGTCAGTATGATGATGCTAATATTACATAACCAGACAGTCTCAGAGATTTGAAACTGTGCATTGTGCAACAACAGAGGGTTATTTTGTATTTAACTATTCGGTTCTTGTGATAAGCATATAAGAAATGTATTTATTTATTTATTTTCATCTAAAAGAAAAAGACATGGCCCACTATTTAAAAGAATTCTGAAGGAGTCAACCATATTGCAGGGTTTTGATAGTGATATAGTATAGTCATTGTTTAATTCAATTCATACAAATAGGCAAATGTGAAACATTTTGGATTATTTGTGTATATATATATATATAATATTTTAATGATTCAAAATGTTTCACGTATGCCTATTTGTTGCATATTTCTTAGTCATTTTAATGCTTCTATTAAATTAATTCGCCTTTATCGAGCATAGGTTTGTAAATTCATATTAAAAGTTCAAGTGTTCGAGGGAAAAAATATATAAATAAATTAACAGAAATTTGAGATTTGGAAATGTAATTCTTTATTTTCTTTAAAACTGAATATTTTGCATAAATTTTGGAAATGGAAATGTAGTGACTTTTATCTGTGTAAAGATCTTCAGCTTTGAAACATCATTTAAAAATCAAGTGAGTTAGTGGCATGATGACATTCGATAATTCACTTTTCACTTTACCTTACAGGTAAAACTTGAATTTTACCCATAGCTTCCCAGACCACATATTTCATTCCTTAAAGGACCAACTGCAGTTACATAACTTAATATAAATAGTTTAAAACAAGTGTATAAAACAAAACAACTGCATTTACAAAAATAAGCCAAAAAAATTATAATAATAAGACTAAACTTTTTCGATACTGGACAATACTGAATCTTGGCAATCATGGATACCAAGGAAATCCCTCCATCAAACTACTACTACAAAATACTATTATAAATTCAAACTAAAAAGATAAATCCATTTAAATTAGTGCATGATCCAAAAAACTGGCACATAATATGGAAATCTCTTTTAAGACATAAAGGAATCCAATGTAGAAGTAAATAGATTTTTCACAGAATAAAATGTGTTTCGACACTAATACATCGGATTTCACTCATTTAATGGATGTGAATTTGTAAATGTTGCATTTATATGAATGTTATCTGGTTCTAAGGCATGTTGCATTTCAGCAGCACACACAGTGTTGAGAAGAAAAAAAAAATATTTTTTTTCTTATTAAAAAACATAGGCATTATATTCACGAGCGTGATAGATTTATAACTCCGTTCCGTCTCGAGGGTAAATAAGACTGTTCACACTGAAGCTGTTGTAGAAGTGTCCGTTGAACTGCGCGCTCTGGCCGCCAGTAGTAAAAGAGTTATAGTACATTCCACGGTTCACGTGCACACTGTCCTGGAGTTCACTCGCTCCACCGGCCTCAGGTGCTGAGCTACCGTGGTACTGGCTCAAAGCGCTGATATTTCGGCTGGAAAGTTCGTTTACCAGCCCCAGAGAGCCCTGTCTGCTTGTCGGAGCCGAAGACGAGCTTAAGGCAGACATACTGTTGAAGAAATTGTTGAAGCATGGAGCGCTCGCGAGGCCTGCAGGAGACGCGGCTTTGTGACTGTCACTGGCCGCATCAGTGTCAGGAGATGCGGGTCCGGTGAGGTGAGGGCTGACGGTGGGTTTGATCCCTGCGAGCTGTCGATCATCCTCCGGTTTTGTGTTGCTGGCAGCACCTGTGCTGGAATCAGATCTGCGCTTCCTTTTTCGACGAAAGTTCCCGTTGTCAAACATCTTTTCACAGTTGGGGTCAAGAGTCCAGTAGTTTCCTTTCCCTTCAAGCAAGATGGATAGTTGGTGTGTTAGGGCCCAAATGTAGCAACTTTTCATGAGCAAGTTATTTACTGTGAAATTCCATTAATTTAAACATTAAACGAGTTTTTAAAATTACATTATTAGGCCAATGACTAAAAATATTGTCCTTGATGATTAGATGTGCCAAGTTCTAAGAAATGTAATCTGTGTATTAATACCGGTTTCATTTGTGGACAATGTTTATACCATTTTTTTTTTTTTTTGTCAATTTTGATTTTATGATTCAATTATTGAAAAGTGTCAAGCATAATAATCAAAACAATAAAATACGTCTCTTGCACATTGAATACGCAAGAGCGTACACGTCTTAGCCTAATTAATATTGTCCAAATAATGTTTTCAAACAAGGTATTTTATTTATTTATTTTTTACAAATTTTTACTAAGGCCTATATAAATTGAACGTCTTGATATATGGGGTATATTTCATTAATATCAAGACGTTTTCTTATTCCACTTGATAAAAATGTGCCTTGTATAATGAAGTCTTTTTCAAGATTTATGTGTTTTTTTAGGGGTCACATTACAACAAAATGAATCATTTTGATACGACAGACTATATATATATATTTATTCAGTATATACTATATAACATTATTTTTTACTTTCTGATGACTATAATGAAAGATAATGCAAATCTTTTTCTCAAATAATCTATTTACACTCAACTTTCCAAGAACCCTTTTAATGTATTTATGTAGGCTATTTATTTATTTACTTAGCCTATTTATTTTATACATTTTCAATCTCTGGACATGTAAGACTTTTAATTCAGAAATAAATAGAAGTTGCCTATGCGGTAAGTGTTCTCAAGTCATTTTAAACTATAGTTGCTATAACTATAGTTTTTTTTAAAATAACTTACTGGACAAAAATGACTATCACGTCATTGTCTCTATATCACAGTTAAAGGCTAGCAATGCAAAGGTGCACGAGCATCACTCACCTGGGTCGTCTTCGTCACGCGGCACTTTTTTGAAGCAGTCATTCAGGGAAAGATTGTGTCTGATGGAGTTCTGCCATCCCGCTTTACTCTTCTTATAAAACGGGAAATTATCCGCCACATATTGATATATCTGGCTCAAAGTTAACTTCTTCTCGTGCGCGTTCTGTATTGCCATGGCTATCAGAGCCGAGTACGAATAGGGCGGGCGCACGAGCTTTAAAAGTTCCTCTTGGCTCGCAATGGAGAGCCAGCCTAGGTCCGGACCGGCGAACCCAGAGGAGTTAGTGAGATATTGCCTCTGAGAGCCGTAAGCCGGGGGAATGAATGAGGGGCTGTTGTTGCCATGTATGTAAGACGAAGAGGAGTTGACACTAGGTCCATTGAGCCACAGGTATGGGTTTGGGGTGGCGTAGTCCCCCAGGCCGTAGCCAGTTGGTCGCTGCGTCGCAGGTAGACTCTGTTGGTGGTAAACACTGAAGTTGTCACAGTACACAGCCATATCCGGGGTCTCGTGCGCGCTTTTTGGCAGTTGCTGGAGAGGGTTGACAGCAGCGTTACTATTGTTATGGATCTGCGCGTCGATGGTGTTCATATCTCCAGTGCCTATAAGGCAAATGTGTCTCTCTGGAGCTCACGCTCTCACAGTAACGCACAATACTATCTCTTACTGGTCAGGTTAAAAACAACAAGTGTCTGGTTTTTGTGAGCGAAATTTGGTCATATATACACCCATGTGCGGCAAATACGGTGTCTAATCTTGTATTCTTGACTCCTTCAACCAATAGATGACAATCTCCCCGAAGTAGGCGTGGCATATAGATTGGGATTTCAGGGAGATGATTTTAAATCATTCATAAACAGAGAGAGAGCGACAGACTACAGGCTTGTTAAAATGGAGAAAACCGAATTTAGGCTAATCTAGGGAGTCTCAAAACAATAGGCTAGCCTATATAAAGGCTAATACATTTTGCAAATTTAAAACGGACGTTTGTTTTAGCTATTATGAACGAGCCTATTCCTGGTTCTGTTCTTCTTTTTTCTTGAAATCTCAGTTGATTTGAATAATAGCCTAATAATAATAATAATAATAGTAACGCTTTTGTACAATTGTTAAAATTATTTAACCTGCATAAGTTAGCTATTTACAGCCACTATAGGCCTACCCTACAAAAAAAAAAAAAAAAAAAAAAAAGATCATCACATAAAGATAATCAGATATTTTCCGAAGCAGCTTATTATTAGTGTTGTTGTTATTATTATCAATTGTTGTTGTTATTTTACTGAATTTACGAAAAGTTACAGGTCTGTACAGTTTCACCAAATCATTTTCTAAAAGGTCTCTAATCCGTGACAAAAAGTTGGTTTTATTAATAAAATATGAATTCATCATTTTAAAATAGGCTATGTTATGTGAAGTTAGGCTAGCCTACTTTATAGGCTACAGTTGTAGTAAACTAATTTGGCTATGCTTAAACAAAATTAAAGGCTACAGTATAAAAAATCTGGTTTGCAGCCCATATTTTATTTAGTAGCTAATCAGTTCCCGATTTTGAAATTGTCTGTTTTGGACCACAATGAGCATCAAAATGTCACCGTATCAGAAATAGGTTAATAATGATCGAAATGTTCTTTAACTGGTTTAGGCTATGGGCTAATTCTTCGATTTCTTCACACTGCCAGTTTCTGTTCTGAGTGCACGTTGTTAACGTGGACTCTTTTCTTTTCTCTAATTCAACAAGCAGCTTTCACAACCATTTTAAGAATAATTTGTCAGCGATATCCAAAACCTTCAGCAAAACATTTCGATGAGGACTATTAAATCATTACAGACAACCGAATATAACGCACCACGCTGGCCTGACCGCTATAGGCAGACAGACAGACAGACAGACAGACAGACAGACATACAGATAGACAGACAGACAGACAGACATAGATAGATAGATAGATAGATAGATAGATAGATAGATAGATAGATAGATAGATAGATAGATAGATAGATAGATTACCTTAAAGTTCACCGTCCTCTCAAAAATACACCCACACAAAATAAAAATGTAGATTATGCACAAGGCCTATGATATCAATAACCACTATAGGCTATACGATATCAATAGTCTTATGCTAAGAATGATCTATTCAGATGTAGGCCTGAAATATTTTCAGGTAGCCTAGGTTTTTGTTGTTGTATAGTTTATTTCTCCATCTATCACATAGACAGGCATGCCATGATGCCTGTATCCCTGCGCCACCTAGTGTTGAAAGTAGGTTAGTGACGCAATATTAGTAGGCTGGATATTTCCATTGCAGCGAGGTAGGCTATACTCGCACGATGACGTTTCAATTGAAATTGAAATCTGCGCAGAGAACTGTACCATAAAACTACCAAAAGTAGTTTTGTTTAACTTTTGGTCAAGATTAAACTCTGAATTTAGACTCTAAATCCTGACCTAAACAAACCGTTCCAACCAAACCACAAACCAAGACTTTCTGTGTGTTTCCTCAGACATATGATGTAGCCTTGTATTATGAAGCATGTATAGGCTATACATTTATTCTGTTTTCATATAGGCATATAGCAACATAGGCCTACTCACCTATTATTTTACACATTATCGTTATCTCACACCTGTCGTTGAATCAAAGACACATCACCTACATGTATTTAGTTGATACTCCTTTTTTTTTTTTGTGCCCTAGTACAAAAGGGTCTAGGTGTCTAGCGAAGCCACTGTAGACGGTAAAATATCAATTGTTTTCAGATGCCCATCCCGTCGTGTTGTTCTCGATTTATCTCACCGCTAGATGGGGCTAGATCCATTCAGACACATCGCAAATGTCCCTGTATTTGTTGCATTGCAAATGCAGGCTATATTTTAAGAAAATATGTCAGTATCGCCATCAAAATATTTAGCTGGCATATTCAGTAGAGCTATCTAAATATGTGAAAATTAAAATGTAATTACTCATTAATGGCTTTCTGAAATTATTGGAACATAAAAGATTGTAGTCTATAGAAAGACACAATCTATACACTTTAGTAATAGTGGTATTTTTTATTTTTATTCTAACATGAATAAAAGTGTCCGTAATAAAAGTACTATAACTCTAACACGATGTAACATTCCTTTTACATCACATGCTACTCAAATATTATATTAATTATATTAACAATAAGACATTAGTATTATTTAAACACTAATATAGTTTTTATTAATAGGCTACTTTTAATAAGCCTTTATTTTTATACTTTCAGTTTTCATTTGAATTGTGTTATGTTTTTATTTTGTCATTTATATTGTTTATTACTATTTTTAATTTCAAGTTAGTTTTAATTTATTTTTATTTCAGTTAGTTGCCAGGGAAACATTTTAAAATTGTTTTAATAATGTTTTAATAGTTTTTATTAACAATAACAACACTGGTATACACAATTGGAACACGAATGGCACAGCTTCCTTAGAATTAGCCATGCAATATAAATTGTATTCTATATAAAATGCATCCTACTGATAGTAGCTCTCTAAATGGGAATTTGACAATACGTTCAAATAGCAATATGGTAGGGAAATCCATAATTCATATGTATGTGCATCATTAGTGGGTCTTACTTCTATCTGAGACATGCTGTCACTGCTGCTACAGCAGAGTAAAGATCAAGGCCTGCCGTTGCCTGTACATTGAGAGGAAACCCAACTGAAGGAGAGGCTGTGTGTGTGCGTTAGTCCAGGAAAACAATAGGAAAAGTGAGTTTCACAAGCTCATTATGAGTTCACCTCAGGCTCCTGCACCTTGGTGACAGAGCAAAAGACATGAGAAATGAGAGGAGTGTGAGGCTTAGACAGGAACAGGCGAGAGGGGGAAAAAGCGTGTGAAAGAGGCTGCGCTCCCCTCTTCTATGAGTGTGGTGACAGAGACAGATGGAGGTAGATATACTCTGTGCTTCTCATTTACAATACAGTGTCACTCTTTCTCTCTTTTTCCTTTGTTTCTGCTCTACATCCCATTTCCATCTCAGTTTAAGTTAGTGAGATAAAGGCCCATTTATACCCTGGTCACTATTCCTGTCATGTTCCGTGCTCATTTTATTCTAGAGAAATTCTGTTTTTATTTTCTGAAGAACACAAAATTGATGCAAGATGATACAGACCAGTGTTTCCCAACAGGTTTTGTCTCAGGGACCATCAGTAGGGCTCAAATGAATAAAATCTGTTTTAAAAAAACAAAATACTGGAAAAATAATATTTATAATAAATATTTTATGCAATCTGTAATAACAGACCATTTTTTTATTTTTTTTAATTAATTTATTATGCTTGTACATGGGTAAACAACATGAAATACTTTTGGAAGTTGATGTGCAGCTAAATTATAAAAATATTTCACTAATCATTTAGCATTTTTTTATAAAATAGTAGCCTCATAATTGTTATAATACATCAATGCTGCATGCAAAATAAATATTAAGCTACTGTATACAGCAGGTAATAATTATTACAAATTAATTAAACAAATAATAATAATAATTATTATTATTATTCATATTTTTATAAGTTCTTCTTATTTTTTCTTTCATTATAGAGTGAAAATGTGCAGTTGTTACAGAGCTTTTGATGATTTAGTCATATAAATACTTTTTTTTTTTTGGAGATAATTTAGACATTTAAAAGCACATTTTTAGGTTACCTGACAAATACTTTTTGTTGTTGTTCAGTTCAGTTTTTGTTATTGTGGCAAGATTCGTTGTGTCTATTCTGAACTGAAACCAGTTCTGCATTACACATGATGAACAAGAGTGACTTTGGATCTGATTCTACTGAATGCCCTTAACAAGCAGCAGAATCGTTCTACAGAGGCCAGATAACCCACAGAGAGCTAACTACAGTACGTCTTTAATATAAACACACACAGGGGCAGTGTATGGCAGAGACATGTGAAGGAAATACCAGTGGTTTGCTTGGCTAAGCTAAAAACATCTAGAGTCTAAATAAATCCTCAGAAACACACAAGGTAAACAGGGCTGAATGCTTTGTGTGTGTGTGTGTTCTCATAGCAGTGTCAATAAGAGCATACAGCGCGAGGGCAGGGGACACTTCTGCATCACAAGCAACCTCTTGTCCACCTCTCTCACCATTCTGTAATGCGCTTCTGTGTGTCAAGTCAAATGGGCCATAAGCTCAACAACCTGAAGCAGATTTGTGAAATACAGATTGTTTTCCCAGTGCAGGGGTTGAGATGAGGTCAGGCTGTTACACTAGCTGTTCTTCTTATGGGCCCGTCCGACCTCACATCTTTCAGCGACTGGCCTTATAGTACACCGCAGCAGTTATTAGTCCGTTTTCACATATTTAGATCTCATTTGTCTCTCAACCCGTGGGTAGCAATAGCCTACCATTTTGAGAGCGTCGCGGGGTGCGATGTCAAAGCAGAAAAAAGCGTTTTATTTTTGCGAGGCTTTTATTTTGAAAGACGTGAGTGAAAGCTGTTGACTCTTCTGTCAGACGCAGTTTAAGAAAAGAGTGTCTGAGAAAAACACGACCTGATTCAGTATTTGCTGTTTTGCGGCTATATGTCAGTGTCATTATTCTAGTGTTATTTTCGTATCTTGCTACAAAATAAAAACTCTCTCACCTCAGAAAAACAAACTGTCCTGTCCTGTCAGACGTATACTGTGTTTGCGGCGTGGAAATTACCAGAGCGAATGAAACTACAATCATGCAACGTTGTAGTTACGTTGTGAAATAGTAAGTAAAAAGTACCAATAAATTACATAACTGGTACGTTGTGTTAGCTGGGAAGGATTTGCATGGAGGGATGATTTTTTAAATTCTATTCATCAGGATAAATGTTCATATGGTGCTCTTTGGAAATGTTTTAACAAAAAAATTTAATCGGATTTCATCGGAATGCTACGAAACTTGGCAAAGGTTTTGGAGCTTGTTATGTGAACACACACACACACACACACACACACACACACACACACACACACACACACACACACACACACACACACACACACACACACACACACACACACACACACACAAAAAATCATGGACATGATTTGAACAGATTAATTTTTTAAAATATATCTATAAGCTCAAATTTGTAATACAGCTTGTTTAGATTAATGGCTTTGATTTATTTATTTTTAGTTTATTTTTGTTATATTTTTTTAGAGTAAATTTCATATTTCATATATATATATATATATATATATATATATATATATATATTTCTATATATAATTCGATATATTTTTTAAAGGTTCACTTGTCTTTAAAAAGAGACCAAACTTAAGTCTGTGCTCCAAGGAATTCAAGATGTATTTATTTCGGCTCAAAAAGTGAATAGATTATAACTACTGCATGAATATAATTTAGTGCCCTAAAATCCCCTAAAAATGCAAAATATTAAATAAAAAACGTTATTGACTAAAATAAAGCACATTCATTTAATTGAAATAGTAATAAATAAAAAAAATCTGTAATTTTTGACCGACATGTGAAGAGAACCAGAGGGTTAACAGTTCAAGCTAGTATTGTGAATTTAACCCCTTCTCAGTCACCCCCAATTTTGGCAAGTGCTGCATACATGAAATGCCCAAAATAAAAAGGTTACTGCTCATAAGTAATTCTGAATAGAAACATAACACACATACATTTAGAAAGCCAACACTTGAGAGTTTATAGTTCAAGACTCAAAATTAACCAGACTGTTATTAATATTGAGATATATAAGCTCAAACATATTTTGAACTAAAATAATCTGGGATCACCAGTGATCCCTGACTGGTAAGGGGTTTTAACTGTAGTTTCCAAAATACCATGTTTTTCACTTCTTTTAGTTATTTTCAATGTTTTTAATAACTGTGGTGGCTCATACCAACCTACTTTTTTGTATGAACAAAAACTAGTTAGGGACTGCTATTTAATAACATTAACTTATACTGTTCATACAGCAGCGTTAGTGAATGTTTTTTAAAATGTATGTAATTTATTATACATTTTATAATTATATAATTATAATTTACAAAGCCAAACCATGGGTCCCATGATCTAAATCATCATATTAGAGAACCCGCAATTATTATGCTTCCACAACATCTGCACTGGTGCACTGTGTAATGTTAAATACTACCAGAGGAAGGCGCTATGTGTCTCCACACACAGCTTGTAAGCTTCAAGTGTCTACCATACCAGACGTTCACATGCTGCATTGTGACAGCAGCACAGGAGTGTGTGCGTTGGTGTGGCTGGAAGTTTTACTACAGATGCCACCTGAAAAAGTGCACATGAGCTGCCAAACAGCCTGGCACACAGGGTGGTGTAAGCCCCCGTCCTGTTGGCTGCCCTCTTTTTCTTTCTCTCGCTCTTAAAAGACTCTCCTCAGACTCCTCCACCCTGTAAACTGCCCCACAAACAGACCTCTGGCCTCTTGTTAGTGTGAAAATGTGCTACTACAGTGTTTGTGAGGGATAACAAAGTGTGCATAGATTGGCAGAGGGTGTTGTTTGTTGTGTGGATATGTTGACATGCTCATTCGGTTTGTTTAGTCTTGAGAGATGCAAATCCACAGTGAATGATGTGAGTTATTTGTTATTAGCTATGTGTATGCATGTCAATAAAAGACACACTTGGAAAATACTCGACATTAATGTTCAATTTAATTTGCATGAATGTATAAAGGAAAATGGTACCTGTGGTTCTGTAGTTGATAATGTTTTCCTTTTTCTTTTTTTTCCAAAAAACCACTGTTTGTCTTCGATATTTCAATTTTAAACGGTCTTGAGGTATAATTTTGAAGGGATAGTTCACCCAACTGTCCTCAAGTTGTTCCAAACTTGTATAAATTTCTTTCCTCTGCTGAACTCAGAAGATATTTTTAACAATGTTGGAAACCAAAGAGTTGATGGGCCCCATTGACTTCCATGGTATTTAATGGGGCCCATCAACTGTTTGGTTAACCATATTCTTCAGAATATCTTCTTTTGTGTTCAGCAGAAGAAATAAATTCATACAGGTTTGGAACAACTTGAGGGTGAGTAAATGATGACAGAATTTTAATTTTGAACTATCCCTTTAAAATGTCTTTCAATAAACATTTCATAAAAGCTGCAAGCAAAATAAGTATCATATTATATTAAGATGTATAAAAATGTATTTGTTAAATTAATTACTTTAATGTATTCATTTAACAAATGGATTAACAGCAGCAATTTATGGGGGGGGGGGGGGGGTTCTTCATCAGAGTGGTATAAAACTTGGTAAAGGTTTTGGCACAAAAACACATTTTTTGAGATATCAACCCAGCTTGTTTAGATTAATGGCTTTGATTTTCTTACAGTTTTACAGTAAAACGTGTGTTTTTAAAAAATATATATTTCATATAAAAATGTAAAATGGTATTTTTGTGCATTTTTCATAACAATAAATGTAAAATTTTTTCAAGTTCACTTTTTCAAACTTTTTTCAGCAATAATCTGCCATGTGTCGCCTTTAAAAAGAGACCAAATTTAAGTCTGTGCTCCAAAGCATTCAAGATTTATGGCAGTTTAAAGAGTTGGTCTATGCTCAAAAAGTTAATAAATGGATTAGACCTACTGCATAAATATATGCTAGTACCATAAAATCCCCTTAAAATATATAAAAAAACATTATCAAACCAACATACAGTACACACATTTCATTAAAAAAAAAAAAAAAAAAAAACATTCATCAAAATGCTTTAGTAGTTTTAAAGTTTAGCATGTCACATTGTAAAACTTCCAAAAATTATTTCATGTCGACTTCCAATTCTTTAAAGTTCTTTCTAAGTTTACTTTCTTAGGGTTGGTTTTTAGTATGCTTGTGTGATTCAAGAAGCAAAGCATTGTGGCTAATGTGCCCATTTGAGCATGAAAACACAAAGATGCAATGACAAGGCATTCTTGTCTGTGTAAAGTTTTACTGTGAGAGCGTGTGCGTCTGTACAGTGTATGGAGGCAGGTGCAGGCCGGCTTCTGAATTAGCTCTTTGTGTGGTGTTAGTTTTAAAAGCACTCCTGCCCAATCTGTCTCTTTCTCTTCCTCCCTGCCTCTTCCTCTCTTTTCTCTCTTTCTCTCTCGCTGTCTGTAGGAAGTTGGGAGTGAAATGTTTGCCGCTGAAACAGTGGCAGGTCTGTAGTGCAGTCAGACACAGAGTCATATATCTGCAGAGCACGCTGCACTTCATCTATCACTGACACACGCACACACACACGCACACAAACACCTTTTATAACAGCGTACATTGTTTTCAAGCCTTAAGTCCTGGTGACAATGAGAGGGCGAGGTTGCCATAGTTACCAATAGCCTTGGTGCAAAAGAAAAGACACTCAACTAAACGGCTGTCCAGTAAGTTAAGGCCAACCCTGAGTATATAGGAGGAACAGTGTCTGAAAGTTAGGAAAACTGCAGTTTTGTAAATGTGCAAGGTCTTTCATTTTATGACTACTCTATGCAAAAAAAAAAAAAAAAAGGTTACACTTTATTTTAATGTGTTCGTATTACAGTGTAATTATACATTTAAGTACTGAGTAATAATGATTACATGTACTTAGGGTTAGGATTAGGGTGTGGTTAGTTACATGTAATTATGCACAATTTATAGTAATTACTATAGGAACTACATGTAATGTGTAACAAGGACACTGCAATAAAGTGTTACCAAAAAAACACCTTTCTAAAGATCTAAAAAAAACGTTTAGATCGCCTGAAACTGATGTTAACCCTGTAAAGCCTGACATAAATAATAGTGATCAACGGCCAAATGTCAAAAGTTCTGAAAGCTTGTAATGAGATCTTTATGACAATATAGCAGTTTACTTACATATTATGTATAGACATATCAGTTGTCAATCTATACAGTATCTCCCAATAATATGTCTTAGTAAGATGATATTTAAATTCTTAGTTTTTTATTGTGGGTGCAAAACAATGATGATTGAGAGATGTACAAATGTACATTGTATCATATTTGATACTTACAATACACATGTATAGATAGAATAGAATACTAGATAGAAAACCAACAGGTTTATCAGCAAAGTTTTGATCATCTTGATCATTTAGAGGCTTTAGAATTTTCCGTATCAATATGATAGGCATTATAGGGTTAAAACTCTAAAGTGGGGTCAAAGGGCAAAATCTGAGTAATACATTTTTCCTGTGGGTCATTCTACTGATGATGTCTGAAGATGATTAAAAAAATACATACATTTCTTTGGAGAATGAATTCATGTTTCATCATTTTGGTGCAGCCTTCACACAATTTGTAAACACATCCACAAATCCTACCCTTTTCCCTTTTTCCGTCTCTATCACACACCGATATCCCCTGTAATAAAAGCGCATAGCCATGTAATCCCAGCGTGCCCTGAGTCTCTATCGCTTCTCACTCACAGCAGAGACCTCTTTCCTCTCTGTGAACTGTCTGAACTCTCTTTCACTTCTCATTTACTGAAGGTGTGAACTGATCATATCCCCAGTGCCACAGCTGAACTCTTTCTCATCTCGACTGCTTGTCTTCTACTTCAGGTTTCATCACATCACAGCAGTCTGAATGTTTTATCTTGATTGGGTGCTTAGCATTTGAAAGTGTCTCTTGGATTTTTTATTTTTTTTTACATTCTAATATCCTAATATCTCTATTCTATGTTCTTTTCTATTCTGTCGTTCCTTCTCTCTCTGTGCTATACATGTACTGCAGCAATGTTTAAGGCTCAGGGAAGAAGGAGGCGGGAACCGGTCAACTTTAATAATAAAATAAACAAACAACAAAACTTAAGTAAAGCGGCAGCCCCTCATGGACGACTGCCACATAAATGAAAACAAAACACAACATAAAGTCCAGGCCTTGTCCTCTCTCGTCCTTCACTGTCATCACTCCTCCTCTTATCCTTCCGGAGCTCCTCCGTGAGACTGGAGACCGGTGTTAGCACTCGCGGCACCGGCCTCGCTCCCTTCCCACAGCTCTCGTCCCCGCCCCCGCCCCCGCTTGCCACATGTTCCTACAACACTTTCTCTCCTTTCACTTCAAAAAAAAAAAAAGATCAGAATGTCGTGTTTTGCATGCTGCTGTCCTGCGTGAGATGCAACGCTATCTCACGACCAATTCGTACGAGTGATAAAAAGGTGGCGAATTCGTACGACCTCACTCGTACGAATTTGTATGATTTGTCTAAACCCACGTGATGGCTAGGTTTAGGGGCGGGGTCAGGGGTAGGTCATTCGGATGAATTCATACGAATTGGGCAATTCGTAAAATATGTACGATTTAGCAAAAATCTTACTAATTCTTACGAGTGAGGTCGTATGAATTCGTACGAATTGCCGTGAGATCAGGCTGTGAGATGACAATGTGCTTTTTTGTATTTAACTTGATTATTAAATGTCAAAGTGTAAATAAAACTGGAAAATTGTTCAACACTGCAACTATAAAATATTTGTACCCCAGTGGGACCAGGTTTCTTTACATCACAGGCACACACTGTTTGGACTCATAAAGGTAACATTTTAGAATAATGGTCTATCGTTAGGTAACTGTGCAGGAAGTAATGTAGAACAAATTATAGCAATAAGCCCCAAGAAGCCAAGAAGTATACATCGAATTTAGAACACCTAAGGGGCGTTGTTACTCAAGACGTGGAGTTTTAAATTAACAGTAAACCACGTCTTGACAGGGCTTATTGCTTTATAAAACGGTTACCACACAATACATATATTAAAGGCAAAATATATAGGCCTAACATATTACTTTTTTAAACAGGCAATGTGCACCACAGGATACATACTCTTTATTCTCTTGGCACGAGAACAAATTTTTTCATCCAATACTATTACCATTATCATATTGAGTCTGTTCGGAGTGTGGGTCAAATTGGTTGTGCTCATTTTGTCCTTAAGTCAACACTTCCGCCCATAGTCATGGACGGGATTAAGTAATATTAACTATGACAAATGACAAAGATTTACCAATTAATTACTAATCACAACATTATCATGTGTCAGAGAAGTGAGCAATTGTAGTGTTGTTTTTTTTTCCCTGAACATGGTCATAAAATGCATCCCTAATTAGTCAAGTGTTACCTAGTCACTCTGCAGGAACTACCAGTGATCTGGACCACTATTTTAAAATGAAAGTTTGTTTAGTAATGAACAAATTCTTTATTATTTGTTATAGTTTTTTAAAGAGGCTAAACTTATTCTGTAATTATTGATTATAGGGAACTATCTCAACTTGTTTTTATCTTAGTGCAGTAGCTGAAGTGTTAATGTAGAACTATTTTTGAGGTGGAAAAAACAGGAAAACAGGAAAAAATACTTTTGCTGGTCCACCAACTAGTACCAGACCAACATAATTATATATAGACTGCAAAAAAAAAAAATGACATTGTCTCAACAATTCTGCTGGGGCTACTATTTTACAAAAAGAGAGCATGATAGAGCAAGAGGGAGAAAGAGAGAATTCATCATATTTGCCCACACTTGAAAACACCCTGCCAATCATAACAGTATTTGCAGCTATTCTGGCTGAGAATGAAAAGAGCAGAGAGACGGGCGATGGGGGGGAAAGTTCACAGATCAAAACAGACAGCTCACATCTATACAGCCCACGCCAAATATCAATCTAATGACTGCGGGGTCAGTCACCACGGCAACCAGGGTTACATGTGACATTATCCACTGCGGTCCACCAACGGAAGAGAAGAGCTTAAAAGCCTGTTAAAAACTGCCTACGCTCACACATGCACACGCATATGTTCAGCTGGAGATTTTGATTTCTGTGCCAAATTGTGCCCCGTAACACACCCACTCTGGACCGGCTCTTAGATGTGGAGGGAAAGGTGATCCCCAGAGAAATCTAACATACACAGGCACTAAAAAACTGTGAATACCCCATATATGGCCACTCCGGAGGTCCAGATCAGAAGTGCACAGATAAAGCTCATTCAGGACACAGGAAACTATGTGGATTAGAGAGGCTGGAAAAGTCTTGCTGTCTGAAATTCCTGTTAGTTACTTGTCGTTTTGATTATTTGTCCTTATTCAGGTAACTTGGAGTACAATAATTGTGGGGACTGACTTTCAACAGCTGAAGGCCTTGTTTAGGAACAGGTCATCACTTACATTTGCATGGCTTGAAACTAAATCTTTATTAGTGGGCCAGTGGCTGCACTGATAACAAACAATTAAATTTTAAAATGAGTAGAACTGCAGAAAACAATCTTTCTTGTAACACGATCATATGATAAATAAAGGTCTTTGAACCATTAGAATAAAAAAAAAACTGGGGGACTGGGGGGGGACATAAAATATTGTGCTTAAGCTAAAACTGATCAGTTAAAATATATGAATTTATTTCACTTATCAGGCTGATATAGACAATTATAAAATAATTCACATTTATCAACCATTACCATTATGACTGCTAACAGTGCTTCCCTAGGATTTACTATTCGTCCAACAACTGCCTCAACCTGTTGACTAGTTTATCATTACTCTTATTGTGTGTATATATCCTGTTCAAAAGTTAGGGGTCGGAAATATTTTTTAAGAATGTTTTTGAAAGACCTGTCATTTTCTCAACAAAGCTGAATTTATTTGACAAAAATATTATTACTGTAATATATTATTACATTTTTCAATATTTTTTTTTTCTATTTGAATATACTTTAAAATGTTATTTATTCCTGATGGCAAAGCTGAATTTTCAGCATCATTACGCCAGTCCTCAGTGTCACATGATCCTTCAGAAATCATTCTAATATGCTGATTTGCTGCTCAAGAAAATAATCGTATTATTATTAATGTTGAAAACAGTTGTGCTGCTTTGTATAATTATAAATGTCTTACTTTTGATCCATTTAATGCGTCCTTGCTAAATAAAAGTATTAATGTCCTTTAAAAAAAAATCTTACTGACACCAAACCTCTAACCGGTAGTGTAATTTAAAGCTTTAATTAGCATTTTGATGGCTTCAAGGTTCACTGAGATCATCATTATAATTACATAACTGCAGATAGATGGTGGATAATAACAAGAGACAGAAATGTAGAACTTTTGGATGAAATGCTAAAAATAGTTGTGCTTTACAATAAGCTTTCCTGGGAGAAATGGGCCCTATAATGATGATGATGACGATGATGATGGCAGAATGCAAAGACTGACTCCCCTGTGAACGCTGTAACTCCTTTTCATGACCACTCTCTTATCTATACTTCTTCCTCTTCCCTCATTATCGGGGAACAGACCTACTCCCTTAAGCTGCTCATTAAGTCACAGCAGCTCGTTTGCTAACAAAGGAGGCCTGTTGCTTTCGTTAAATATGAATGTGTCTGTGTGCAACTACAAGGCTGAATTCTGATAATGGAGCAAGAACACCTGAACTGTCCGTGAATTGAAGATGAATCACCGACCTGTTTATGTAGAAACATCTTAGATTGAAAAAAAGCACCTTAAGGTAAAAGATCAGGCTTTTGGTCATTGTTTATTGAGTTTTACCCCTCTGTGTAAGGTTTTGATCCCCGTCTGGTTCATTAGCAGCAGGTGAGGGGACCGCTCTCGCAAAGGTGGGGGAAACAAGAAGATCAATTCAAGTTACCCAAACAAACCTCCTCTACAGTTCACACAGTTCAGAAGGAAGTCACGAAGTGAAGCCTGCCAAGGTTATGCACATATCAAAATAAAAATGACCACAGAAAGGGATGAATTGAAGTGAGAAACAGTGCAAAAGGGAGAGAGAGAGAGGAAAAAAGAGGGTAGAAAGAAAAAGGGCTAGTTTCTTTTCACTCAGCTTATTAAAATCTGAAAGAAATATGGCTTGCAGGTTCAGCTGTCATGGCTGGCTCATAAACACTTTCCCTGTTTACAACAAAAGCCTGATGTAGATCAGCCCGTCTGACCCCAGCACTGTGTGTTTGTGTTCAAAGACATGTCCTGTAGTGTGTTCAGAGTCATGTGAACATCTGTGTGGCATTACATGCTTAACCTTTGACCTGTAGCACCTCATATGGCAGACATAATATTTTACAGCGCATGTATTTTTGTGGGAGAGAGACTTACAGCTGTTATCCAGGTAGAGCTTCCCTGTGTGTGTGTGTGGGGGTGTGTGTGTGCGCGTGCGTCCGTGTCCAGGCTGGTTTATGCTGGAGTTTTCAGCATGAATTCTCTGACTTTTGATGCCAGACTTTGGTATCTTGTCAAATCTGGAGTTCTACTGAAATTCCAGAATATCTGTATTGTTTAGTATGATATATATATATATATATATATACAATATATTATTATTTTTTTGCAGAAAGGTGCAGAGATCTGAATGCTTGTGACTGTATGTGCATGTTATTAGTACCTGAAGGTCTCCTGTGTTATGCTGCATTGGGTTGCGTGTGTTGAATGTGCAGCTGTGAATCGGTCATGTAGTCTGGGGTTGTTTGTGCACACACAGGTACACCCATGATGCCGCAGTTGCGTGTCCTCACTGACTGTTTGTGTCCTGCTTCCAGTACCTGCATGAGAGGTTCTCCTCACTGACCTGAGGCCAGTCTGTCAGACTTCTGTTGTCTTTCTGGTGCCAGTGACAGGAAGCAGATAAACATGTTTGACACAGCACAGAGGGGAAAAAAGAGTGTGGAGATGTCAGTGTGGCAGTCCAAACATTCAGTCCCTCTGCTCTTTTATTTCTATCGTTAATTCAGCACATACCCCCGGTTTCACAGACAAGTCTTAAACCTCCCAGACTAAAATGCATGTTTGAGCTGTTTTAACTGAAAGTAACTTGCACTGACATATGCTAAAGTATTTTAGCTCAAGGTGTACACCATGTAAAGGCCTACTCCTAGTTTAATCTAAGCCCTGTCTGTGAAACCAGTCCATCGATTTTGACAAATAAGCACCGTTTAGGACAGGTATCTCTGTGGACATTGCTTTTAGACGGACAAGAGCTAATTATTTGTGATCGGTTATGATAGGTCAGTTCCAAGCAGCTTTTGAGAAGACTGCTTATGCGGACGCTTATCTATGTGTGTGTGATTAATGTCCTGTTTGTGTAACAGGCCATCTCCATCTCTGTGGTGACGCACGACACAGTGTTGAAGGTTAGGATAAACATGGCACCATGCCAGACACTGTACCCTGCTCTCACCTTCACTCATCATACACAATCACTGACACTAACCAGAGCTGACACACACAGACAGACAGACAGTGAAAGACAAAGTTCATCTGTCTCACATACTGCAGGGGACTTAATACATCCTATGTATCCATTATTAAACCCCCTAATACCCAAATATTTCTCTGTTATCTTGTTGTTGCTAAGGTTTGTAAGTGGTAGCCTAGTTAGCTATAGTTGCTGAGGTGTTTCTAGATTATTGTTTACTAGTAAAAAAAAAAACACTATCATGTCTATGATATTCTGATCCCGATATGACTCATGGTCATATATCTTCACTGCAAATAATGTGATATATATATATATTTTTCATTTTATAATATAATAGATGAAAATCATATGTGTAATTACTTTAAAAGTAATAGTAAAAAAGTAATAAGCACAGCTCTCTCATTTTCTGTATCCCATAGAATATAGATAAGAAACGTGTTGCGAAAAAGTACACTTCTGTGAAAAATAGTACTTATTACAGAAATAATATACTTTAAGAGAATATACTTAAGTTTGAACTGTGTGTAATTTTTTTTCCGGACACTTAATTGCATGTTAAAGGAAATTAACTTTAAGGACTTCTGTTGTCTTTGAAATATGTTAAAGTGCACTGCTGAATGTATGGACAAGCATTTATGATAATAAACTATAATGTCATTTCTATTGGAACTTGTATGTCATGTATTTATATTTAGTAATATATTTGTAATTACTAATTTATAATCATGAAGTTGCATTTTAGTACATTTAAAATGTATTAACTTTAAATGTACTATCGAGAATCATTACAGTTAAAATTATAATCAAGTACTTTACATGTGTTTTAGTAAGTTAGTCAGCACATTCAAATATGTAAAATACTTCTTTAAAACACAACAAAAGATTATGATCTAAAATGTAGTCTTACTTTAAAGCAAAACATTTAATTTGACATGAAGTGTACCGTGTGTTAAGAAAGTGTAATAATAAGTGTGATAAGGTAATAATTGGGTTTAGGGTAATGGTTCGGGTTAGGCACTTAGTTGTGATGGGTAAGATTAGGGTAAGGAGCTAGAGATTGCATTGTGTCAATGAATGTCCTCACAAAGATTGCTGTACAAGAATGTGTGTGTGTGTGTGTGTGTGTGTGTGTGTGTGTGTAGAAGTAAGCATAGCCCATTTTGTTGGATAATTCTACAAATCAAACACGAGTTCTTCAGTAGTCTCAGTGCCACCTGATAAGGCGAGCTCCATCTTCCTGTGATAATCATCCAGTCGTCAGGGAATAGACACAGGAAATGAGTTCAGCAATGAGACATCACAGGATCTCCAGAGCAAAACAATCAGAAAACACCTGCTTTCACAACTCTTCATCTCCCTCCCTCTCTTCATTTCTCTATCTCTCTCATATTTTTTTATTTAAATCTCTGCAGATGGCACTGGGAATGTGGCTTATTAAGATATTGTGATTTTAATGGTTTCTGTTATCCAAAAGGGAAGAGAGGTTTGGTTTGGGAATGCAAGAAAGGTGTAAACAGAGACATCTAAAGAGAAAGAGGAAAGAGGAGTATTAGAAATAGAATGAGAGATGGTGGAAGAGGGAGGACAGATAGGAACCTGGAAAGAAAATGATCTGTGCCAGATGTGGTGAGAGTGTAATTCCTCTTGCAGGCATTAGTAGGGTGCAGCCGCAGTGTAAATTGGTTTTTAATAGCACAGAGGAAGACTTTGACTGTTAATTATGTAAGGCATCTCCGTTAATTCTAGTCCAGAATCTCAGCTCGTTAGCTTAACGACCACGTGTCTGACGTAACAATTAATACTGATAATGTGGTTCTTATTCTGAGGTTGTAGTGACTCTACTAATAAAGTGATGGATCTGATGACTAATTAATTTTGCCATTGCGCCAAAGCAGATGATTCAGAATTTTTTTTGTGAATTAGAAATTATATTAAAAAAGACAGAGTTAAAGAGACTGTCATCATTTACAATTGAAATTCTTTCAAATTAAAGTCCCCCTGTGGTGAAAATCAAGCTTTTAATGTTGTTATATGTCTATGTGGTGTTTTTAATATGCTTTAAGACAAACCATGTGCAAATTTATAAGTCAACACCATTGCTGAGTATTTCCTCTTTAAAACTGCAGTGATCTAAAGACAGTCCAACGCTATCTCACGACCAATTCGTACGAATTCGTACGAGTGATAAAAAGGTGGCTAATTCGTACAAATTTGTACGACCTCACTCGTACGAATTTGTACGATTTGTCTAAATCCACGTGATGGGTAGGTTTAGGGGCGGGGTCAGGGGTAGGTCATTCGTATGAATTCATACGAATTGGGAAATTCGTAAAATATGAACGATTTAGCACAAATCTTACTAATTCGTACGAGTGAGGTCGTATGAATTCGTTCGAATTAGCCACCTCGAAGAATTCGTACGAATTGCCGTGAGATCAGGCTGGACAGTCTCAAAACGCGGTTTGAAATCGCTGGTGTTTCTGACGTCACAAACTACCTTGTAACAAATCAGGTCAACGTGTGATCGTCAACGAGTGGATCTCTGAGCTGGTGTGAGTGAGTGAGTGAGTGGAGGCGGGGCTAATTTGCATATTCATAGAACCGCATATGCTAAATGAGGCAAGGGTGTAACGTTTCATTCAAGCTATTTTAAGGCATGAAGACATTTTTTTCAAGGAAAAAACGTTTAAAGTAACACTAAGTAACTTTTCAACCTTCATAATATATTTCCAAAACCCTTGTGATGGTACATCGACTTAAAATAGGTTGAATGACACGTCTGCCATAGCCTGACGGGGTTTGTATAGTTTTTAATCGTACTTTTAAACTTCGGGGTTCGGGTAGTAACACCCGCGCACAAAAAGAACTACAAAATTCGACTGCTTTACCGCATAGGCTACCTCACTTCCCCCAACACGTCCTCACATGCTGTTGGACTTGTAAGTATATTGCTTATATTGTATATCACTCGGACAAGCACCTGGCGTTCTTGTTGATGGATTAGTAGACATCTTCGGAGGCTAGCTGTGCTTGTTCGATGTCCGACGATTTGTAACGCGTTGTGTTTATTCCCCAATCGAACTCGTGTAACTGTCTGTCACACGTTCTACCGTCCACAGCATTACTTGATAGACAAAAATAGGACAAGAATGAGCGTCAAACAGAAACAACCCGCTTACGGGGTGTTCGAGGCGCACATACAATACAGACTGCCGAAAGTTAAACAGGGCGCGCGCAGCTCTTAAAGGGGCCACACCTTATTTCCACTCGTTACAGCTTCTATCCGACTGAACGGGGACCGGTATACAGGGGGGAGGGAATCAGGCCGTGAGTGAAGAGACTGCTCTGCGTGAGTGGTATTTACGACAGTAACGTTAAATACAAGTAGTCCACAGCAACTCTAGGGGTCGTTGTTTGACCAAAACGGAAATCCTACATAGTGGGGCTTTAAATATGTCATTTTGGTGATCAAAGATGAGTTTTAAGGGATAAAATGATTGACTACAAGGGGACTTGTATTAGCTGGAAAGCATAATCAAAGGAGCCCAAATGTTTCATAAATGAATGTGCAATGGATTCATTATCTCTAGAAACTTGTATAATGGGTGTTTCAATTCTGTGGCCGGTGATTCTGTGTGGCCCTGAGAGGATGAATGAATGCTTAAATGAGCAAACTCTCTAAGTGCACCTACAGGACAATTCCAGCACACATGCAGTACAAATTAGGTTTCCAGGGGAACTAAAACAGTAATAACTTTGTCCTGTGTGTATGTGTGTACATAATATAGCATCTGTATGTTACCGTGCTCAAATCGCATTACAGCGCTTGGCTCCAGGGCGGCAAATCACTCTTGTGTCTCTGTTCAACCAGAACAGAATTAATAAAGAGAAGATCCACAGCTGCCGAACACCAGAGCCCACGCCATCAACCTACTACAGTTTCATTATTCACAATAATCTCATTCTGTTCCAGAGACCTCATACTGTATTCAGTGCACAGCAATATAAACAATGAACCTGGTCTTGGTCCCACAGCTCTGATCGTTTCTAATGCAATTTCACAGGTTCACATTCCTGTAAAGTATTAGAAGAATGTAGAAAGGGACAGGTGTATTTTTCGGTCCGTAATGGATGGGCTTGAGCATTGTGGTTGTAAAACAAACTCTAAGCTCCACTCCTGACAGAAATATGAAGAAAAAGTAAGAGCTACAATGGAGGAAAGATAAAATAAATGGTTAATAAGCTAATGATCTATTTATATACCTTAACTCCATGATATGTACATATTCACCCAAAAAATAAATATATAAATGAGGAACTTTTGCAAAGACTTTTGACATTTCTCTGCACGTTTTTGTTATGCGTGATCAGAATGCTTGCAGTGTTTTTGCCCCGAATGGTTATTAACTTCTTTAATAGCTCTTTCTGTTTCACCAGTTGTTTGCTCTGTTTATGCTGAATATTGAGGAATATTTCCAAATAATAAGTAGTATTTGTTTTGCATGCACACACATGGCTTTCACAATTCAGGTGAAAATATGAGATAAACACTTCAAAAAAAATTATTCAAATCCTGTGCACTACCACTGTTCAGACCTCTGACCTGATTCTTGTTTATTTTTAATTATTCTGTCCCATTTCCATGCATTATAAGCACAATTAGCCCCATCCCCAAAGACTCTAAAAAATAACCAAGCCAAGTTGCATGCAGGAACGTATCTGGAGAATATTAATGAAGCCCAGAATGTATGTTCGAGAGAGATAGGAGTGGGCTGCATGCATGAATGTTGAAGTATATGTAATAGAATAGATAAGAAAGTGAATATACATAGAAGTTTTATTCCGTACATGAATACAAAAAAGAAACAATGAATAAGTTTCAAAACATGGTTCGTGGGCACAGGTGATAGAGTGGAAACTGGAAAAATAGAACAGTCCTTAGTGGGGGTTTGCAGTAATGCCATAGAAGAACCATTTTTGGTTCCCCAAAGAACCTTACAGTAAACATTTCTTAACAGAACCATCTTAGTGTGAAGAACCTTTTAATAATCTAAAGAACATTTATCTACAATAAAGAACCTTTTGTGCAATGGAATGTGGATGTTAAAGGTTCTTCATGGAACCATAAATGCCAACAAGAACCTTTATTTTTAAGTGTGTAGGCAAAATCCAATGCATTATCCAAAACAGTGGACTACAGGGCACTTGTTCATGTCAAGTCTAAATGCCATCTAAAAGTTCAGTCACATTTACTGTTGCCCTGCAAAATTTTATTTCAATAGGAATCCACAGGATCTGGAGTTTTGCGTGAGGACGAAAGTTCCCCGCACAGATTTCGCTTGTGTTCAAGCTTGTCCTGCGAATTTACTGTGTTGACTAACAGAAAGCTGCTTGGTTTGAAAGTGACTTCTGTATATGAGCAGTGCTTAATGCATCACTACATTGTTGACAATGGACAATAGAACTTTTTTGCAAAAATGTTCAAAGGTTCAAAGTGACATGTTGTTGAAAGTGTCTGCACCTTAAGAGCAAAGCCTTGAACCAAACCAGAAGATTAATCCCAACATATTTATAACCTTTTGATTTGAAGCAAAAAAACAAAAAACACAAGCAGGACGAAACAGGGGTGTTGCAAAAAACTAATTCCTCAGTTTGATATATGTAATTCTATAAGGCTAAATAGCAGATGAACAGGTCAAGAAACTCTATATTATAACCAGTGAGTTCTGAATATGCTGCTGTTGTGGATCCTGTAGTCCAGACGTCACTTTACTGTGATGTGCCCTTCTGTAAACTCATCTGCAGCTGAGATCGAATTTATGATGCAATTTATGAGTTTATGAGGATGCAAATAGCCTGAGACATGACTTATCATACAAAATCTATACTCATAACAGATAATGGCATTTTATATGAAGGAAGAGTGTACTTGTGTGTGGAGCAAGGCAGAAGGGTTCTGTCTATTCTAATCGGACAGAAAAATAAAGGTTCTGTAGGGGGGCTTTTTGAGGACAAACGCCCCCAGCAGAGTAAATGACCAGAGATGAAGAGAAGGAGGGGTCGAGGAGAGGACCGGGGGTCCATTGCTGCTCACTCGAGCATTCCTTATGAAATCATCAACCAAATCCTCACTCAAATGCAACTGTTGTCAATGAACTCCCTTGCTCTCCTCCCCTTCCTCTAGAGTCCTGAAAGACAGTCCATTCCAGAACCCTCTCTAAGGCTGGATTAGGATGCCAGCACATGTATTGTGAGCTGCTGTGTGTGTGCGTGCGTGTGTGTGTGTGTGTGTTCATGAAGCTCATTTCACACATGAGTGTGTGCCATTGTTTGTGATGTGTGAGAGTGAGTACGAATATGACAGGGAGAGAGAAAGAGAGATAGAGATAGTAGAGAGAGAGAGAAAGAGCTAATCTGCACCTCTTAACGTAGTTCAATTTGGCCACTTGCTTGTATGTGTGTGAGTGTGTGTGTGTGTATAGTGTGGACTCTGGATTCAGGGCTTGGATCCACTTTACATGAGAAAACCAGGCTTATCCCAAATATTTATCCGTGCTGAGAGAGACGTTTCCCTTGCCTTTTTATCCCTACAGGAATCCTATTCTTCTTTCCCTCCTTCTCTTTCTTAAGCTCACACTCTCTTTCTCTCCCACCACCTTCTTTTTTCACTCTTTGTTTACCATGACTCCGCTCACTCATTTGCTAAAATTGAATATATTTCAAATATGAATTTATTTCAAGCTCCATCAACAGCTTCTGTAACCACAGAAAAAGATTTAGAGTCATCCTTCAATTTGAAAAAACAAACAAAACTAAAATGGTCTTTGCAGTAAAGAATTTAATGGAAGTCTATGGGGCAAAGCAGTGCACTGAGGTATAAAATATAGTATAAAAAGTATACAAGACTTATACAAAAACTCCGGTAAAACCACATTTTTGTGTTATTGTATTATAACACAATTTGTATTATATCGTATCGTTTTGTATTGTATCGTATCGTATCATATCGTATTGTATCCTATATCCACTTCCAAGTGTATACTGCAAATAAAGGTGCTCTGTTAAACTGGGAAATGTACACAGTGTGGCGTTTGTGTGTATGACTAGCTTGGTTAACTGTAATACAGTTTAATGGGATTGAACCACTATAAATCAAACTGGCTAGTGTTTGTTGTTTGTTTGAACTATATGTTAGGAAGCAGGAGTTCTTTATGTCTGAGCGTCAGAACAGACGGTGTACAGTGAGCATGGCATTGTTTCAGACAGCTAATGGGGATGAGATTGGTGCTAAATCAAGGTTGTCGTCATGGAAATGACCTATGACAGTGTAATTTCAGTATTTTCTGAGAAGCTCTGTGGGTATTCTCTCTCATGCTGCTGTAGTCATGACAACTCTGACATACTGTAATTCAATGGAGTCTGCAGACTCTTGTGTGTATGTGTATGTGTTAACCAGTGGGATATTGCTTAAACTTATCAAGCCAAGCTACGCTGATCTGAGTTGTATTTCCATCATGCTGACACTTCATGTGCAAAAAAAAAAAACACACATACTCACACTCCCACCCTGACCCTGAGATGGAGATGTAAACCGGCTCCATTCATACAAGAGAAAGGCTCGGCAAGGAGAGGGAGGGGCCAGGCCGTCACCCACGGAGACCAGAGCAGGGAGTCATGGGAAAGATAAGCTGTGGGAGTGAAGTGAGGTGAGGTGAATATCTTTTCACACAATTAATCTTACACAGACAAACAAAACCAACAGATCAGCACTGAAAATAAGTTTGTGTAAAAATATCACATCAATACCTAGTTTATCACTTCACATATGTGTCTCGTTAAAATAATACAAACAGTCTTTTGCAGCTGTGTATCAGAACCAGCTGTTTAAGGAACAAACCAATCAGTAATTGCTTCTTGCGAGATTTGCGATGCTTCAGTTCTTACCCTGCCCACCAGGGGGAACCAGAGACACACCTCCCCAATCTCCACAGCAACAAATAGAAACGTCTCACATCGACAGTCTCTCTCAGGATGTCCTCCACCACACCCTAAAACTCTCACACGCTCCCTGGCGGTTTAGCACAGCGCTTTGAATTTAGCGTGAAAGCACGTCTGAGATGAGAAAGTTAGGGGATGTGTGTAATTGAGACGTTATGGAGTCATTCAAATCCAGTGGATTGAATGGAACCCCGACCCTCCGTTCTTCTCTCCTCCCCTTCCTCTACGGCCTTGAATAAGACTCTGTTCTAAAGTGCTACATACAGACCCTTTGGCGTGACGTGTGTAAATGAGTTTGTCTGTGTGTGCATGTGAAGATACATCTCAATCTCCTGTGTGTGTCTGTGGGAACATCTTCATCAGACTGTTCATCCTGCACTCCACCCTCTGCAGGAACAATGCATTAGATCAGTCCTCAGACTTCACAAGCTGAACAAAGACCTACGCTGGAAAACACACTCTTGGTTTCTAGGCTAAGAGGAAAAGTGATTGTCCTGAAATTGCAGGGCGTCTCTTTGATGTGCTTCTGGTATTGTGGCAGAATAGCTGAGGTTGAGGAAGAGAGGTGCTAAAAATGGAACACAGGTCAGTTCTATCACATCTAAACCAATTATTGTGTACCAGTGATGTCATTAAGATGATAGAAAACACAGCTGCATGTTGTGAGTGTTCATTTTTCAGTCTCCTCAGGCCCACACAGTATCCGTGCCTGCAGAAGAATTCACAGAGTAATTCACAGATTTCTGTAGAACTGGAATGAATGAATCCATCCATCCATCCTTCCATCAGTTGTTTTCGTATTCATTCTGTTGTGCTGTGACTAAACTAGTCACAGGAGTAAGGAGTTTTAGGAGTAAATTAATTAATTAACATTTTCAATTCAAATGTGTGTTTTGGGTCATTGTCCATCCATACTGTGAGGCGCCGTCCAATCAACTTTGCTGCATTTGGCTGAATCTGGGCAGACAGTATATCCCTATACACTCTATATATACTTCAGAATTCATCCGGCTGCTTCTGTCTTCTGTCACACCATCAATAAACACCAGTGACCAAGTGCCACTGGAAGCTATGCATGCCCATGTCATCACACTTCCTCCACCATGATTTACAGTTGATGTTGTATGCTTTGAATCACGAGCTGGTCCAAGCCTTCTCCATACTTTTTTCTTTCCGTCATTCTGGTACAAGTTGATCTAAGGGTACGTTTACAAGACAACAATGCACTAAAAACGGAAAAGGTTTTCCTTTGCATTTTTCTTGTACAGACAACACCATTGTCAAAATGATCCACGAAAACGACTGAAAACGCTGTATCATTCATGCCAGGCCAGTAGTTGGCAATGTCACTTTGTAAAGAAACACTACGCCCCTAGACTGAACACGTATTACACATGCGCATGACGTCAAATTTGCATTTTTTTGTTTGTTTGCACGGAGATGATAACTTTATCGTTTTCAAAAACTTGCACTTTGAACCCATTTTTCACAATTTAGCGTTTTCAGGCCCCCAAAACACTGTTGTTGTGTAAATGAACAGCCAAAATGCATAAAAAGTTTTACATTTATGGTTGACGGTATCATGTAAACAGCCCCTTAGTTTCATCCGTCCAAAGAATGCTTTTCCAGAACTGGTCTGGCTTTTTCTGGCAAAGTCTAATCTGGCCTTTCTATTCTTGAGGTTTCTGAATGGTTTGCACCTTGTGGTGAACCCTCTGTATTTGCTCTCGTGAAGTCTTCTCTTGATTGTAGACTTGGACAATGACACGTCTACCTCCTGGAGAGTGTCCTTCACTTGGCTGGATGTTGTAAAGGGTTTTTTCTTTACAACGGAGAGAATCCTGCGAACACCCACCACAGTTGTCTTCCATGGATATCCAGGCCTTTTTATGTTGCTGAGATCACTATTGCATTCTTTTTTTCCTCAGAATGTAACTGTTGATTTGTCCATTCCTAATGTTCCTGCTATCTTTCTGATGGATTTGTTTCGTATTTGAAGCCTAGCGATGGTCTGTTTCAATTGCATGGAGAGCTCCTTTGACCGCATGATGTGGGTTCAGAGCAACAGCTTCCAAATACCACACTTAGAATCAACTCCAGACATTTTACCTGCTTAGTTGAAGAAATAATAGTTCACACCTGTCCATAAAAAAACGTTTTTGAGTCAATTGTCCAATTACATTTGGTCCCTTGAAAAAAAAAAGGTGGGGGAGGGGGTTGTTCACTCTCAAGAGCTGTAATTCCTAAACCCTGGGTCAGTTGTGGCCTAATGGTTAGAGAGTCAGACTTGCAACCCAAAGGTCCAGGGCTCGATTCTCAAAACTGGCAGGAAAAGCCCTTGAGCAAGGCAACTAACCCCCCAATTGCTCCCCAGGTGCTGCAGTGAATGGCTGCCCACTACTCCGGGTGTGTGTGTCCACGGCTTGCAGTGTATGTGTTCACTACTAACTGCTCCAAATGTGTGTGCACTATGGGTTAAACACAACGGACAAATTGCAAGTATGGGTTACCTTTAGGGCTTGACATTAACACCCGCCAACCTGCCAAATGCAGGTGGATTTGGAGTCACTCCTACGAGCCATTTAGGCGGGTTGAATTTTATATATAATATATACATTTTTTAATTGTAGTCTTTTAAAAAGGCATCTGGAAATAACAAACTAGTGCAATTTAGTGTTGTCAAAAATGTAAATGTTTTGATACTGAAATATCTGAAACGCTATCAATACTCATTTTCTGCAGAACACGATATCAGCAGCGCTTTCTCACTCTCTCATTTCTACGAACCCCCCTCACTCACCCATTTCATTTTTTCCCGGATGAATATTGTTGATGTTACAGGGCTTGAATTTCGGCGTGGGATTGCGTGTATTGCACATAATTTTACTCATTCCCGCAGATTTTGTGCTCACACCCAAAGTACGCGCACATAAGGCCGCTTCTCAGTACTAAATCTAGTTCTTTTTCGCTGCTTATTGCGCTTAAACAGTCAAATACACACAAAATTATGTCAGAATGCTGGTCTTGGCGAGGAATTCACATAAACACAGCCAGTCATGTTTTAAGTGAACATAAACAGCTGAAAAAGAAAGTATAATAGATCTGTGCATCAGGTCTTAAAGTGACAGCAGCCTAATATACATGCTGCCAAATGATGATATAATCTTAAAAATATCTATATGGCAGTTTTCCCCCATGGTATTAATGTCCAAATTGTGGCCAGTGAAAAAGTTGAGTGAGTAACTTTGGAAAAAACACTAGCCACAGTGGCTGGCGAGCAAAAAAGTTAAAGCAGAACTCGGCAACTCTAGCGAACTCTAGTCACTTCTTCGCTGATTTTCCCTTTTGTTGTGGCATGTTTTCCCCACGAGCTCCCCCTACAGCTGTGGGGGGGCGTATATTTCACAACACAGTCGTAAAAAACTCACTTGCGGCGGCCTCCTCCCCCTCTCTACCGCTGCTCATGTGCGTTTGTTTTGATCGGAGCAAGCCAACTGTATCGTGTGGAGCTATGTCTACCGAGGTGGGTAATCTGGTAATACATCATACATGCGTGGGTGTTTATGTCGAATTGCCGTAAAGCAATTTGTGTTTCGCGCTCGTTCTCGTTCTAGTTCTCGCTTCTCACGAGACTTCCAATTTCTATCTTGCCGGGACGGTAGTCCCCAAGTTGCAAGGTTGGTTTTCCGCCTGGGAACGCTGGGGGGAGCGGGGAAAGTCACCAGTATCACCAGAACAGGTTGTTTAACCATCCAAATGATTTCTAGACAGTTTTATTAAGTTAAAAAAGTTACCAAGTTCTCCTTTAATGTCAAGCCCTGTTTACCACACTTGGCCTTCACTAAACGTCACTCCCTCCAATTTAGATGTGAATACCCTCAAATTAAACCATCAGATGTGTGTAAAAACACCTATTTTGGTCGGTTTTCAGATTATGATGTTAATGGCTACTGACTCTGATTAAAGAACATCCTGACTTTCTGCATGATTTTCGTTGCATCATTAAACACACAATGACACATAATAACTCCAAACAGCATGAACCCTGGCAGTGAGTGTGTTATCAAACAAGCACAAGGACTGCATGATGAAATGACACACACACTCTCTTTCAAAAAGCACACAAACACACACCACATGCTGTTTGAAGATAGAGCTGATAAGAGAAATGATCCCTCTCGCTCTCGATGACATATGGACATGGCCAAGCACTACATCACTCACTTGTGTGATGTGACAGGTCAAGATAAGACCGGAATGAGCTCCTCATCACTTTAAAAATCTGTCCTCATCATCCCATCCTTCCCCTCTCTTTCTGTCTTTCTCTTTCTTTCCTAACAACTACACAAAACTGACTTTGTTTCTGCATCCTGACTATGAAGATCTCCTAGATTGTAATTGTGGTTTGTGTGCGCTGTTGTTAAGTTTGCAAGGAAACGGAAGCAACATGAAACCAGAGCAGTTTTGGACTCATCTTGTGGTGTTTTTGTTGAGATGCTCAGATTAGAACCGAGCGGATCATATGTCTCTCACCACATACTGACCAGCTGGACACAAGCAAAAGCAAATGCGATCTTACCGCAAGTGTAGCAGGCCATCAATTTAATTTCCCAGCAACTTCCTTTTTGTGCCATAGAATAGGATATTTTATATGGCCTCTAACGGCCTTACTGTATTATTCTTTAAAACAAAAACAAATATATATATATTTTCTGAAGTTATTAACTGAGTAAAGGATTGAAAAGTAGAGAGTTGACAGTTGTCCTGTGTGCCAGCTGAGTTGTGTTGCCTTATACTGTAGATCAAATAGTGGAGGACAGTGCTGGCAACACCAAGTTTTGATTCACAAGAAATGACAGAAATAATTAGATGTGTACCTGAAATGTGATTTAAATATGTGTCTAATGTAAATGTCTCATGTAGAATTGTGGGATGTTACTATTAAAAGTAACATGTTACTATGCAGCAGAACTCATTATGAAAAGTAACCAATCAGGTAACATTTTTACTATTTACAGAAAGTTGCACGTTAAACGATTAAAGTTCATACAAAAATCATCACCCATATGTCCTGTAAAATGCGGAAAAACATTGTTTTGGTTGTGCTTCGGCTCTGCGTGAAATATGTTTTTTTTTCTCATCCCTAAAAGGAGAGAGATTATCCTACTGAAACATTCACTGCTAGACTTAAAGCGTTACTGTAGCTATACTCTGTAATAGACACGGTACTTCCTTGAAAATAAAATCCAGCACAGCGCTATACAACAACCATAATGAAATGACCCTTCACAATAGATCATAATTTTCAATGAACTCTGTTAGAGAGCCACACTCTAAAAAATGATGGGTTGTTTCAACCCAACTTTGGGGCAAATATGGACAAACCATTGTATTAAATTTGGGTCAAATTTTTCAATTACATTTTTAACCCAAAGTTTGGGTTTTGTCCATATTCGACCCAAAGTTGGGTTAAAACAACCCAGCACTTTTTAGAGTGTACATATGGCAATTAATCTGTTCAATAAAATACCTTACTCTCCATAAAAATGTCATCTCTTCATCGCTTTTATAACGGTTTAAATCCCTCAGCTCTCACTATATACGAAAACCAAGCCAATGTTGATTCTTGTTTTATTACGAGCTCTGTCGCATTCTCTTTTAGCCAGCAGACTCTCCTCTGTTTGGCATTTTTCTTTTTTTTTGTACAAAAACATTTGAGATTTAGCTGCTCCATGTCAACCTTTCTCGCTCGTGACAACGAACTAACCTATGCCACTATGTACCTTTAAAGAAATGATTGCTTTTATTCGTCATTAAAATATATATAGTAAAGTAAAGGCAAAGGCATAGTAAAGGCATGAATAATATTACAAAAAAATGTATCACAGTTTCCAGAAAAATATTGAGCAACAGCTGTTTGCATTGATAATAATAAGAAATGTTTCTTGAGCAGCAAATCAGCATATAAAAATGATTTCTAAAGGATCATGTGACACTGCAGACTGGAGTAATGATATGATTTATGGTTACAGGAATAAATAACATTTTAGAATATATTTTTAAACCAGTTATTTAAAATTGTAATATTATAAACTTTTATACCATATTTTAGTTCAAATAAATGTAGCCTTGAGCATAAGAGACTACAAAAACCTATAACTGACCTCAAGCTTTTCAGCGGTAGTGCACATTTTCATTGATTTTCAAATAATAATTACAGCCTGGTAGCACAACTGTGCAAATAAAGTATGTGAAAGCACATACGTATACCATAAATGGATTTTTAAAGAATTTTACTGGTCGCTCTCAAGCTTCAAAAAGGACACAAAACAGAAAACACTATAGTTTCATAACAAAAAATATGACTCATACACTATATTACAAGTCTTTGAAGCCATACTAAGGTTTTATGTGAGGGACGGACTGAAATTTAAGATTTTAACTTGGATATAACATTATACTTTAGGCTACTCATTTTACTTTGAAAAAGCAGTCTGATTTTATCACATGAGAAATGCCCCCTCCTCTCAAGACTCAGAGAATCATCTAACCATTCTTCATCTCACTCTCTCTTTCACTGACTGCCATAACTTTCTTATTCAGAGATATGATTGGTCCCTGGAGGTACAGGTCAAGTTAGCACCCTGAACTTGAGGCCTTGTTGTGTCAGCTGTAGCGATACAGAGTGCCGTCTGTTCAATTACGCTCCCACACAATCGTTTCCTCGACAGTCATCCACAAGCCATCCAATTACATGTTTCCAAACGAGTTTTCTGTTCTGAGCTGCCAGCGAGGACCTGGAGAGTTCCACCGCGTCCAACCATGTGTGTGTGTGTGGTTACTGTATGTGTGTGAACGATGATTTCAGGGCAAAAGGGTGAGATTTCCGCGACGCACACACATGCAGAAACGTTTACTCTGAGGTAAGAGTGCGAGCAGGGTACATCCAGCGGCGCAGTCAGACGGACGTACATTCACACAATCCTCTCTCTGTACTTGAGAGGAAGAGAGAGAGAGAAAGCAAAAATAAATGACGGCTTGTATTTCTCACAGACTTCACTCTTTAATTCAGAAAGCAATTACTTCAGATTTTCCACTTCAGAGGGACAGAGTGAGAGAAAGTGAGAGAGAAACTGAACAGAGATGATACTTTGAATTAGTTACATATGGAGACTGTGATGAAAGGCTCGAGAAAAAAAGGAAATAAAACTCCTTCATATGTGCATTTGTGTGCACATATGTAGGAGAGAGAGACAGAGAGAGAGACTCTTTTTAGTGGGGAGATAGATGATGCTTCATTTTGACATCTGTATAAAACCACACACACACACACACACACACACACACACACACACACACACACACACACACCATTCACAACTCATTCCCTCTGCTATCGGACAAATGCTGTAAAATAGATTATAGTAATTACGTTAAGTAGCTGAATTATATACCATGCTAATGTTTTCTATAAGCACATAATTATATGATAAGGAGATGATTTCCTTTATCCATACGGACTATAGAGGAGTGACTGGTTAAAATCTGTACATCCTAAGTAAATGACAAATAAGAGTGTCCATGATAAAGAAAAGGAAAAATGTAGTTTTAAACACATGGCCAAGTTCTTAGTAATGATGTACTTTCTTTCTTACATCTTAGTAAGACGTATTTAATGTAAATCTAATGTAATGTATTTAAAGTAAAAGTTTAATGACTTTAAAAGTCATACATGAGGTGAAACCTTAAAATGTAACAACATATTTTTTGTTTACACAATTTTATCATGAATATCATTATATGAATATTATTATTAATTACTTTAAATACAAAGTATTAAGTTTTAAATAAATATAAAAAAAAAAAAAAAAAAAAAAAACACAATAATGTACAAATTATCTGATATTTTTTAAGAGATTTATATTAGATTTTTTAAGAGACTGACACAGGGTCATGAGGGTCTGCAGAGGCCCTTTCAATTATATAATTTCCCCTTTATTCTTCTTTTTTTTCTGCATGTTGGTCACACCACGATTTTGCTTTGGCATTTTTCAAATATTCAAAGATACTGAAGTAGTTTTGTTAAAATACTCTATTTATTAATAATAATAATAATAATAATAATACAGTTATGCCAAACTATTATTATTATTATTTATTTTTTTAAGAATTGAAGGTGAATTTTAATCATTGAATGCATGGATAGCTTTTTTGTATGACTGTATGAATTGCAAATACTTAAAGGTAATGAAGTTTTGTTAAAATAATATTTTAAATAATAAATAATAATAATAATAAAATGATTATGCCAAACTACTTAATAATGGGTTACACTTTATTAGTGTAATTATACATTTAAGTACTGAGTAATATTAATTAACTACATGTACTCACTATAGGGTTAGAGTTATGGTTAGGCTTAGTGTTCGTTGCATGCAATTATACATAATTTATAGTTATTACTATTGTAAGTATATGTAACGTATAAAACGAAAACTGTGAAATAAAGTGTCAGCTAATTAAAAAATGTATTTCAAGGACTTAATTTAAGGTGTATTGAAGTATATTTTTAATTGCATTGTTTATGTATTTTTGAAAAAATTAGGAACAAAAATAAGCTTCATGTAATTGAGACTTCAACACATTTACCCTGCTTTAAACACACAAAGCATTTCGTTCAGGAATCATTCATTAATGGCAGGTAAGATGCACACCTGCAGTGATTTATTTGGGAATATGTAGCAGTAGGTGTGTATTTCATCTGTGGTGTGGGCGCAGGTTGGCACACTGGCCTGGATAAGGGGGATTTCCGTTGCTGAACCCCTTTAGCCAACATCTGCCCGTCTGGCACATCTCCACCTCAGTCAATCTGTGATTCCTTTGCCCAACCCCCCCCAAAGCATGGCAAGAGAAAGCCCACCGCAGGTCTCTAGTTTGCATTGCAGCATAGTTTTGGCTGAATGAGGTCGCACATATTCAGTGAATGTTGTACTCTACGCTGAATGCAAAATCGTTCAGCAATGCAAAAGCTTTTTTTTCTTCTTTTTTTTCTGTGTTGCAAGCAATGAACCTGAAATTGAACAGTTCAAACTCTCTACTCTCTCTTTATGAGGGCACAGGGTTTAGGGGTCAGTCATGAGGGCTGAGCTGTGACTGTAAATCAGGGTTTAAGCCCAATATAGGAAAGGTCAAAGGTCAAGCCGCAGGGACCTCCAGAGATGTCACCGCTCCTTTCTGTCAGAGATGATCTGGATAAGAGAAGTCTGTGTAGAGATGTGTGACTCTGGGTCAGTGGACTAGGCTTGTGTTTGGTCAAAGGTCAGCCAACAGACCATGTTTAAACTCATTACACAGGAATGAGACGGCACAAATTCTTTGACTAGAATGTCCACATTCTACCTTCTGCAAAAATAGAGATGAATGTTACAAGAACAGATTAAGAAAGAACTGCAAATGCATCATGTTCTATAACTGTGACAATGAATAATAATGTATCTTGCTCACCGTGACAGATCTTGTCTAGCACTTGAGGCCAATACAGTTATATATAACCGTAAAGGTCAAAGTTCTTCAAGAAAATCCAATTTGCATCAATAGATAAAAATACAGACAGAAATTGTCTGGATGACTGGTAGTGCGTTTAAAAGATTTTCATATAGATGTTACCTTTAGTGTTTACTGGAATGAGCACTTTCTGTGGGTGTGCAGGGTAAAATGCAAGAGGATCTTTATAGGGGCCATAAGAGCTGTTGTTGTGGGTGCTCCAAGACTGTGGTAAAGCTTGTAAAGTCAGAGAAGCGCTGAAACACACAAACACACACACACATACCACAGCGCTGTTTGCGTGTCCACTCTTCCAGCTAAACCTTGAATTGTTCTGTTACTGTACAGTACTGAGGAACAGGAGAGGCACTAATTGGAGGGACACACATTTGCTGGCCAACCACAAAATGCCTTGGAATGCTGGGTAATTACTACTTGGCCTCTGGAATTTGATTGAAATACTTCTGTCACAGAATATGCAGACTTTTCAGGAAGAGCTGAGTTATTGATGGCTGGAGATGTTTGTTTCTCTCACCGCAAATTGTACAGCCATATAAAGCGGTGAATGAGAATGGAGGGGTACATGAACCAGCAGGAGATCATGAAAATATGCTCAGTATTCAGTGTAGGGATTTGTTGTATAAGAGAAAAAAACTTAAAGACTGCACATCATGGAAAACAGGATTTTCTTTGCTCTTTTTTAAAATACAAGAGTTTACAGTACTATGTATGTACTGAGGTAACGCAAAACTTCTATTCAATGCAAAACTTTCTTCTCAGTTCACTCAGATAACTAAACTGCAAAAATGTTATGACATCAAAACCATGAGCACATTATGAAAGTGCCCATAAGTATTCAGCAAATTTGATGAATGAAAGTCAATTTTGGACTGAGCAGGTTGGAAAAATTTCAGAAAATGTCTGTCTATCTTAAACACACTGCTCAAGCTCAGACTAGTGCAATCTAATAATCGTATATTTCACCACCCTGTTACATGACATTTTTTCAATGCATATTGTAACAGAGTGGACCTTAACAGGGTGGGCGTTATAAGATGATGAATCACAAGAACAAAATGCTAGCAGAAGGAAGAATTTAACATTTAGGAAGAATTTTTGTAATTTATCAAATCTATTTAAATCTATTTACAACAGGGTGGACATGTTATGTTTGACACTATTAGATAAGTTTTCTAAAAAAATAGGAAAAAAGAGAAAATACTGATTATACTTTGTTCTTGTAGTTGCATTGCATTGTGATTTAGTGCAGATTATTATTTTTTAAACACAAATGGCACCAGAGTAACAGTGTGGACTGGAGTTTGAGGGACATCAACTCATTTAATTGTTTTACACATGAAATCGTATTTTATGTCAAAAAAAGAATAAGTAAATGTGTATGCTAATACTAAAAAAAAATTTAGGAATTTGCCTGTCAATTATTATTATTTTTTTTTTTTAGGTACTAATCGTAATGAATTTGTTTTAACTGGGGTACATCTATGCATGAAAAAACATGTGGCATTGAAGTTGATTAACATTTGACGTAAAATATGCAGTGTTGTTTCACGGGGACATAAAATCCACCAAAGTGTAGGAATGACCCAACATTGCCAGTATACATAATCATAATGAAAGTCATTTACAAGTCTTAAAGGCACAGAAGCAAAAACAGCATACTGAGGGTCAGAGAAAGGGTAGACAATGTCATTGTAAAATGTTACAATTATGATTGGTTTTGGTTGTCTGAAGTGGAAAGTTCTGTCATCATCTACTCACTGTCATGTAGTTCCAAACATGTATGCATTTCTTTCCTTCCATGGAACATAAGAAGATATTTGAAAAATGATGGTAACCAAACAGTTTCGGTTTCCATTGACTTTAAAGACCAAAAAAACAACAACACTGAGACATTTCACAAAATATTGTTAGGGGAACAGCCCAAGCTTTAGCCAATCAGAATCAATCTCTACCTATCAGTCATTTTGTGCATGCAAGTTTGCTTACACTGGGTTTGCTGACATCTCTTTTGGAGGACAGGGTTTTAGACAGAGGTGTATGTTTGAAGTTAGCAAAATCGCAGAAGTTAGCAAATTATTAAAATCACTTATGACCTTTTAAGAAAAACAGTAGCTCCTGTGTGCAGCAAATAATGTGCATTATCATTTACAGCAACACCAAAACAAACAGTATCAGTGTGGATAAAGGTACTCTGATAGTACAACATTATCTACTGATGGACCTTACTCAGGACAATGGGCAGTTCAAGGGTCTCCGTTCAATCTAGGTAGAGCACCTGACTTTGACAGAAGCTTCAGTCTAAAAATAATAGAAATGAGCTTGGATCTCTTTCAGTAAGGACAGGAAGTGACAGACCCTAAGAGTGCTGTCCACAGGAAGTGGGATGATTTATGTTGGCCCATCATCACAGCGCAAAACGGCCATGTGCTACACACATGCTCATATTGAGGAAATGTACATCCGCTCGAAATATACAAACAATCCCTTTCTGATTCTCTCTTTCTTCTGCTATCTATCTTACTTCTGTTCTTCTCTCTTTTTTGTAACCCAGTTTCTGGACTCTCCTTTGCCTGTTTCTCTCACAGGTCTGTGAGTCATGTTGGAGCTGATACCAGATGCTACAATTATATTATATTATATGTATAATTGTACGATTATACAATTATATGATAATCAGATGCTAACAACATATAATTATATGTTCTTACAACTATAAGAACGAGAGGTGGGGACAAATAAGTGGCACTCTGATGCTTTTCAAATGCCTTTATGTATAGATTTAATTGATTTACATTTGTCCTAGACCTAGACTTTAAATTATAGTATGATTATAGTATGGCTGAATCCAAACTGGAGCTGGGGTACTCTCTAGTTACCTCGAGATGGGACAGAAAAGCAAAATGGACAATATTTAGTGTAGCTGATGTTCATAACATTTCAAGCAAAGATAATCATGTGCATTTGGAGTACAAGGTTATGGGATGCATCATGTGAATGCTTGGCTAAAGAGATGCGTCTTTAATCTAGATTCAAAATGGGAGAATGAGCCTCGAACATTATCAGGAAGGCTATTCCAGGCTTTGGGAGCCAAATGTGAAAAGTTCTCCCTCCTTTAGTGGACTTAGATATCCTAGGTACTCCCAAAAGCCCAGAGTTTTGTGACCTTAAAGAGCGTGATGGATTGTAGGGTGAATGCACAGGAGGTGAATTTAAGACCTTTTAGGTCAGTAGCAATGCTTTGTAATCGATACGGTACTTAATACGTAACCAGTGTAGAGATGATAAAATTGATGATATATGATCATATTTTCTTGACCTGGTAAGAACTCTAGCAGCTGCCTTTTGGACTAACTGTAGTTTGTGTATTGAGGATGCAGGACAACCAGCTAGTAAAGCATTACAGTAATCCAGTCTGGAGGTCATGAATGCACAAACTAGCTTTTCTGCATCAGAACCAGATAACATGTTCCGTAGCTTAGCGAAGTTTCTGAGGTGAAAGTTTTTAAAATATGATTATCAAATGGCAAGTTGCTGTCTGATATAACACCCAGGTCTTTAAATGTAGAGGATGAAGCAACATCAGATGCAAATTGTATTCTAAGAGATTCTGTGAATGGGTTTTTCGTCCAATACGCAATACCCCAGTCTTATCCAAATTTAATAGAAGAAAATTAGTATAATCCAATTTTTTACATCTTAAACGCACTCTGTTTGCTTGGATAATTTAGAGATTTCTTCTGGTCGTGAAATATCATTGGCATAACTGTGTAACATATTTTCTAATAATATTACCAAAAAGCAACATGAATACTGAAAATAGCAGAGATCCTAAAACAGACCCTTGTGGCACTCTATAGTTTAATTACTTGAACTTAATTCCCTGTTTAAATAGACAAAATGGTAAGTCAGATAGGTACGATCTAAACCACCCTAATGCCTCTCCCTGATAACTGGTGTAAGTTTCTAATCAATCTAAGAGTTTGTCATGATCTATTGTGTCAAAAACAGCACTGAGAACAAGCAAAAATGAAAGCTTTAGCTTAAGTTCTGCCAGGAAGACCCAATTGTTACGTCACTTTACCTTCTTATCTATCCAATCATATTCTAATACTCGTGGTATAAAAGATTGGTACTTACACACGTTTGAGTTCGCAGATGCTGACGCTTCCATTTACCTCCATCCTCCCCACCACCTCCAAGACGGATCCTTCCCTCCATCCTCCCACCACCACCACCACCAGGATGGTCCCTTCCCACCACCACCACCACCAGGATGGTCCCTTCCCATACCTCACAGGCTGCACTCCTGTCTTCGTCTTCAGGTAGGATATGCAGAGTCCGGACCCTCGGATTGCGATCTACGGACAAAGAACTTTATTGCTTGCTGGGCTGTTAATAAATGTATAATTGTCACAGTATTTATTCTCCCGAGTCTTTCTGGTAGAACTAATATTGAGACGCAGCCTTGGTCAGAAGCTAGAAGTAACTAGACACAAAGAAGACACTTTTTGAAGTATTTTAGACATAAATGTAAGATATGAAATGAGTCTGTAATTTGCCAATTCATTTGGTTTAATAGGCTTAATATAAATTATATGGAAAATGTTAAGTTAGTGTACTTTGGTTAACATGGATACAACAATGTCAGTGAGCTGAAATATAAGATATGATGTGTGACAAATATAGACAAAATAAAGATAAATTAATATTCAATCTGTAATTGTGCCAAATTATGCAAATTAGCCTTAGTAAGACAAATGGATCAGCTATTTTATTCCAAGAATGTTTGAAATATAATTTTCACTACATATAATATTAAATTACATCATTTGAGATGTGATGGAAATTACACTGCTGTGGGGTTTTTCCCGACACATGTCTCAGAAAAAGTTGACAATGGAATAAAATAGACTTGTGCACATAAAGTATGAAAAGTGTGTGTTATTCACTCGAAGTCCAGAGAGCCAAAAGTGTCCCTAGTTGAAGAAACACTCTATATTCTCCAGCAAAATGCAATCTGAATCCAATATATATGCATGCAAGGAAAGATGTGTGGTCAGACAGTACACAGAACTACTTTCTTTGCTTCTATTTTCTTCTTCTCTCGCTCCCTTTCTATAATCACAGGAAGAGAGTTTTCCCGCTCTCCATTCATCCTCGGCTCAACCCAAACAAGAACCCATTTCTCCTTAAACACTCTTAGTCTCAAGCCTATAATTTAGATTTAACTTAATGTATCCACCAAATATTTCCCAAATTCAGCAAATCAAAATGATATCCTCCATCTTGGAGTAATTATGTGTTCATTTTGTTTTTTCCAGCACGACCACAGCTTGAGACGAAATGTCTCGATCTCCACCATCAATTCCCCCGAGCAAACATGCGCGTGTTTGCGTTGATCGTGTATGTGTGTGTTTGTATGAGGTCACATCAACCTCCATCGCTCTAATCCCACCCCCACTCTCCTCCGCGAAGCGACAGATCATCAGAGGAAGACCAGAAGCATTCACAGAGCAATTGTGAATGAAACTTTACCCGGCGCAAAAAAAGTGGAAAGAGAGAATGACAGAAAAAGAGAGGGAAAAAAGCAACTGCAGGCTCGAAACCACAGCCAGGCTTGAGTTTTATGGGAAAATACTTCAGAAAAGTCTGATTCCACAAGAAACAGACTCAAAGGCGAAGACAACACACACAGACAAGACATTTTTGAAACCCTCAGGGCTGTAGACGCACGCACTTAGTCACTTCGCATGCAAAAATGCTAATTGAGCCACAGATGTTGCTAATTTTGAGATAATTAAAACTGTCCAGTCACAAACAAACTTGAACAACAACTTGGAATGTTGGGAAATCTGTGAGGATTCACACATTTGGAATATTTGGGTTCTGTCATCTCACTAAACGCACCCATTTTACCACAAATTGTCCCGACAACCCCCACATACTGGAGTTAATTGTGTGAGACAAACATGAAATAAGAGCGAAAAGTGTGTGTATGGTAATATTAAAGGAGAGAAACGGAGAACGATTCTGTGACAGCAAAGATGGGGGTGTGTTTTGCTGTGTGTGTGGTTTTAATTATCTAGACTGCAGAGCTGCGGGTATGCGTCTGTATCTGTGTCAATGTGTGCGCGTCTGTGTGTGTATATGTGCTGTGGGTATGTGACTTTGCCAGGACGTCCCATGAGGCAAAGCGCTGACGCCTCGCAGCCCTGCCAAAGCAGCCACAGACTCCCCCCCTCACTCACTCACAGACACACACACCCACACAGTGAAAAACAAGGCACGGCCCAGCCGCCGAACTCGGGTCGCCGTAACGGAGGGGCAACGACGGGGCCACATCACATCTGACAAAACAATCATATAAGTTCAAACAAACGCACATGAGTCTGAAGACTATACGAAGTCATTATAAAAGGAAGAAATGTGTTTATACTGACGTCATTCTCTCTTCTTGGAGAGGTGGGAGAGAATGAGGCAGACTAAACATTGGGAGGAATATTCAATATGCACTATCATTAAATCTGCTGCAAATGAACCCGTTCTGAGAGATGAGCCGGAGACGTAACACTTATCGGGTCTTAAACTTGAACTACAAAGCAGAGGAGCTATTTGATGTTCATGATATGCAGTTTTAGGGGCTGCTATACATTAGGCGTCTCCTCTCGGGCCGGCAGATCTATAGTACTGACAGCTATAACTACAGATAGTCCAAATGGAGCTATTTTCGCACTAGCTGTGATCCGGTGACAGGCCCGTGTGTGTGTGTGTGTGGTATAGAGTGTTCACTAATGAATACCCTAGAGAGATTTTGCTTTTGGAGAGCAGACGAAAAGTATCGTTGTGCAAATGACACTCACATATCCTTTTATGTGCGTAAATATGCTTTGCATACACACCACAAGCCAAAGGCCACACGCAAAAAACAAGCGCATCCCTCCTTGCTGATTATATGTGTTTTGACAAATTGGTTGTGTAGTACAAAGTGAATCCAGAGCGTTTCAAGTTGCTTGTGTATCATATCTGTTTGTGACTAACTTATCTAAACTCGTTTGTTGTTCACTTTATGGCGAATTCTAAATAAAGCCTGAAGCCGTTCGTTTGAAGTGTGCGAGCCAGTGAGCATGTAAGCATATATGTGAACAATTGCTTCATTTTTCAAAATGAAAAACCATGTTAAGAATGTAGCTTTTGTCACACATACAGTGAAAACCAGTTTCTGCTCAAATGCACGAGGGTGGTCTGACATCTGTTGGGGTGCTGTTCATACTTATTTAGTACTATCCTGAATAAGATATTTTACATATAGTCCACAAGACAAAACAAATAGCATAATTTATAAAAATGACCCTTTTCAAAAGTTTACATACCCTTGATTCTTAATACTGTGTCGTTACCTGGATGATCCACGATTGTTTTTTACATTTATTTGTGAAGGTTGTTCTTGAGTTCCTTGTTTGTCTTGAGAAGTTCAACTGCCCAGTGTTCTCAGTTCCAATTCTTCAGTTTTCCAGCATCTTTTGCATATTTGAACCCTTTCCAGTGACAGTGTGAAAAGATGGATCTCAAAATCATACAGAGGACAATTGAGGGACTCAAACACAACTATTAAAAAAAGGCTCAAACAGTCACTGATGCTCCAAAAGGAAAAACAATGCATTAAGAGCTGGGGGTGAAAACTTTTTGAATTTGAAAATCAAGGTAAATTGTACTTCAATTAGTATTGAGTATCTTCTGTTGCTTACGAAGGGCAGTACTAAATGAAAAAATTGATATTTAAACAAAATAAGAAAAATGTGGACATCTCCATCCTGTTCAAAAGTTTTCACCCCCAGCTCTTAATGCATCGTGTTTCCTTCTGGAGCATCAGTGACTGTTTGAACCTTTTTGAGTGCCTCAACCACAACTATTAAACAACAGCATTTATTATATTATTCATAACAACAGCATTTCTTAGTCTTGGTTAATGTTAATTTCTACATATACTTATATATTTTATTGTATAAGTTTACAATGTATTATGAACAAACGTACAATAGTATATTTAAAATGAACATAAACATAAATGCTCATTGTTCATTGTTATTTCATGATGCATTAACTAATGTTAACATATTAACCTTTATTATAAAGCGTTACCTTTGGGACAGTACGGAGCATCCATCCCCCATCATGTTTGTCTTCTAACAGGTGATCAGACTCATGTGACTGAATTGATTTCATGTGCTCATGTGCAGACAAATAGCAACAGAAGTGGGATGTGGCAGCCGGCGACGGGGAAGGAATACATCCATCACTATGGTTTAAATGGCCGGCATTTTTTCCTCTCTTAAAAACCTTTGGGGATTTACTTTATATCTAAATTTGGTTTTGACAGCCGGCAAGTCGACAGATCCACCGGGAAAAATATCCAGGGCCTCCCAATAGCCAGTCAATCCCTGACATGATCTGACAAATTGTGAAGGTCGGACAACCTGGTTTTGGGTCTGGCTTGGTAAATGTTTTGATTTCATTATTCCTTCTTCTCCCTATTATTTCTTGTTACGTATCCTCTCCTATATGTATGACAAGCAATAAAAGCATTCAAGTAAATTGTCTATTGTGCAAATCATTTATGACAGGCAATTTTTGACTGTTCTATTTCGGTTGTCCAGCTCCTCCCAATGTGAATTTTGATTGGTCTAAAATTCTGCTCCACATAAGCATACGTTAATCGAGTATAATCTGATTGGCTGTGACTTTCCACACTGAAAGCAAAAATGCTGCATGAGTGTGTTCATCCCAGTGAACCTGTGATGAGAGGGAGAATAAAAAAGGTGGAAAGAATGGGAACAAATGGTGTGACAAAGACTGAAAGAGAGATTAATGGAAGAAGAAGGAAGAGGGAAGAAAAGCGAGACTGTTAGAAGGAGCAGGAGAGCAGGATGGCTGGCAGGGAGTATATGAGGGAGTAAAGGGATCTTCCTTTATTCGGAGAGGAAAGAAAAGTAGACAAGAGAGAGGCAAAACAAAACACAGAGGACAAAAGGAACAGAACAATAAGGAAGAGCCTTAACTCTGCTGTTTTATTCAGACAAGCATTAATATTTAACATCAGCCTGACACGTCAAACACACATGGATGTAATGAGAACATGAGAGGCAGAGAGATTAGCTCTGTTCCGAAACCTATGAGCCGCCTCAATGCCAACCTAAATAGGAAGCTGCCTTCTTAGGCAACTTCCTAACAGAAATGGATTTGATAATCAGCTTGGAGCTCTTTACATAGATAGCAACTCTGTGTGTCATACAAATAGCTCTCCACACAGGAGATGTGTCCTTCATAGCATTTTACATGTGGCTAAGCTAATGTGATAATGCCGTGTGCTGCCTTAAGGCCCGTTCACACCAAGAACGATTACTATAATGATAACTATATTAGCGTCCACACCAGCGGATGATATTGTTCTGTTTATTCTAAGCGTGTGCTTGTCTGCCGCTTTAAATGCTCGCCCTTGTTACAGCAGGATGGATTATGATTGGCTGTCAATGTTTTTATCGTTCATCAGTTGAAAATAATCGTTCTTAAAGTGATTCCAATTATATCGTTTCTCTGTGCCGTTATAGTTATAGCTGTGATGTGAACTCTGCTATTCTTTGATATTGCGAACGATTTTTAGAACTATATCTTTATCGTTATCTTTATAGTTATTGTCCTTGGTGTGAACAGGCCTATAGAATTTGGCCACAATGAGGCAGCAGAATTACAATGCCAATACCTGGGCTAAATGAATACATTTTATGGTGAACGTGATTTCACCAAGTACCACATGTTCCTGGATCAACATCTTTGTTGATCCTTGAACAACTTTCCAATCAACCAATCAGATTTGAGGGACAAGTTTACAGTTTATGTCAAGTTTAGGCTTAGAACCAGGGTGAGGTGCTTCAACATCAGTGTTATTCACCAATCATTTCCCTCTGATTTTAAGGAAAAGTTATGGGTAGGGTTAGGTTTAGGGGTAGGGATAGGGTAAGGACTAAATTTTGGGACAGGAATGTTATTCCAGGATCAACAAAATATGTTGATCCAGGAACATGTCTTACTTGGCAAAATCACAGTGACCACATTTTATTGTATGTTGAGATACAGTTATGCATTCAACAGGTAAATATCCATGTTTCAATTTTGTTTTGTTTTGTTGTTTATTAAGTAAAGGTAACAGGTTTGACAGTTTAAAATCCTCTTCTGTCAAACATTTCAAAACATATGAAAGAAGAATAAAATTATCACATTTTTGGAGGGCATATGGAATAGTTAATTACTTTAAAAGTGGACAAATATAATGGCAACAGGATTGCATTTTGGATAAGATACACTATGTCAACAAAAATCTAAAAACAAAGAAAATATCTAGAAATCTGCTGTATTTTACTGTAATGGGTGGAGTCTTAATGTGAGCTATTGAATGTGATCTAAATAAAAAATTTCTAGAACAAAGGGCTTAAAAGTTATAACCATTTGAAAAGTGAATTTTTGAACTGGTAATGGAGTTGGTCATAGAGACCCCAAAGTTGGGGTCTATTCATTACCATCTCTACAAGTGTGCCTATGTTTATAATTTTCATATGTTCTGTTCATAGAGCTGCCATAGACTACCATTGGGGAAGAATAATAAAGAGATTTATATTAAGAAGAATACTAACAGACACTACAGCCCCTATTATTATTACTACTACCATGTGCATATTTGCTAATACAGCAAGGAAAATTTGGAAACACAGGGATGGGTCAGGTCAAGGACATTAATGTCATCTGTACTGTAGAATAACCCATCTATGATGCCTTAAAATGCTGAATCTTTAGGCAGCTTACTAGGATGCTGGAACACCACCATTTTTTCCATGTACTCTTTGTTCTTTAACTAACCCAGAGAATAACCAAAAACTCATTGTGTGTAACTGTGCAACTTCTCTAGCTTCAGGACAGGTCAATGTTTTTCTCATAACGTAGATTATTTGAAGAGAAGCACTTTGAATTAAAGCTAAGACCGTGAGGGAGCTGTATAAACGAAGGTCAGACTGATCCTCAAACCTCAGCTAAGCACCACGATAAAGAAAAGGAGTTTTCCGAGGAGAGGCCTCTTCTCTTCTCTTTCTTTTATTTTTCATATCCCTCCTCACACCTGTTTACTACAGGAAGCGATGATGTCAGCCTCTCAGCCCTCTGGCAATTGGCAAAGAGGGGAAAGTGTGTGTGTGTGCGCGCGCGCGCAAGGAGGGTTTATTTATCAGTAATCCTGGTTTTTTATTTCCTCTGCGCTCAGACTCGCACAATAACACTCAACTGTGCGAGTTTATGCTTTGCCCCTTTCCTCTCTCATTCTCTGTGTCTGTCTTTCTCTATCACTCTCCCTTTCTTTCCCCATTTCCCTCAAAGAAATGAATTTCTCCTCTTTACACGCCTCTGTCTAATTACTTTGGAGAGGAAGGAGGAAAAAAAGAGGGAGAGGGGTTACATACAAAAAGAGGGTGAAAAAAGAATACGCCGCATTCTTGTACTGCTCTACACAAACGCAATAAAGAAACGGGGGCTGGAGGGGCACGATGGTCTATAAAAAAAGACTCATTCCAGCAGGAGAGGCAGAGGAGGGGGCTCTGAATAAATTAATCAGCACGATTGGCTTTTTGGAGGCTGGAATCGAGAGCTGTGATTGGCCGAATGACTGTGAGGAGGGGGCTCTGATTGGTCGATGTAACTGTGAGAAAGGGGAGACCCTGACTAGCCTGTGTTACTCCAAGGCTACGCGGGCTGACCTTCAGCACACACACATACGGCCATACAAACACACAGAAGCATCACACCTCTGTGTGTCTGGAGAGGGGTAATTAAAACTTCAGGAGGAGGGAGGTGAAGAGGGAACCGGGAGAAAGGTGGCCAAAAAAGCAAGTGTGTGTGTGTGTGTGTGTGTCCCTGCTGTGTCAGCCCTGCAGACAGACATCTGCCTCATTATCAACAGCACTTCACTGCATGAGCTCCATTATCCCTCTCTCAAGTGTCCCTGTGTGTGTGTTCGCATGTAGTGGCTGTAAGCAAGAGAATGTTCCAGATTAATGAAAATATATAATGCAGATTTCCATTCATGCATCTGGTGAAGTGCTAGTAATACATTTAATATGTTCAAATATTCAGAAATTCACTCCCCTCCAGCAGTAAGCTGTGTATGTGAATATAAAAGTTATTTTGATATCTGTGAGTCATTAAATAGTTACGTCAATGATGCAAGCAAGTGCACTTCTGAGGATGATCACTAAAATCAATTGGTTAGATTGCATCTGGTAATATTTGAATGTACTGGTTTTATTAAGATGATTAAATATCACAAACCTGAGTACATTGGGTTACATTAAGGAAAGTCAGTTTTTAAGGGATAGTTCATCCAAAAATTATTTACTCACCTTCCAGTTGTACTCAACCTTACTCTCTGTTTTCCTTCTTTTCTAGACTAAAGCTGTGGTCACAGACTTTGAGCTCGTAAAATCTCTACGGACACTGCAGCTGTTGTAATTTGACATCACACTCTGCTGCATCTTCTTTTACAAACAAAAGTCAACCTATAATACATGCAAAATGTAAAAATATGCAGTCTACTCCAGTTTACTGTAACACTGCAGTCCTGCAGATTTGAGCATTTTGCTCTTTTAATTAAGCTAGCGTCACACTGTGAGGCATCGATCTCTACTGGTCTCACTTTTTTGGTAATACGAATTCGCTGGGCAGAGTCGTTCACCAAACTTGAACTTTGGAAAGCAGCTAAATCTGTATGGAAGTCAATGGATCTAAATGTAGTGTGACTGCCCCTTAATGTTGAAGAATGTACTACTGCAGACTAGATCTAGACTCTAAAATGACAACCAAAAGAAAAAAGAAAAATAACAAAAAATTTAGAAAGTAGTGCACTCAACATGCATGCTCTACAGTCCAAGTCCTCTAAAGATGGTATGATAATTTGGTCACACTATAGATTAGGGTCCAATTCTCACTATTAACTAACTATTAACCATGATTTTTGCCTCATTAAACTCCTAATTACTGCTTATTAATAGTTAGTAAGGTAGTTGTTAAGTTTAGGTATTGGGTATGTAGAATATTGTCATGGAGAATAAGACATTAATATGTGCTTTACTAATAAACAGCCAATACCCTAATATGCATGATAATAAGCAACTAGTTATTAGTGAGAATTGGACCCTAAACTAAAGTGTTACTGATAATTTTGTATGATAAGCAGATAGGTCTCATTTCTCATTTTTGCATCTGCGTACATATGCAAAAATTCCACAATGATGATTGGCCGAGTCACATTGACGTCAATAATCTTTGTCATGTCGTGTCTGAAGGTGCTATATTTGAATAAATATATGAAACTGTGGACAGCAAAGACAAAGATTTCCATGAATGATGACTTATTGGGAAAGTTCACCCCAAAAAAGAATAGTCTGTCATAATTTACTCCAAACCTGCAGAACAAAAAAATGTAAACCATAACTTCTGCAGAACAAAAAAGTTTGTTGGAAACATTGGAAATGTCCATACAATGGAACTCAGTGGTAAACTGTCTGGTTACCAACATTCTTCAAATTATCTTATCTTATGTTCCACAAAAGAAAGAGAGTCATACAGGTTTGGAACAACATGAGGGTGAGTAAATGATTCTGAAATGAATTACATTTTTTGGGTGAACTATACCTTTAAATTTCTCTTTGTCTCATAATACAGCATTATGTGGAAGGTTACTTCTAGTATATTCTTCAAAATTTCTTCTTTCATTTTATCTTACTCAAAAGAAAGAAAGGTTTTCCAAACCTTTTTGAAAAAAAAATGTGAATTTTTATTTTTGGAGTGAACTATCCCTTAAGGGTCAGATAAGGAAGACAAAGTGCTGAGGCAACAACTGTATTTTACAGTATGCAGTGTTTTTTCTTTTTTTCTTTCACTCTCAGCTTTGAACTTTGATGTAGTTTTCTCATAGCTTTCTCATTATAAGATTTGCTTTACACAGACTTAGTGGTCACTGGTCACCGTACTGAGTCATTGAGCCGTCCAGGCAATATCAAGCCAGGTTAAATGAAACAATTTTCTTATAATTACAGTTCTCATTTTGTGTTGTATTTCAGATCAATAGCCGCACCATAAAGATCACTGAAAGACATAAGTGCATTTTCACACCTATATGCAATGCTGAATTAGATAATAGATCTTCACACCTGATGGGTCACAAACTCTTATATTTCATAAGAAAGTTTTTTATATTGATTTTTTTTTCCAATTGTATATTTGCCAAAACAACTGAACAGCAGTGATAAAACGAATTCAGTACTGAAAGTTGTGTGTGATCTCAGACCGAATACAGCACAGTTAAAGGTGAACTAAGTAACTTTTTTACCTTAACTGAACAGCTTCGGAGTCATTGGAATGGTTATATTACTTATTTCGGGTTGAATGGTGGTCGTTTCGCACCCCCCTGGTGCCCGTGAGCGGAAAATTCGCACTTGCAACTTTGAGCCGGCGGGCCGCCGGCCGGCGCGTCAGGAAGTATCGCGTGATATCAGGCCTCGCGATGTAAACAATTGCTTTACGGCCAAAAGAAATCTGCTAAAATGCTGTCATTACTGCGCTCCCTCACGCTGTTCGAACCCGAATGAAGAAGACGTTTTAAAGAATGTCCCATCTGCTTTGATGTCGTTGATCTACTAGCCTCTGGTGTATGAGAATCGCCAACGAGTTTTTACAACAGTGTTGTCAAATATCTATTCCGAAGCTGTGGGGGGAGCTCTAGAGAGAAACCTGCGAGCAAAAAGCGAGAATACAGCGAAGAAATCCCGAAACTACTGAGCCCCGCTTTAAATAAGGGTACGTTTACATGTTAAGAATGTAAAAAAAAATTAGCCTTTTTTTGGCGTTTCGGACGACACTATTGTCAAAACGATCCCTGTTCACACAGACGAACAAAAAAAGACTGAAAACGCTGTATTATGCTGCCAGGCCAGTAGTTGGCAATGTCACTTTTGTAAAGAAACGCTACGCACCTATAGACTGAACAAGTAATACACATGTGCATTACGTCACCATTTTCACAAATTAGCGTTTTTGTAGTTTACAAAGAGACAATAACGGTATCGTTTTCAAAAACTTGCACTTTGAAACCAGTTGAAAATGGTGTAGTGTAAAAGGCCCCTAAGACTGGTGTCAGTACCAACACTGCAATCGCCTGAAATAAAAATCCCTTCTTCCATTCAAAGGTCTTGAAGATGCAACTAACAATGACATCTCTGACGTCAAAACCACCGGACTCCTTTAAAGGGCAGATTTGATGTGTTCGTCGCTGCTGCCCATCTGAGTGAGTGTGTGTTAATGTGTCAAGGTACACTGAGCAATAGAGTAGAAAGAGGTTTTTGTAAGCATGTGTATATGAGTGTGTGTGGTGGAATTCTTTGCCGTCAGTAGAAAAGGAGCACTGTGAAGGTGAACTGGGGAGGAGACCAACGAAAACACCCCTTCCCACACGCACACACTCGGCCGTTGAGCGTCAGTAGTGTAGTGCCGACTCTCAGTAAGGCCCTCTGTCGAGGACCGAGTTAGTCAAAGGAACGTTTCAGCAAAAAATGGAAAAAAGGAAATAAGAAAAACATGCCAAACTTCCCCTGTGGCGTCAGTTACCTTTAAAGGTGAAGACTAGTAACTGAAAGAGGCTGAGCGTTCTTCGCCCTCAGGGAAAAAAAAACACAAACAAATCACCTTGGATTCCTAATTCATGTCTATAAAAAGACGACACTTTAAAATAAAAGACCTGATTGTAGCATAATCACGGTGCAGTTTCTGTGCGTTTGCTGGTTTCCATTGTGATGTGACAGGAGCTGATTATGTATGACTGGTTCTGTATTTCATCGGGAGGCGACTGAAGCTCCTTTGAGTTTGGGTTCGTTTGGGCAATTCCATCTGGACCCTCTCCACACTCCTGCAGTGTTCACAGCCTCCACTGAGACAGAAGAAGCCCACACAGCGCCATTAAATATCCAGCCTCAGAAATTCACTTTTTATCTCACTTTTCAACTCTTTGTTCTAATGCTACAAAGCTTATACTGGCGTCATATGTATGTGTATGTGTGTGTGTGTGTGTTTTGTCTGAAGATGAGGAGAGGAAGGCCACTAAAAATACAGAATATAGATTTGAAAGAGTACTATAAATTCAATATATGCTTTAAATAACCTGAAGGCCACGGACAAACATGTGGTCATGTTTCTGAAAAACAGGGAGATGTTTTAATGTGATTCTATTAAAAAAAATCAATTTAAAGGGCAAAGTGTCAGTGGATGAGGAAAATGATTTATTTTCGACAGCATACTTTTGCTGTTTCCATGGTTACTTATGTTACATTTATTTGACCTTCCATTACAGGTCCAGGGGAAACAAAAAGCGACACATTGATTTTCATTTAATCCATTGTTTTTATTTTCATTACATGTTTCGATTACGTTGGCTGAATAGGAACACACTATAGCCAACTCTTGGACCAAAATAGATTATTTTAGACTTGCTTGTTTTGATGTTGTCTGTCAAGTTGAATCCTCTAATATTGTTAGGAAAACTAATGGCTGTGTCAAATGCTTATTCCATCACAACACATTGACATTGCTGACATGGGGGGGTGAGTGTTTAGTCAGAATTGTGAGATATAAACGCAATTCTGAGGGGAAAAAAATTCAGTTTATATCTTACAAGTCGGCAATCGAGAAATAAAGTAAAATTTGTGAGACAAAATGTTGCAATTAACTTTTCTTAAGGATCATGTGACAATGAAGACTAGAGTAATGGCTGCTGAAAATTAAGCTTTGCATCACTGGAATAAATTACATTTTATAATATAATCAAATAGAAAACAGATAGTTTTTACTGTATTTTATTACATAAATTTAGCCTTGGTAAATAAGAGACTTCTTTCAAAACATAAAAAATTAATGTGGTTCATATGGTAATATCTAAATGAACTGTTTTTATTCAAATCAAAATGTTATTCAATTCAACTACTGTACAATAGGTAATTACACAAGCCAAATACACTAATATCTCTGACTTTACGTCATCACTGGGACTTGTGTATATGATATTTTTATTGCCAACAGTTGTCCTACCAGTTGAGGTTCACACATTACAATCAGATCAGGTACAAAAAGCTCTATTTTTACACACATTTTTACATTTTACTGTGTAACAGTGAATTATATTATCTGTTTGACTGTGAGAGGCAGAATCAGGCCAAAGAAACACAGACAACAGAGGAAAAAAGTGATGAGAGCACTGCGCTGTGCTTATTTGGGTATAATCTTAACTAGTTGTGCATTTCAATCATCAAACTTCATTCATCACAACCTGCAGGTCAATTGAGACCGTTCCATCAACCAAAAATATAGGCATATATATACTAAAAGTGTTACAATTTAGCAGTAAATCTTACCACAGGGGATCCAGTAATCCAAGCTAAGGTTTTGCACACTCCCCACTTCTTGAGGCATTTTATTAAGAAAATCTGCAAAAAGATTAATAGTATTTTAAACATAACTGCAGGGCTGAATTTGGCAGGGTATGGCTAAATTAATCTGACTCATACGTTCCCAACTTATGAACCATAATTTAAGTGTGATTTTCAAATTATTGTTCTGCTTTTCTACTGTAGGCTATATGTCGTCAATCTATGCGGCACACGGCGGCTTCAGCTTTACCGCCAAATAGCAGGGATGCAACATGGAGAAAGAACAATGAATGTGAGAGAAGCAGAGAAACAATAGAAAGTGTGCAGCATACACAAACGATTCATCAACATTCCGAGAAAAAAAAAATGACGGTGGTTTATAGCACCCCTGGGTTACCAGCACGGCAGAAACGCTTCCACTGTACGCTTGGCACTGCCAGCGTGCCAACAACACGTACACAAACACGCACACAGCAGTAAAACACAACACTTCTGTGTGTGCCTCTATATCTTTTTTGATCTGTTTGGGAGTGTGTAAAATGATGTCCGAAATTGCTTCTGAATCTAAATATGTGTGAGTGTGTGCCTTCGCCTTGTTAAAGTTAATGGGCTTAAGCTGAACAGCAGCCCATCCAGAGCAACAGCTGTAAAATGCAGCAAATTATATCACACAGGAGCAATAACAGCTACACACACACACACACACACACACAAAATGGGGTCAAATGAGTTAGATATCTAATATATGAGATATGCTGAAATGCACACTTAGCATCCCTTGTAAAAAAAGAAAAAAAAAGAAGTAGGCCTACACTTTAGCATACTTTTTAAAAAGAGTTATTATGGAAATGATTTACTTTCAAAGAATATACTTGAGTGTGAATTGAATGTAATGTTTTTGAACACTTAATTGCATTTTAGTTGCCATTAAATGAAAATGTTTTAGTTTAAATTTACAGTAAATGCAATTAGCTGACCTTAGCTGAGGCAACTGATTTTACTTCAGTGTTGTGACGTATTTTTAAGTGAAACGGAATATTGAAAAAGGCAGGGTTTTATTTTAGCTCACCTCCTCTCCATCTCTCGCCTATATAGCAGACTAACGGCTGGAGGGGAGTGGTTAAGCGTTTTCAACCCAAGCAGTCAAACTGACATCATCGGCGTCACGGTTCGGTGCTTAAATTTACACGGAGAATACACGGTATAAAAATAAATAAAACTCGCGTGCAAATTAATTAATGTAATGCGGAACTACTGTTAGATAGGCTACGCGGGTTCTTTAGGGACACTTAATCTGTAGCCCCGCCTTAGCTCGGAAGCAGGCTGCGATGTAAAGATTGCAATGCTGGAATATGTTGTGTCTCCGTCATTTTGTTTATACAGGACATCATTCAAACTGCAAAGTGTTTAAGTTACTGTTAATTAAAATTTTAAGGAAAACAAATATATTAATTTGAAATGTAGCAAATTAATTTTCAATTCATTCAGGTACAATTACCAAACATATCTCAAGGTCTTTTTGTATTTTTATTAATTTAATTAATAAACGAATTATTTAAAACTATTGTCAGTGCACTACAAATAAACTGGTTCTATGCCTTTACTTTATTAATAAAACTTATTTAAAAAATACAAGGCTTAAGTAATTTATTTTCCTTTGGTGGTACAGCCTGCGACATGCACAAGCCTTCTGCATTTTTGTTTTGCTTTTCCCTCCATTGTACCGAACCGTGATGTCTGAACCGAGGTATGAACCGAACCGTGATTTCTGTGTACCGTTCCACCCCTAAAAGACATTGTTAAAATAGTCCAGGTGACTACAGTGGCTCAAGTTTATCAAGCGACGAGAATAATTCTTGTGCGCAAAAAAACAACAAAAATAACGACTTTATTCAACTATTCATTTTCTTCTGTGTGGGCCTCTGACGTGAGTTCGCGAGAGCGCCATGACGCATGCGCGAGAACTGAGAAGATGACGCTCTCGTGAACTCCAATCAGCCAAAACGAGTCATCAGCAATTCCAGTCTCACTTCCTGTTACGTACCAACGTAACAATGATTTGATTTGACGAAACAGATTTGCATAACGCCAACCTGTGGTCTTCATTGGCTGCTAGCAAACAACGTCTTTGACCAGCCCTCAAACACTGTAGTTGTAGCTGAGGCCTGGAAGAATGTTTTGTGTTGTCCACATGTTGAGAAGGCACTTCAAATCCACTTTTATTTCATTAATATTGCATTATCTGCAAGTACATTTTTTTTATTACTTTTAGGAATGTACTCTACAAATGCATATTCAATACAATTAAGCTCACTTCTTTTTCACAAGAGATATCATGTACTAAAAAGCAAAAATGCAATTTACCAGTAAATGCGATGAAAATCTGTGAATATATGTTTACAGTATAAGTTCATAAAGAAAAAGAAAAAGTTTGGTAGCCTGTGAGGTTTAAGCTTTGTATATTCGAGAAAGACACAAGACAAGAAGGGCAACATTTGCTTGGCCCAATCGAAACACACTCGCACTCACAACCAGGCACCTCATGTGCCAACCACTGTAAATATTTAGAGGTCAGCAGTCACTGAGTGGAAAATCAAAGCCCTCAAACATGTGTATGTGTGTGTACGCACATCGCAAACCGCTCTCACTTTCAAAGAGTTCTTTTAACTCCCTTCACTGACAGGGAAAGAAAGCAGTTATCTGTCTGGATGTGTGTGTGTGTGTGTGTGTGTGTGTGTGTGTGTGTGTGTGTGTGTACTTATCTGCACTGTGCCACAGCACTCAGGGCACCACATTAATCAAAACGTTTCCAGTTTAAATAAACAACACAACCCAGAGCAAGACTAAGTGCACCAAAGCGGACAGACACACACACATTCACAAACCACTAATCTCTTTGGTGTAGCTCTATCTCGGCTTGTAAGGCAGAGACGGTGTGTGTATGGTAGTGGCCAATATCTACATTGGGAAAAAAAGAGACAGCGACAGGGTCTGATTTCAGAAAATGTTTAAGTCACAGCAGAGTGTATGTGTTTGTGTGTGTGTCGAGAGGTCTGTGTATGTATGTGGATGTGGCAATGTTCTTATTAGTGCTGCTTGTGAAGCAAAGCATAACTTCAATTCATCATTCTTCTTTTTTAGGAAGAAAATTTTGTGTATAACTTATCCCACAAAGTTTGTGTATACAAATCAGTGATCCCTCAAATGATGCTGCTTTTTAAGCAGAGATGTGCTTGATCGGCTCTGCGATTTTCACCTGGCAGACAAAAAAAAACAGAAATAGATTTGAAAAATCCCATAGATTTACACTTAAAAAAAAGGTTGTTTAGATTGAAAAGCCTTGTCAATCTGTCAATCTCCACCCAGAACCCCATGGAAACCACAAGAACACCCTAGCAACTGCCTAAAATACACAATTGACTAGGGTTAGGCGGTATATCGAGTTTGTATGATATTTCGATACATTTTTTATAAACAATATAGGATGTGGCAATACCATTTATGTCGATATACAGTAGAGCCTAGTTTGATATTACGAGATTCTCCATCTGTAAATGTTAGAAAGCAGGGCCACAAATTAATACTCGCCAAGCGACAAACGCGAGTACAAATAGGTGTTGGTGAGTATACGAAACGGTGTCAATCGCCAGTTGGCCAGCAAACATTTATAAACATTTATAAACTCTAACAATGCTCTTTCACGTCTTCTTGCGCTTGAACAGACATATTCAAACAAAAATTGTTAAAATGCCCTTCTTGGCAAGTATCCTCATAAACATAGTAAGTTATGTCTTAACTGAACTTAAACAGTATACGTACCAGTATAACGCATGTGTAACAGTATATTGGATCTGTGAATTAGCTCTTAAAGTGACAGCAGCCTAATTCTCCTGCTGCTGTCTGTTTTTAATGTTAATCAAACAACAAAAGACAAAGAACAATCACTCATTGCTCATGACTGAATAACTTTTGTAACTTTAATAAAGATTAATCTATGTTTCATGGCTGGTAAAAAAAGAAAAAAGAAATATATTGTAATGTGCATATATATATTTACATTAACACCTTAGCAACCCCTCAGAGCACCCTAACAAACCCCAGAACACCATAGCAACCACCTAGAACACCACAGCAGCTGCCTAACAACGTGCCAACAACTGCTAAGCAACCGCCCAAAAATCTGATGTCCTAGGGCCGGTTGCACCAGCTGGAAGTGAAAAAGTTGGGTTCAAGCTCTACACTGGGCTTAGCTACATAAAGCCTTCTGACAAATATTTACACCTGTTGCACAAACTAAAACTATGACCAGGCCCAATTACGCCCAGTTATATTAAGATGCCATTCAAATTTTGCTATTAATGGTCGTAACATCACAACAAGTGAAGTCACCATCTGATTTCAATGCGTAAACATTGCCTAAAGAATCAGCGTTTTTATACCTAATCTCCCTGTGCAACGCAAACGTGCATGTACATAGTTAGCCTATTTATTTTAAAGTCGGGAATTGTCCCTTAAGTGTGAGCGAGCTACAAGCCTTCTGCAAACAAAGCACTCATTCTGAAATCTGAATAAAAATTATTTGTTTTTAATGTGCATTCAACCTTATTCACATTGTACCTTAGGCCTACAGTTATTCACATTTGTTATGTAATTGTGTTAGATGATATTGCTTTACTTAATTTAAATGATTGGCTTGCTATATTGCTTGTTGTGGACTTAAAAACATAAAATTCTATTTCCAAGTGTACTGTCCCTCTGAGAAAGATGAATGGTATACGATTTCTGCCAATAACCCCAGATATGTGCTCATATTAAATATTTCTGACATAATTATGTACAGACATTTTGTGCTCGATGGTGTTTTTAGCCCCCAATGGCTCCTTCCAGGCAGCTAACCCTGTGTATATTTTTAGTTAAAGTTGTTAAGGTATTAAGCAATTTCTCATGTAGGTTTTTTTTTCTGTTGTGTTTTATATAATGATCACTAGGAGGTGCTCTAGGCATTTTTTTTTAATGGGTTTCCCTGTAAAGATATACATTGTTGTTGAAAACTAAAGTAAAAGATTTCGTTGGTTCGCAGGTTCATTGCCTTTACCGTGAAATTAAAGTTCTGTCTTTATTCAAATCAGTTGTCATGACTTTTCACTTTACACCTACCTTTGACTAGGCGTAAGATTAAGGCTGCGTCTCATTTCTCTGTCTTACCCCTTACTCTTACCCCTTCCCCTCGGTTTTGCGCGTTCATGTGAGGGAAAGTGGTGTCCCAATTCTCATTTTGATTAAGGGCTAGGGCCAAGGCGTAGGGCTACATAGCCCTTGAAACGAAGTTTGCGGAGGACCACACTTGAAAGAGGGGTAGGAATTTCCCAGAAGTGAGTCGCACAAATGTAAGTATTTTCAGCAGTTTAATGACACTCGTGTTTTATGATACTTTTAATAAAATGTTCAAGCGGTTTTAATTGTAATGTTTTTGTTTTGAATCGCTAGTTAACCGCTAGCTAGCAGCTATTTGCCGTTTGCTAATGTTTTGCTTAGCTATGGTGTCGCCGGCGCCGCCGTTAAATACAATGAAACAATGTCTTTGACTGATGGCACACAAGCGTGCAAAGATAAAGAGAGACCAGGCAATCGATATCACAGCCCGAGACGACGGCATCTTCGTTTGTTTATGTCAACGCGTATCGCCTCTGTTGACGTAGCAAACGTAATTGAGTGGTGTCTCATTTCTTAGAGAAACGTTCTTCCCCCTAGCCCCCTTCACTCGGTATCGAGGGGCAAGGGGAAGACGCAGACAAAGGGGTAGGGGAAGGGGAAGGGGTAAGACAGAGAAATGAGATTGGCCCTTAGTCTACGCCTAGATGGTGCAACAGGTATTAATTCTACGCAGGACTTAAAACGCATTTACGCAGTTTTGGACAGACAATCTCCACTCACATGTTCTTCTAGTCCTACATGTACAGTACATCTCCCTCGAACGTCCACTCAGTTTTGCATCTTTGGCAGGCGTATAACTGAAAGTTCTCTGAACCCAACTTCACCTCCATACATTCTCCATCCGTCATAGCCTCCGTTTAACCATGTATGTTTAACGTATGCCACAATGCAGGGAAATCTAAATGCGGTGTGTGAGTTTATGTGGAGTTTCAGGGAAATCTAAATGTAGTTTTATATAGGCATATGTGAGAGTGTGTATGTGTGTGAGTGTCTGTTTTTTTGTGTTGCGGCAGGTCACCCTCTCTCTCGCTGGCCCTTTTTCTGGAAGCCTACCATATAATTTACTTTAAGCCAAACAGTCGCTATTTTTTTCCAACCACTAATTAATTATAATTCTGCACAGTTTCATACAGTCAGTAAAAAGGCATGCAAGAACCTACCAAACGAGTTCAGAGAGGGAGAGAGGAAGAGAGAGAGAGAGAAAGGGCTCTTGTGGTTTTGTGTTAAATCATTTACCCTGCCTGTCGTCTTTGTGCCTCAAACACAAACTCGCTTTCAAGACTTTTCACATATTGCAAGGGCTTAAAGCAACTGCAAGATAACCAACTGAGACAGTGATGAAATCAAGCAGAGAGAAGCAAAAAAATCCTGTTTGACACTGCGTAGAATACATAAACAAACTACGCATGTTGTTTTAACATGCCGTCGGTAAGGAAATGTGCAGATTTAGGCCCAAGTATCTCATAATTATACAAACTACTTACAAAACAACCTGGTACATGTGCAAACAAACCACATTTTCAGATGTTATTCATCTCATATCAGTTATGCAACTGCCATTGTTCCAATCAATATGATTATTTAGCCAGATTTGGAACATGTCTAAAACTCTGATTGGTGTGATTTTGTTATTTTCTAGCAATAAACACTGAGTTAAATATCAATTCAACAGTCAATTGCATGACTTTGATTCAGAATAAATACATTTGATGTTTCAAAGTAAAAAAAAAAATCATGCTAATTTAATTTAGCATCTATTTATTTATATAAACTTTATTAAAACATTTTATGGATGAATTTTATGCCTTCATATGTCTGTAAGCTCTGAGGGCATAACTAAAAAATCTGTTTGTCTGTCATTAAAGTTTGAGTGTCTGTAGCTCCACCTCTTGAAAGAGAATTACTGAGTTGCTTCCCTGAACTGTTTTTGTCTTAACTCATCTGTCAAAGCATAAGCTGACAGGTGAGACTTAGCCTAAATATTTAATAATATTCCTAAGCTGCCATGACAAACATCAGTGACATTTAAAAAGAAAAATCTGTTTACTGTACAAATACCTGCATTTTAGAATACTGAATTCATCCAAATTAACCCTTTCACGCATAGTGGTCACTACTGTGGACAGCTATTAAAAATGCATTTTCTTGAATTTGCACGGGTTTTTATGGCAAAGTTGCACATCAATCTCTTCATTGGACCCTTGTGCATCATCCTATAAATTGCAATCAAGTGGCAAGCCTTTGTGTTTCGATTTTTCCCCCCTCCAAACTAAGATGGCCAAGGGTCAGTCAGACATGCCAAGTTGCTCCAGAATATCCACCCATTCCTTCGAATCTAGGAGACTCTTGGAGGTAAAAAAAATATTGCAGCATCAAGCAATATCTAATGAGTCATATCACAGTAAAATTTTCCAAGTTTTGATTTTAGATTGAGAGAAAACTCTGATTAATCACATGTCCACTGTAGTGGACGTCATGCATCAACTGCTATATTTCAGCTACAATTCATAATTATAATGTGAATATTGTTTTTGAAATTTAAAACTTAAAAACTTAATCTGCAGTGACTTTTTTACTGTAAATAAATGTACTTGTATTATTAGAAAGTAATTTTCATTGACATTGAAAAAAGTCATGTGATTACATATGTATGACACTTGTAATGCATTACTTTATTTGTTAGATCAAAAAGTAATCTGATTTCATAATGCACGTTATTGTAATGTGTTTTTTTACTCATAACATCAAAAAGTAATCTGATTACGTAATGCATGTTACTTGTAATGTGTTTCTTTACTCATAACATCAAAAAGTAATCTGATTACATAATGCATGTTACTTGTAATGCGTTTCCTTACTCATAACATCAAAAAGTAATCTGATTATGTAATATGCATTATTTTAATGCATTTCTTTACTCATAACATCACAAAGTAATCTGATTATGTAATGCATGTTACTTGTAATGCGTTTCTTTACTTGTTACATAAAAAAGTAATCTGATTAGGTAATGCACATTACTTGTAGTTAATTACCTGTTAGATCAAAAAGTAATCTGATTAGGTAATGCATGTTACTTGTAACACATTACTTTACTTGTAACATCAAAAAAGTAATCTGAATGGGTCATGCATGTTAGTTGTAGTGCGTTACCCCCAACACTGATCATTTCAGATGAGATTGAAAAAACGTATCGCTAGGTTTTCTCAGAGGAGGGCTATGATAGAAATGTGCATGTCCATCTTGAACATAATCAGAATTATCAGCTAATAAGGGTAAATCTCCATACTCTGGTGCACTGGAGGGAGCATCTGAGTGGTTTCCACAGTTGTACCTTGACAGACTGTAGAAAAATCTGATGGAATCATGTCCTCATGTTCTGATATCAAAGATACGCCAAGTGCAACTTGTATGAAGTTGTATGAAGCCTTTGCAATATTTTGCATTTAGATTTTTTGTATATATTTTATAGTTTTCACATGATTTGATATAATTGTATTGATTAGTTCGTTAAATTCACATACTTTATGTGTTTGATTATTGTCTTATATTAAATCTAGAATATCTTAAGTTTAAACCAAATGCATGCTGTCCACTCAAGTGGACATCTGAAGATCTCTTTGAAAAATTTGTAAAAAAATAAAATAAAAATCAATTCTTGTTTTTCATGCCCTAAGAGCAATAAAAACACATAGGAAAAAAATCCTGACTGAGGATATCATAATTCATGCATGAAAGGGTTAAGTTGAAACTCAGAAAAGATCTCTATGGTCTATTAGTTACTATGGTAACCTTTTAATGTTTAATGTTGTGTTATCTGATGTCTTTGTCTTGTATCGTGTTAGTGTAGCAAAATGATCTGCTGAAGTCTATTTCATATATAGATATTCATACATGCGTCTAACTACGCTTGCAGACGTACAGTCAACTTGCTTTTGAATGTTCACGAACTGGCTTTGACTGTTCCAATATGGTGGACGGATTACATATAAAGCCATTAAAACAGCCACTAATGAGGAATCTATGTATATACAATACAACTATGGTTTCAACTCTCTGATTGGTGGAGATTTCTATGCAGAATAATGGGTAATGTTTCCACTGATGGATGATTATTTTAAAAAATAAGTTGAAATGATGCAGGCTGATGGTTTCAACAAATGCATATACCAATGGTTAACAACCATACTGCTCACAGTATTCTGCTTTGAAAGTTTATAACTTATCTTTAAAATTCCCAATAAGTTTATTTATATTAAGTTTAAAATTTCCTTATTGTTTATTCCCCTATGGAGAAAAAGAAACCGGTAATTTCCGGTAATTCAACCTTATTTTTATTTTAAGATCAGGTGCAGCCATTTGTAACTTGAATGTGTGAAGTTTTCGGATGTCCATCGCTTCCTGAAACAAACTGGTATATTATTGTCAATTTATTATCATAAATATAAACACGCCGGTTTATAACGCAAATATTTTACCGTATACTGAACTTGATTAATCTTCTAGTAATTTACCTAGAGCGATGAATGAATTGGAAATCTTGCAGATTTACAGAAAATAGATTACTTCTGCATTGCGAAATAAGGTGGATATTAATGTGGCAAATCATTGCTTGCCAACCACAAATTTCCTTTATTAAAGTCAGCCTGAAATGGAAGTTGCAATAGTCTATTGTGATGTATATCATAGTGAAATGGCTCCTTGAACAAGAAAAAATGTCGGGCGGGTCATGATTTTGTCCATTGGGAATTGATTGGATGGTTGTGGTTTGCTATTGCTGTGACCTCATGTGAGTGACAGCTGCAAGAGGGAGAGGAAGCTATTTTGTTGCGTCCTGGTATAGTTTGAACAGATTTCTTTTTTTGCCCAGCCTACACAGATAATGTTGTTTGGCTTTTGATCAGCTAATATAACCGGAAGAATCAGAGGACAAAGGTATCGCATATGGCTTTGAGCCTACAGTTTGCATCCTATATAATAATGCTGAAAATGCCAGTCCACCCACAGCGGGTCCACTGATAGCACTCAATATTCCAAGAGCAAAATCATAGGAATAAATTAAAGTGAGTCCATGCAGTTTGGAAGGGATTCAGCTGTTCTGCCCTGAGCTCTGCCTGAAGACATTGACTAGACACACGCACTCCCCACATATAGCCACTTCCATCTGTACCTGAGACTCTTACGGCACTGGGACAGCCTGTCAGAAAGACCTGAAGAGCCCATGTCCCTGTGAGAACATGATACTCCAGTATGGTTTCAATTGCTAACGTCCCAGAATGCATTTGTCCAAAGTGTTGGCTGTGCCTTTTTTTAATGGACATAAATACACAGACCATTACACCTCAGTTAACCACTTTTTATGGTGACATTAAACTTTTTTCCATCTTAGCACATAACAGCCCCTGCAGTGAGATAAAACGAGAGAGAGAGAGTGAGAGAGAGAGAAGCATTTAAAATATTTATGCAGTAAATCTCCTTCCCTGAAACACATTCCCACACTGTAATGTCATACATCAAGCTGTAAGCACACAAAATACAATTTAACTCTCAAATATGAAAGCTTGTCTTCATTTTGTTACCTGTGCCAATACTCCTCCATCTACTTTATGTCCTTCTCTCTTCATTTCTCTTGCTTTCCTCCTCCTCAGACATTCAGGCCCCCTCCTTTTTCTCATATACTGGTTTTTACTAATGCTGCTATAAAGTAAATATGTCTTGCTGTTGTCAGAATGGTCATGAGCAGTGACTCATGAGCCACAGAAAAGGGCAGAGCAAGTGAGAGAAAGAGAGTTTTGTTTGTTTGTTGAGTTTCCATTTGTTTGTTGCCATATTTTTTTCTCCATAACGTGTATTTCCTATGCGATGCCTTATGGAAAACACAAAAGTCACATACAATTCTGCCCATGTTAATGCATGCATTCCCTTGTGAAAAATAAGTAATATACTTTATATAGTGCATTGTTGGGTGTAATGCATTACTAAGTATTTAATGACTTTCCCCTTTTTTTCTGTAATTTAAGTTACTTCTGATGTAACTGCTTGACTATAGGACACATTTTTGTGGATTTAACATCAACGTTTAAATGATGGGTGCATGTTGCCTTTCATTTTTCACTTTTCAAAATAAAATATATATATTTGTTAAGAAGATGCACTAAATGTGTCACATTCATAAATTCTGTAAAAGAAGTATTGTTTATTGTTAGCTCCTTATGTCTACATACTGTATGAATGCATATGAAAATATAAACCATGTAATGCATATGTAATATACAAAACCTTAAATCTTACTAAGCTTTCATACTATAATTTTCTCATGTCAAATGATCAGCATTCAAAATCAGCTGAAGGATATTACAAAGTGTGTGTTTTTGTTGTTCTCGTTCTCTCACTTCAGCTCCAGAAAGGATCATCTATCACTAAAACCCCCCCACGTGATGGAATACATTTCGTTCACCTTACGTAACGGTGCACAATGCAACCTAGGACATCAGCAGATTACATCAAACATCACTGCATTTAGCGCTAAACTTTCACCTGACCTTTGCCCTCTCTTTCGACTCACTGAACAGCGGCGGGTTTCTTTGCAGTCTCCCGGTTATTTTGAAGTGGTGAGTTATCATGTCACGGCTAATCCCTGGAGGACATATGCTTTAAAATAGTGCTTGGCACTGGATTAAAACAGTCAGCTAGCTCCCCACGGCAGATTGAGACACCCCTTGAGAGGGTTTTTTCTCCTAAATTTGGTTTATATTTAGGTGTAATTGCCTGAAGTACAGTAGTGTTGATGTCTTTTATAAACACTGTAACCTCTCACCTCTTAGACGGCAGCAGTAATCAGAAAGGAATCTGCTGGGCGCTAGTCGTTAGCTGAGACGCTAATGCTGGGTACGAGGAGGCAGGGCCTGAGCGAACTGTTTGCCAGAGAAAAGCTCAGGGAAACCTCTCCATATCTTGTAACCTTCCAGACACTCCTTAATGTTAGACAATCAGTAAATTTGGCTTTGTACAGACTCAACTTTGAACGAATAAGACATTTACCCCCGGTTTCACAGACAAGGTTTATACCTAGTGCCAGACTAAAATGCATGTAAAAGCACGTTCTAAGGCATGTTTATGAAATCTACTCAAATGTCCTAATTGAACTAAGGCCTAATCCTGTCTGTGAAACCAGGCCTAAGGGTGTTACATGTGAATCAAGTTTAAATACATTGTGTTTTCGTGTCACAGCAGAACTTACGCTCATTAGACTGAGTGTTTGGATTGCCAACTAAAACCTGTTTGTTTTGCAAATCGCAGCGCGGCATTACCGTATTCAGCATATAAGTGTGAGAGCTCTGATTTGAAAATCTCATTTTAAGAGATTATGTGAAATGGATGTTGCAATATTAAATTGAGCTCGCAGCTGCATTAAAATTGCATGTTATAAACTGTCTCGCCACACTTTTTTGCTTTTCCTCCCCCTCTTTCGGTTTCACTCCTCTTCTCTGTCAGTGCGAGAGGAGATATATGTGCCAAGCAGACATAATAAAAAAAGAAAGGCAGGGGAGGGTTGGAAAAACTTGAGCGGGACACACTTTGTCGTTCTGTTGCACATTTTGAGTTTCGTGTCCATGAATCAAATCATTATTGAAGCAGCCGTCACACAAGCCAAACAGACAGGAATGGTGTCTTTTTTTCAGGCCTTTCAGGAAACAACTCAGAACCATTAACACGTTTATGTATGTCTTATAAGCACGTTTTATGACATCGAATGCTGTGGTTTTAAAATCCATACGGAACAATTATTATAATTACAGATGGCACAGAGACTGTATTGTATTAGTGTGTTCAAGGGAACGGGTTAATACGAGTTACATGTAAACAAATGAGGCTAATGGGGGAGACTGAGGCTTGATTAGAAGGTTATTAGTTAGGAGTGGGGGGAGTGAACACGAATGAGAGGATGTTAATTTGTCTTGGTCTACATGATTCTTTGCATAGCGTGTTAATCGCCCAGACGCCATGCTAACGATTTTACAACAATAATGGGGCGATTTAATTGAAATAAATTGCCATCATTACAGAGTGAGCGCTGCCAATCTGATGGCTGTGGGCAGCAGTGTTCGGGTCAGTCTCAATTCACTCTTTCTCTCCTGCCGAGCTCTAGTTTTCCTTTCTTTTGCCCCATTTCTCACTTTCCTGTATTCCATTGCTTTTTTACGTTATTTTCTTTTCCATTTGTTCTTATTTTCTCTTGTGAGGTGAGATTTTGTTTAGTGCTATACTATTTAAATTTATGCTTACTATTTATTTTACTGTTTATTTAGGTTTTAATTTAATAAAAAATATTTAATCTAATCCACTTTATTTGTGATAGTGTGCAAAAGCCGCACGAGCGTCAACTCCTCCCCGACTTCTTTGCCTATCGTCTAAATCCTGGCTAAGTGGAGAACAGCTTATGACTGTTTTCAAACAAGTTTCCTTAAACACTCTCATCTGCCATTGGTTAGACAAACAGATAGCCACGCCCCATTTGTTGCTGTTGTCAGGCGGGTTGTATTGATCAAACAAATCATTTGATAGCACCACAGAGACACAGTGTTACTCCTTTCAGGGAAATGTATTTACAACTTATAACTTACAAATGTCTTAGTCATATTTCCTGTGCATATTGAGTAGGGGAAATATTTTAATTAGTTTAAATGTTGGCAGAGAAAAGCAGCTTTAAAGTCCGCGTGAACCGGAAGTTGCAAACGACTTTTCTCCAGTGCTGTGACGTATTTCCCAGTGAAAAGGAATATTGAACAGAGGGCAGGGTTTTACTCTAGTGCTCCTCCTCTCCATCTCTCGCTCATTACAGACTAACGGTTTGAGGGGAGTGGTTAAGCGTTTCCCAACCCAAGTCCTCAAACCTACGTCATCAGAGAAGGTCCTCCAAGGCAGAGGGGAGGGGCATTTTCAGATTTTGATTAAAGATTACGAAGCCAAAAAATTTTTTTCTGTGTTTTAACTTGCACGGATTAATTGTTCACCACAAGACTAGTAATATGCGCTAACAAAGTAAATAGGGTCCATTTTGATTTCATGCCGACTTTAATAATTCCTACCTTTTCAGCTCATGTAGGAAGTAACTTCAGATTGATAGTTACTGTAAACAGAAGGGGAAAAGTAGGAGCTATAAATAGCTGTGTGTTTTTAATTCTTTCTCAACAGCTAAGTTGGCATATCATGTTTTGTCATGATTCAAGTATTTACGCTGTTTAAACAGGCTCCTCCATGTCATGTGTTGTTTTTCTGTTTTATCTGTCTCAGACAAGAACTAATGAACTGTCAGCTAAGACTTTCCAATAGAGTGTAGAAACTGTTAATGAGTGATTACTGTGAATGCAAGCTCAAGCACGTACACTACACACTCAAAAAAATAACAAATGTAACAATTTCAGAATGTATGAATTCCTATTTATTTTGCAGGCACGGCTCGTCTTGAATGGTGTGGAAACCCCATGTTGACGAGTTACAATAAGTCAAGGTCATATTTTAATAATGCGACAATGCAGACCGACCTGCCAAAATTCAGAGAAAAACAGTTTTACTGTACGATAAAAAACAGTGAATATTGACAGAATTTTCTTTTTTGGGGGGGAGGGGGTGAAATATTCTTTTTAAAGACTTTCACACACTGCTGATGTTAATCTCAGCCGTTTGGCCTACATGTTGTACATGCGTGAAGTGGGAGACTGTGGACCACTGAACAGCCTGAAAGCGGCCGAGACTGTGCAGAAGGCATAACAGTCATGGTGTACCATATACACTACGAGTTTATCTTCTAGGGGAAGGTGTTTATTAGCCAGCAGAGCCCGAGGGTCTGTGTTTACTGCGGGCCCTCACACTGTGTAAACTCACACATGGACGAATAAATACACCAAATGAAGAGAAACAAAGAGAACTTGCAACATTCATCTAGAAGTAACCTGTGGCGTGATTTTGCTTTACTTCTTTTCCATTGCTGTACAAAACCATACATCATATGCAAAACAGCCCTAGCTGGATGATCTATTAAACGAACCCTCTCTGTGTCCTACTTAGCTGACTTTCTTTCTGAAAAATGCAGTCCTCTTCCATTTCATGATGAATGAAATCTGGTGAGATAAAAATCTCTTCAGGCAACAAACTTATTTGCTACAAATTACTAACCAGAGCTGTTAGAATTATTATTTCCGAGACAAATTGCAAGTTTAATAAGATCTTCAAAGAACAAACAGCCCTTTTAAAGCCCACTGAAGTGTTTAATTTGTCAAATGACGGGTAATAGCAGACGTATTTTGCTCCATGTCATGTCAGCGCTCAGACATTAAGGTGTATGACTCTTCTCTTTACGTTTACCAGAGATACATTTTAAAAAGGTTTCATGTTTACGGATAAAGTGTTGTGCAATGAAACACAAACCTCTATGAACCAGCAAAATCACTAAAGAAAACACACAACCAATACTGCAAACAGGAAAACATTCACATTATAATTAGCAAAGAGGTAGAAAATGCAGCATATGCTTACTATGAGAGTTACGATGTATACAACAAAGCATAAACACACACGTGAACAAACAGCAGGCAAGAACCTTGAGGCTTAATGTTTTTTAGGGGTTCAGTGTTTATGTTCGAGCTCAAAGAGAATAAAGAACAAAGAAATAAAAATGCTTTTTTAATTTCTCTGGGGCATAAATTTCTTGTGTATACTGTATCTTGTGAAATTTAAATACATGGATTGTGTTTCTCAGCTTACACAATTTACAGAAACATTCAGAAACCTCAAGTCAGACTCAAAAGGGTAATCCATATAGAAATGAAAATTCTGTCATCTTTTACTTAGCCTCATGTCATTCAAACCCCAATGATCTTTCTGGTGTGGAAAACCAAATGAGATGTTTTGCATAATGTGTGAGCTGCTCTTTTTCAATGACAGCTTGAGAGCCTCTGTTCTACCTGCACTGAATGGGAAAAGTGCAACTACATTCTGTAAAAATCTTCTCTGTTCCACAGAAGAAAGAAAACGTTTTCACTTTTGGGGGAACTGTTCCATTAAGACTCAACATTTTAGGAAAAATAGTAGTACTTGAAACTTTGTCTCTGTTGCAATTACTTGTGACTTGTCTCAGACTAAAGCTGATGACTTGTTCCATTATTCATTTGGACGGGTGCAGCAATTTTTAGAAGGATATCAAATGTGTGTGGGAATACAACAGATTTTCAGATAGAAAAGAATATATTTACCATCTGTGCTGACTGAAGGTCTCATGCTGTTTTATTAATCATGTCTGGATTTGTTTGCTAGAGAACACTGTTATCAATTAGCAGTACTTAAGTTATTATAATCATCACAATCACACTGACAACCAATTTGTCATTAAAAGCTCACAGGTACACAATTACCCAAGTCCTGCTGGCATCTTACATTTTAAAAAAATGCTTTAATTAGCTAGCTCTGTTCCAGTTCATCCCAAAGGTATAAAATGGGATTGAGGTCAAGGCTCTGTATGGGACCGTAATGTTCTACCATACCAAACTCATCCAACTTTAAGGTCTTTATGGACCTTGCTTTGTGCACTGGGGCACAGTCATGGGGGAATAGAAAAGGGCCTTCCCCAAACTGTTCCAACAAAGTTGGAAAAATAGCATTGTCCAAAACGTCTTGGTATGCTGAAGCATTAAGTTTTCCCTTCACTGGAAGTAAGGGGCCTAGTCCCTTTTTATTTTAAAAATAAAAATATTTAATTAAAATTTTCTATGATAATTAGCAGCATGCAACAGACACTGCTGATAGAGCTTGCATTAAAGGCACACTAAGTAATTTTTCGCCGCTAGAGGTCGCTTATTCGTAACAAAGGCGTAGCTTGAGGACGCCTTGATTTCGCAGAATCATGGGAGTTATCTTCACCTCTACAGCCGGTGTAGAATACGCCGGGACTCGGGCAAAAATCAAATTCAATGGGTGACCGGTAATGCATTAAAGATTTATTAACATTACGAAAGCCGCTGGAGCGGAACGAGGACGCTGGAGCGATTGCAATGAGAGACAAGCACGACACACAGCTCAAGAGCAGTGGAGCTTTTATTATGCCACAGACACTGCTTCTTTTATCATATTAGATACATTTGAGTGTGATGAAAGTTGTTATAATGCTACTCTGTGCGTTCGCTCGGCGGCTTCTATATGAGACATTGCACACTGCAGTGAGCTAGATCAATAGTTATGGTAAAAATGGTACTCGCAGTAAATCAAGAAAACGAGATTTAAACAAAAAGACTAACTGTGTTAAGCTATATAACAATGATTAGTTTTCTGTCTATGAATGTGTAAGACTGGAGAAACTGGAAGAGAGGGCTACTCTCTGAGAAAACAAAGGAAATTAACATTTGAACTCTCTTGCTATCTATTACCATCCCCATTCGAGACACGATCACTTGAGTTGATCACCTCCCAATTTACACATCATTCCCTTCACCCACCCCTACCTGAATTCACCCAAAAATCTATATGGTTTAATATGAACAATTATCATACAGTATTATACATGTTTGGTATCATTTGAAATGGTAATAAGGGGCTTACAAATGTATCCAAACAGTTGCTCACCTGTCTAATAAAACACATAATAAAGCGTCTTTGGTGTTTCCATGGTTTCTACAAAATAAAACCGAAAATCGAGGGTATGATGTCATTGATAGGCAACGCACGGACATGGTCAGCAACTGCTTATTTCTCTGCATTCAAACATTTTTAGAAACATTTGGGATAATGTAAGTACACAAATCAACAAAATATATAACATTGTTCAAGTGGTTTTGGGATATTTTAATCCAATAAATCTTACACAGGGTGCCTTTAAAGTCAATATTAAATCAACACTGACCCTATTTACTTCTGTAATATATGCATGCTACTTTAAAAGAAAAACGGCTTTGAAACAACTTTTCACCTGATGTCCCCAAACCCTCTTATTTTTTAACCCATCTAAACTCCCATTTTTACTTGACTATATGTCAGAATCCATTTCTAAAAAGTCCCATTCCTGATATCGATAATGCACAGAACCACAGACACACACAGAGAAAGAACATGACATGTATAATAGAACTGTTTTATTGATTTCCCATTCCCATTATTCAGAGACTTTAGCTCCCACTAAGGCCTACTTATTGTGTCCACACACACAGTATGTTCTCTGTGGGGACCCAGTATTTCAGGAGTTACTGGCAGACGCATGTGCTACTGTGTGTTACGGCCTTGGTCATGCAATACTCCCAAAGTGACATTAATCCACGAGCACACACGCATACACCGAGACACAGATCGCAGCTTCACTAAAACGGCTCCGGTAATAAGACACTCCCTCAGAGACTCAACACACGCAGGTAGACACACACATACACACATTTTGGAAACATGCGAGCACTTGCGCACACACATGCATGCAGATACTGACAGAGAAGCTCTTTACTTGAGAGACCATCCACTTCAGTATGCTTCGGAGAAGAGTTGTCTAAGTGCGGCACAACGGCAGACGGGGGGCTTGAGTGGAGGAGTGAAAGATGGGGGGAACGGAGGTGTGGAAAGGCAGTAAGTGGAGCTGAATTCAGCAGGACAGTAATTATTTCTCACTGCTGGTATTTGACACCTGCCAGGGAACGTCTGTAAAAACCCTGCAGCAAGCAGAACAGAACAACGCACAGAGAGAGAATCTCAGTGCTTAGGGTTTGATTGATAACTGTACTTACTCCACTCGACCTTTTACCCCCGGGCACTGAAAAGAACAATGAGACACTTCTTCACAGTATGTGTAAGTATCTGTGAGAAAAAGTGAGAGAATCTGCCTCTGTGTGTGTATGTGTGTGTGTGTGAGCGGCCTCGTGCACATGCATGTTTCCATAGTAGACATTTGCTTCCTGCACTGTAAATCACTATTACACTCTGCTATTGCAATTTTATAGTGTCACCTCACAAATCCCACCCGCTCAATTCAATCACACCTATTGTTCTTTGACAGGTCCTGCTGAGGATGTGATATTCCCAGCCAACATGACACTTCTGTCGTGCTGGCTTCATAAAGACGTGTAAGGCAACATTTCTCAAAAACACAATTTGGATAAGATTTCTGCAAGCAGGACTGCTCTCTTTATAAATGAAACAAAATCCACAAATCTGTAGTTTGGTAACGGACAAGACCTTTTAAACATGCTATAGGTCAACTAAAATTAAGATTGTTTATTTAACACATTTGACACATTTGACCATTAAGTTGTGTTTATTCTGAAAACTCTTTGTTTTCTTGTGTTTTAATGTATGTTGCCATTAAGTTATGTATGTTTTGTGGTTCTATTTAGTTCTGTTTAAAGAGCATGTTATTTGTGGGCAAATAATGTGATGCTTATTCAGTTATTAAAAATCTGTAAAAAAATGTACTCAAATACACATGTTTATTGAACATGTTTTCAATTTCTGAATTAAAATTACTTTAGATTTATTTTTGCGGGATGTCAAAAACATCGGGGAAAACAAGATCGTTAAAAAGTGACATCGAAAAGCTGTATTCTTGAAAAAAAAACTTTTGGCATAAGTAGCATGGCATGATATTTTACTAGCAGTTGTGTTTTAAAATATTATAAACATCTGAAAAAAAAAAAACCAGCCACAGTCAGTATGAATCAAGGTCATTATTACTATTATTGAAGCCAAAGTGTCACTGAAAAGCTGAATTCTTAGGGGGAAAAGAAGTTTTTTGGAGCATGGCATGATATTTTATTAGCAGTTGTGTTTTAAAATATGATAAACATTTAAAAAATTTTTTTAAAAAAGCCAGAAGCCAGAGTGACTATGAATCAAGGTCATTATTATTTTTTATGCCATATTTATATTTTATTTTACACACACCTTTTCCTTCAAGTGGTGAAATATACATATTATATTTCCCAATTTGTAGGAAAAGGCGTGTGTGTACATACCATTTTTTACCATTAAATATTTTCTATTTAAATAATTATTAAGGTGTGCTCTCATGTAGGAAAGTATGTTAATTTTACTAGATGGTTACGCCACTTGACATTTGTAGAGTTATTGAATCAAACTTTTTATAGAAAATGCTATTAAAATTTCTCAAAAATGTACAAAACCGACAAAGACTGCATTTCTAAAAACCTGGCACATGCGTTTTAAACAGACATCCTTATTTGGCCTTGACCCTTCTACTGTACATTTATGAGAATTATGTAAATCTGGGTGCTATTTTACCCAATGCTGCTGAAAGTTGCTTTTGTCTGGAGCAAGAATGACACACACACACACACACACACACACACACACACACACACACACACACACACACACACGTGTTATTATTTCTTCCAGACATATTTTTTTAAATGTGAACATCCTGTCAAAACATGAGCAGATTGCAGCATGCACAAAAATATCAACTTCTGTCTTTATTAAATATTATGTTTCCCTCTCTGTGCATACATACAGGCTTACTGTAAAGCTATTTTTAGGTTTTCTTGGTGTTTAGCAGCGCGGAGATGGTCAGAAGATCCTCGAATGACATTTTTGGATGGCTAAGGATGAAAGAGATTAGTTGAAAATTAGAGGCTTTCATATTTACTCTGCTGGTGTTTTTCTCTTGTTGTGCCGCTCTATAAACCCAGGCGCTTTGCAGAACGTTTCTTAAGAAGTTCGTAAGCTACTGCCTCGGTATGTGTGTTTGTTTTTGCAATCAGAGCCTGTTCTGTGGCTTATTGGTTTAGTGTAATTTGGGAGTAGCTCTATTAAAAGAGATGCTTTTGTTTACACAACATTTTGACAGCGTTCCCCATGCACCTCCCAGAACATTATGGTTACAGTGTGGGATACAGGCTTCATATAGCTGAACGAAGACAGACTTGAGGAAAGTGACCACACGACCATCCCTCTGACCATACTTAGACACGGTAACAGTGACTTTACTGCAGGAGAGAGCATGTGTGTGTGTATATGAGAGAGAGAGAGAGAGAGAGAGAGAGTACAGTAGCAATAGTAGGCTTCTTGCTTGGGTTGGCATGGTCTTGGTGAGCGAGAATTAAACATAGCACTGCTGACAGAGAGAAATGCCTTATACAAACAAGATCCACTCTCAGAGAGACGGCGCAAGGGAAACATCGAGAAGGGAGAAAGATTAAGGAGAAAAAGCACAATAAAATTACCAAAAACTACATCCTAATACTAGAATGTCCACAAAACAACATAATTAGCCAACACTGACCATTTTTTTAACCTACATTAAAAGATAAAGTCAATTTGTTAGGCTAACTCAACTAACAACTGAAAACTTTAAAACGTTTGTTCATCTAATGAGCTCAAAAAATCTTGTCAAGGCAACTTATTGTTTAGCATTTAACAGTTCAAGGAACTACAAACCTCATTAGCTGTGTTCCAAATCAGAGGCTCCATCCTTCGAAGGAAGCAAACTTCAAAGGCAACGCCTTCCAAGTCTGCGAATGTGGAACCGAGCGTTGTGAAATGGGACGTTCTAGCCTACAAAGGATTGTTCAGTGTCAGATTTGTTCAACTTGGTTCATGCATGTACATAATAAAGAGTAGTAGCCTATCTTTGAAATACTTGCATTTAAAAGTATTCCGGCAATTGGGAAAGGCTTTGTCGTGCCGCATTCGGCTTTTGAAGGTGCAGCCTCTGAATTGAGATCCAGCTATTCTGATCAATATGTTAAATCACATAGTTGCAATGCTATGCACATATACCTGAACACATGCACAAATCTCAAACATAGTAAGATCAACAAATGTTAATAAATATGAAATCTGAACCAAATGGCAGCTAACTAACAGTGACAACAAAAGCAGCAGCATAAATGAAACCAATAAAATGTAAAGCAATGATGATTTGTAATAATTGTTACCACGCTACAAGCTGCAATGTACGGAGCCCCTAAAGGGACATGGTGGTGGAAAAAAATATGAGATGGGAGGAAAAAATATTTTTCAAAGCTTTGCGTTCTCTCGCAAAGAATATTTGAGTTCTCTCGCAAAACTTGTTGTGAGTTCGGACAAACACACCCTGTTTAATGTCCCGCTGGCAGTGTTTCAGACAGCTCCGTAATTGAAATGGAGCGGTTCGTTTTATTATAAAGAAATATGGTCAGTGCTTAGTTGTTCAGTAAAGTTGGCAACAGCTATATGTTCACAGATTCGAACTTCACGGATCAATCATGAGCTAAAACACAAATGACACTTCTGTTTAATTAATGTAGACAACTAGCTACAGCCTAATTTTCCTCAAAACAAGCCTTATAATATCTCAACGAGCAGGAGGCTGAGAGACAAGTCTGAAGGGAACGTCTGCAAAGTGCAAAACCTGAAAAGTGTTCCAACAAAAATATTCAATAACTTCACTGTAACACACTATACTGTCACCAAATTCAGTTCACACATCACTGGTCTCCTGCTGGTTATACTACAACACTTCGTTTGGCATGTGATTGCACATAAAAATTAAGTAGGCCTATTCTTTACAGTTTACACAAATGATGTTGGTACCCAGCTAACAGTTACACAACCATAGCTTTTGCATGATAATTGCTTATTGAATTTGATGGCATTACACTGTATAAAGTTATTGAATATTATTTCTAACAGTGGTTATTGATTTTATTTCATAAATCATAAAAAATTATCATAAAAAATTATGCAAAAATACATTTTTATCAAACTAAGTGTTGTAGTATAGAAGAGTGATGATGTGTGAACTGAATTTGATGACACTACAGTTTGTTACAGTGAAATTACTGAATATTTTTCATAATAAATCATTAAAAAAAATATGCAAAAAGCACATTTTATCAAACTAAGTGTTGAAATATGACCAGTAGGGGACCATTGATGTGTAAACTGAATTTGGTGACAATACAGTGTTTAACATTAATGACTGAACATTAATGAAGGTTTTGCACTTTGCAGACGGTCCCTTCGGACTGGTCTCTCAGCCGCCTGCTCATTGCGATATTATAAGCCTCGTTGAGGAAAATTAGGTTGTAGCTCGTTGTCTATGTTACTGTTATTGGAAAGAGGTGTCATTTGTGTTTTAACAACGTTTAGCTCGAGCCGGGAAGTTGGAATGAATATATTGCCAACTTTACTGAACTCCTTGAACTAAGCACTGACAGTATTTCTTCAGAAATCATTCATGCTGATGTTCAAGAAACATTTCTTATTATCATGTTGAAAACATTTATAATAAATTTGATACTTTGTGATACACTCATGATTGTATCACAATGTAACAAACATATTAAAAATGAACAGCATTTATTTTTCTAATTTAAATCATTTGTGACATTATAAATATCTTTACTGTCACTTTAGATTAATTGAATGCATCCTTGCTGTATAAAAATATAATTTTTTTACTGACCCCAAACTTTTGAATTGTGGTGCATAATATTCTAAAACATTATTATTCATTTTATATCATAATGAGCTTGTATATTTGTAAGAGCCTAAAACGGTGACTTTATTTTCCAGGATTAAACAGAAATTTAAATCCCAGATTTCCAATGTAGTGTCAAACTTCAAAAATTTGTATAGCCAAATCATACAAACTTGTACCCAGAGGATACGGCACATATAAATACACACTTACATAAGAGTCATTCCTACCAATAGTTCCAGTATACATACTTAAGCTCTGTCTCTTTCCTTTCTCGCTCTCTTTTTCCCTGTCTGTCCTATTCTCTCTCTATCACACACTCAGGCACATAGTCACACCTGGTCTTCATCAGTCAGTGGGCTCTTCAAAGAGCGGCTAATGCCCAAGACTAGGAGAAAAAACACAGACCTAGACAATCTGGCATCCAACAGCTTTTTCTCAGGTTGGCACAGAGGTGAAAGGTTTACAGAGGCTCAGACAGCTCTTCCTTCTGCACCTTGGTCTGTGTGAGTGTCTCCATGCCTTCCTGATCTCATAAGTGTATGCAGGATGGTCTTGCTTCATACACCCCCACAGCTCTATCAGTACGGATCAAGGATACCTTCATCAACTCAAGGCTATATAGAAATGTGTTCCTTACTCATATTATATTCAAAGAGGAAATTCACCAAGATAGCACCATGTATTTTCTAATGCGGCCTACGTTATTTGTGGAGGATGCAGCAGACTACCACAATCTGCCATAGGTTCAAACAGAATACATGTAATAGACAGCCAGGTAAGACGCTATAATGAAATTAACGAGGTTGAAAAACGAGGCTTTGAGGGAGAAACTTAGTCTTTACAAAGGCCCATATACTGTATAAATGTCCTATAGACAATACAAAAAAATAAGTATACTTCAAGTTCATTTTATTAAGTATACTTAAGAAAAGTTCAAGCAAGTGTATACTAGCCTAGCAGGTATACTAACAATGTACTAGTAGTACTTGCACGTGCATTATTTCAATACAAATTGGGATTGAATTGTCCCGCTTTTTAGTGTATAAAAGTATACTTTTAAGTATACTTTGTGTAACAGTAATAAACTTCAAGTACACAACTGGTTTACAACTGCATTTTTCATTTGTACAGCAACCATACTACAAGTGAACTTTTAGGTAGTTTATTCTCAATGAACTACTAGGTAGTAGTTTTATCCTGCAAGTATACCTGTAAATTCTTTAAGTGCACTTTAGGCCTTATAGGCCTGGATGTACAGTCAGGGCTTAGATTAAATCAGGATTAGGCCTTAGTTCAATTAGGAAATTTAAGCAGCTTTTATAAACTTGCCTTAGAAAAAATCTTTACTGGTTAGCAAGTTTGCATCCTGACAACAGTGACATATTTCAAGATATGTCAGTGCAAGTTGCTTTCAGTCAAAACAGCTCAAACATGCATTTTAGTCTGGGACTTTAGAACACTTGGTGAGGCCATCCTTAAAAATATTTTGGTTTGCAGTAACAGCAAAAAAAAAGAAAAAAAGGGTCGGTAGGTCGGTCTATATTTTTTTTATATATAAAAAAAATAATATAAAAAAGTATAGGCCTATATTTTTTCATTTAAAAAAAAAAAAAAATCAGGGTCGGTGGGGGGGTGGGATGACATTTTTCACCTATGTCTAAGGGCTGTTTACACCAGGCCACTTCATGCGTTTTCTCAGATCGGATTGCAATCTGATTTATCAAAACGATTCCATTTACACCTGGTTACATAGGCTAAATGTGTGTTGTTTTTTTGCGGATATAAATCCGATCTTCAATTACCGCTATGTAGATTTAATGGAGTGCACGTCACCGAAAGCAACAGTTATGACTACATTATTTTATTGATCATCAGCTAAAATGTCTGAATCAAAGCCCGCAATAAGAGAAAGCGGAAACAGCCCTGGTAAGATCATTTCGTTTCTTTACATTTAATGATGATGATTGTGTGTTAAGCGTCAGCGACTTACTTTCACTTTGATTTGCGGCTTGCACGTTGATGCTCAGCTTCTCATCTGCGGCAATGCGTGTTGCAGTAGCGTCGTCATATCTGACTAAAACATGACATATAGCCTATAACACGCTCTCGCATGTTTATTTTTTAATAAACCATATTCAACAACATATAAAAATGAAATAATCTTTAGAGTAAAGCCGCAGCGGCAGCCATCATTACCAAGCGTGAACCATTGACAGTGAATGAAACGAAGCAAACTTAGCTTGCAGGCAGTAGTGTGACATGCGTTAACGGTTAACCAATGGTGTAAACATAATCATAGATGACGCGCCACGGGTTTTTATTTAAAAGAAAGAACGTAGCTTATGTTTGTATGTAGGTCTAGGCAATTTATATTCACAATACTTAATAACTAATATTATTTTATTGCATTTGTATTAGTTGTTTGAAGAGTTAAAAAAAAAAAAATCGGTCGGTCTTAACGCAAGTTTACAACCGGCAAGTCGGTCGGACTGAAAGGGAAAAAAAATAAATAATTGGGTCGGTACTAAATTGATAGCTGGGTCGGTCGGGTTACGGCAAACAAGAATATTTTTAAGGATGGCCTGATTATCTAATCAAAATATGTATTAGGCTACAGTGATGGTAAAACAGCTGAAATCAAATGCTTTTCTGATCTGTTATGTTTCTTTCGGCTGCATGACGATACATGCCACTAGCTTTAAATATTTGACTTCGCTGGATAGCGAATGCATAAAAACGAATAAATGGATATAAACTAATGCAAATAGATGGTAACATTCGTGGCATTAAACATTTGGGTCGGGCTTGCATGTGTTTTTGTCACATTGTTTTAACCACTTGAGGTAATGTTAGTGTCCTCTCAGCCTCTATGGCAAACATACTGCTGTTCTCCACATCTAGTCAACAAACGTATTAATGAAAACATGTAGGCTACAGTGTACTGTATACATGCTACCGTTTTGTTTTCTATGTTTTAAATCCGTTTCTGAAGTGTCCCGGGGCCTATACCATGAAGCCGGTTTAGGTGGCTAGCCAGGTATGTTTCAGTTAGTTTGTGCCAACCCTGGGTTTTAGGCACTATGAAAGTGGTTTGGTTTTTAGGAGTGTTCATAGCCATAGTAACTTACGCTCCACGGCTAACCTGGTCCGGGGCAGGTTATGTTCCAGGTAGGAGGTTGCAAACCGAACTTGGACCAATAAGCTGTGAGCAAAGGATAAAGTCACTCCACCTGTTTCTACTCCAAATTAAAGGTCACTACATAGCAAATGATTTTTAAAGACAAAATCGTCTGGCTTTTACTAATGCTTATTTAGAATAACAATTTTGTATGATTTAGATATTAGATATACCCTTAATCGATCACACATGTACAATTTTAGTTTATCAATTATTATTACGCACAGTTTAAATTAATACATATATGAAGGTAATAAAAATACGCTTTAGGATCAATAGATAAAGCTATACAATTCCTACATGTGGGGTTGGATTGGTTTGGTTTTGTCAACTCGAAACTAATCCTGTAACCCTGAGTTTGTTCAACTACCATAATGGCACAGGCCCCTGCTCTGTGCAGCACGCAGCCTCACGTATCAAAACAAACTCCATGAGGTGTCAGTGATGGTTTTTATGCACTGAACTTCTATCCACTACAGTTTCGTTATTACTGTCAGAACTTAAATATGTTGCTCCCCTAACTAAGCCTCTGTAACGGTTTAAGTCCAAGGACAAAGATGAAATATTGACAGTCTATACAGAAGCCAACCAACTTGAAACAGTTTGCCATGCACAAAATACTGGACAAAGAATGAGGGTAAACTTGAGGAACTTAAAGGCATGGTATAATGCCCTTTTCATAAGATGTAAAATAAATCTCTGATGTCCCCAGAGTGTGTATGTGAAGTTTTAGCTAAAAATACCCCACAGATATTTTTATATAGCATGTTAAAGTTGTCACTTTTTGAGGGTGAGCAAAAACACACCGTTTTTGTATCTGTCTCTTTAAATGCAAATGAGCTGCTGCTCCCGGCACAGAGCGCGGAGCTACAACAACTTGTGTCCTTAGCAGCTTCGATTACCTCACACAGACATGCACTGAAAATTTCTAAAATGTTTTGCCTTTTATGTTCAAACCGGAGTCAGAAAGATGGAGAGACTCAAGAAGAAGTGGCAACATGTAGACAACATTTCTGAATGGTTAGTTGATGAATTATTGTAGCTTATGTCGTTATCTTCTAGTTATTGATTAGCATATTCTGTTTTGATAATCTATAAATCGTGTTCGGGGGCGGGGTTTATGTACATTTTAGGGTTTGTGATGTCACTAACCCGGGAGGAATGTTGTGTCCCTATACCCTAAAATAGGGCATTATTTGAGGGGACAGCCATTTATAGTGGTTTCCGAAACCATAGTGAAAGTTATAGATTGCACTTATTATATCCCACTTTGCACGGCAATAACGAGTGTACAACCGATGTACACTAGGCTGTCCGAATTCACTCACTCGTTTTCATTCACTCAAGTCAAGTGAACAGTATTATGGACTAACGAAGGGAATAGTGATTGAGGGTTTAGGGAGGATTTCGGATTCAGCCCTTGTTTTGTTTTCAAGCACCCATATTCAAATCAGCTACTGTTAGCCTACTTTAACAAAGTTTGAATACTTTTTCAATAGGCCTACCGTTCGTCCAAGAGAAAAGGTGCTGCATTGCCGTCTGCGTACGTTCCCGAATCCCGCACATGCGCAACGTAACTCTCGTGGGAGTCGTGACCAAGAATTAATTCGGCTTGCAGTTGTTGTGAGCTTGCAGTCTGTGGCAAATAAGTTCGTGCAACTCAAAAGAATGGTAAGAAATCTCCTCTTTACATAACAGCACAGCTAGTGCAGTCCGTGGCTCTTATGAACCAGTTCTAGTTCGTGAATCAAAGACTACTGCGCAGAAGAAATGAAGAAATGACTTCAAAAGCATCGAACAATCGGTTCTTTAAAAGTGTGCTCCACTACACAACACGTCTGGATAGGCAGCATAATGCTCTTTGTCATATGATCATTATGTAATTAATTACTGCTGCCATGATCAATACAAAAATTCACCCAAAAGTCTCTTTAGAATGAAATTTTCTTTAACACCTGCACGTTGCGTGGTCATAATAGCACAATGTTAATTAAACCAAGAAAATAGTGCTGAATTTTCCGATTAGGTGCGATTTATAATGAGCCTAATTTACATAGAAAGGAGGGTGTCTGCTTTATTTAATGACTTTATTTACATACTCATGTTGCTTTGCTATTTCAGCACATTTTGCGAATATTAAACTGGATTGCGGATGGTTAATGTAATGATTATTTTATTATTTTAACACTTTGTATTGCAGTTTCTGTTTTTATAGTTTTAGCAAAGCAAATCAAAATCTTACTCCACCATAGCCTGACTGAGTAATGGGGTAACTGCAAAATATACACCTATTATATTTTAGGGTATAGCCTATATCTTCTGTAGGCTATTATACTGTATGTAAAAAAGTCAGCTTCCCACATCTCAGTGGATGTGATTTCTTTTCTCATGTCCTGCATATACTGTCTGTGCGACCACATGTGTGCAATATACAGTCATTTCAATGCCTTTATTTGTTGAGTGATTACCATGCATGGCGTCGCAATTAAAATCTTACAGGATGAGAGGAGATTGTGACCAGAAACATTTTTTATTACATTTGAAGTAGGCCTAGTCGTTCTCAACCTTTTTTTTTTTTTGGTTCATTCTCCTTTTTTAGGGAGTCAATATAGATGAGAAGTGAGAGGGAAATTTTGATGTAGACCACTGGGAGAAGCTCCGGAGGGAGGGAAAGACAGACAAAAGAAATGAATGAAAAGGAGAAGGAGAGTACCGGGAGATGTGTAATTTGTATTTTGCCAACAAAAGCTCTTATCCCTATACAGTCCACCTTCATGAGGCCTGCAGTTCGCACCTCCTACTATTGTTGGCCAGAAAGTAAAATACTGAGTGAGGGAGGGAGAGAGGCCGTGTTAAACAGAAAGAGAGATTTGGGACTTAGGTTGCTTCGTTGTCAGCCTCCTACCGTTTTCTGCCTGACAGAGTTTATTTAGAGCTAATCTCTGCTCTTTCATCCCCTCTGGACTATCTTTCTTTTTACTCTCTCTCACGCTTTCTCACACACTCTTTGGCTTGCTGTTTCTCTGGTGGTGTGGGGTTAGAGGTCGGTGGGAGGGTCGCAACGGTTTTTGGACTCAAAATAAAGTTGCCAAACTGTGACACAAACATGTGCACCCAACAAACGGGTTCAAACAGGTCTTGAATTAATGGGAGAGAGTGTTTTGCACCCAGACTGTGAATACGTTCTCACAGCAGCAGAATACAGTTGTGTTCTATGAAATCTTATTCTTCATGAGTATTTTTTTTTTGTCTAATGTTCTAGTTTTTAAACAACATATATTTATTTAAGAATCAACACTGCATAAAAGATATAGACCACTTGGGAGCAGACGTCACAGTTATGTCACTTGCAGCTGCGCGCGCACGTATTGTGGTGGTAGAAAAACAGTGGTAAAAAGTGGAGGAAAATGGCCAAAATTCACAGAATAAGAGAAAAAAAAATCGTCTTGTGTCTTTGGATGTCAGAAAAGATGAAGACGCCCTTTGAAGCCAAACGCAGACATTTATGGTTGTAGGCCTCAGACTAGATGGATGAAACCTGTGATGATTAGTCTAAAGCATGAATTTGATGTAAACTATTGGTCTACATAATATTCATATATGCATATCAAAGGCAACATAATATATTAGCCCTATAATTAAAGCATGAATATTTAAACCTAAAACATTTTACATAGATAACATTCAAACATACAGCACATTCAAAAAAAGTTCTAAATAATTATACAAATTTTACTGCAGTTATGAGTTAATGTCTCGGACTTTATAAGAAAAAAAAAGACAGAATAACAATTTTTGTATCTCCCAATTCTGATTTTTCTATTCCGAATTGTGAGAGAGAAAGAAGAAAAACATCATCTCTGTAAACATCCAAATGATCTATAGATTGCATTTTGAAGTTGCCCTGTGTATTATGACCTTCAGTATCTTATGCAATGTTGCTTTGCAAGCATCCATCCATCCATTCTCTAAACTGCTTGTCTTCTGCAGGGTCACGGGAATGCTGGAGCAAATCCCAGCATCTCGGGCTGCAGGCGGGGGAACACCCTGGACAGGTGGCCAGTGTGTTGCAAGCATGGATTTTTAGGTTGTTTTTTTGTGTGTGAAAAAGGCTAAAAGTGATGGACCCAAACTGAATGATGGGACACTGGGACAAGCTGTATCATCTAAAACAGATATCTCAACCAATCAGATAAAACAAACTCTCAGCTGCTCATATTTGTGTATGTGTAAGGGGTAAATAAAAGTAGTGCTGAATGGGGTGATGGCAGCTTTGTGAGTAAAGAAACAGAGAATGAGGGAAGAGACTTGGCTCTTTGTCCACCCCCTCAGTCATTAGTAGTAAGAGAGGAGTCCTCTCTCAGCCTCTTTCAGTCCGTTTCATCTAACTCCCTCTCTCTCTCTCACTCTCTCGCTCTCCTTTCTCTCGAATGCGGCAGATTGCATGTCACTTTAAAACTCCTGCTCTCTCTCTCTCTTTTGCCCTCGCTCCCTCCTCTATCACTATTTCTTTTTGATGTTGGCCTGATCAGTGAGGTTTGAACTGAAAAATCCAACAGCTAAAAATAGAACTTGAACAAGCTGAAAATTGGCTTTAATCTGCTTGCGTTTCGTAAAGGGTGTGTGTGTGTGTGTGTGTGTGTGTGTGTGTTAGGGTACGTTAAGAATCCTAGTGTGTAAACATGCATAATAATCATAGACTAATTCTGACCGAGAGCAAGGTTATGAGTTTACATAAACCTCAATAATAATTCTCATGTGTCTTGTGGAAGAGCCAAGATTCTCTGTCTCTTTCATAACCATGAATAGGAATCATTCAGCATTAGCAGCCAGCATGTGTGATATGTGGTAGCAGTAAAGACTGGATTAAGGGAATACATAGCCATGTATATTCAATAGTAGTCATGTATATTCAAGCAGCAGAGTGTGCGACTATAATCAATGTATCAGTAGTACAAGGATGAATGGGATTATGTATACGGCATACCTGTACATTTCATTCATGCATCCAGTACTGCTGTCAAATGTATGTATATATATTTAAACACACATATAAGCACAAACTTTTATTTTAGAATCGATTAATTGCAATTAATCGATTTGACAGCACTAAAATATACATTTTACATACTTTCTCATGCTAAGAGAAACAAGAGGTATAATCCAGAGGTATAAACCACCTAGTGAGGTATAATCAATCTCAAGACCCACCACAAACTGTTTAGAGTAAATTTTTTTTATTTATTCCCTTTTCGTTCAGTTGGTCATATTATTGTCATGTTCATTTAAGTAGACTAATGATTCATTGACATGGAACTTGCAGTTTAGTGAGTCATATTTTGGATACAGTAGCTGCTCTGAAGGATTTGTTGAGTTTATTCAGTGAAAGATTTGTGAAGCTGATTCAAGCCGGCAATTTATGCATTTGTGAGTCTTTCTGAATGATTAATTAAAAGAACAGTCATAAAAATCATTTGTTTGTGATTCTGACTGCACAGCACAGGTTAACTCTGTTGTTACAAATACAGAATGTAAGTATTTTTTATGTTAATAATTAAGTTATAAACTTACTGTTATGGTTTATGCTACATACTACTACCACAGTAGAATGCGCTCTTATAGTTTCATATATAAATGTCTTACATAAACCAAGATTGAACCGATGACTCACAAGGACACCCCAAATCATATCCTTTTCCTTCCCGCCATCCAGTCAATGCATTTATCAAACTATAGTTGATGATATTCACCTTCATGCATTTATGCACTTCAAAGAACCCTCTCTCAAGCACACTGCTTATAATAAATGAAAATAGATGTGCTTTTGGCATATTAAATGTTAACATGAACACGTTCTAAATATTTGGTGGCTTTAACAATTTACAAATGTAAAGTTTCACAGTTCAGAACCTTTGGAAATCTTTGTTCTAGTTTGTGATGTGAATGTGAAAAGCAAATTTTGAGAAGCTCGACGGGAAAATGTTTTTTTTTTTTTTTCATAAAAGATCAGATAGATCTAAAATAACTTTAGAGAGCTGTGAAATATTTAAAAGGATGATGTCACCGGCTTATTGGATTGGCTGTTAACTGTGACATGGTTGGCGCTTCTTCAAAGACAAACACACTTATGCAAGGACATACTTTAACTCTCCCACCCAGTGATTCAGTGCATGGTTAAAAACAGAATACTTGTCCGTACAACAACGGTAAACGCTGTATGCAGTGAGATTATCTGTATTTGCATTCTGCCTCATAATTCACTGCTAGCATGATGGCCATTCATTTTAGTATTACTGCAGATCATACTGAAGGATTACTCAACATAACTGTGACTGTACTGAGCACTACTAAATAACAACGTACAGTGACAGTTCATCCAAAATTGATAATTCTCTCATAATTTACACACCCTCAAATCATTCCAAAACTGTATGACTGATATTTTGCTAATACACACACACACACACACACACACACACACACACACACACACACACACACACACACACACTCTCTGTAATAAATATGTTCTACACAAATTTGTGTTACACAGAAGAAAGAAAGTCATATAGGTTTGAAACAACATGAGGGTGAATGATGACAGACTTTTATAATTTGAGTGAACTTTCCCTTGTGAAAAAGGAGTACACTTTAGCATACAGTACGTTTAGTGCTTATTTCGGACATTTAATTGCTTGTTATTTGCAATTAAATAAAAATGCATTATTGTTTAAATTTATATAAAATTTAATTAGCTGAACTTTAGAGTTTTTTTTACCCAATTAAGGACATAAATACATTGTTGTGTAATTTCATGATTACGTCAGTTTTCTTTAACATATGGTTAAGGTGTACTTAATGTCATTTCTATTGAAACTTGTCATTAAATATATTTGTAATTAATTACACATTTGTAATGAATTAAAATAAATAACTTTTTAATGTAATATCGAAAAACACAATGAAAATTATTATGAAAATATAAGTATTTTGTGCTTTTAGTGTTAGTCAACATATCAAATATGTGTTCTTATTTAAAGCAAAACATTATGAGTTTAAATGTACTTTAAAGTTAAAAAAAATGTATAGTACAGTTTTGAAAAGTGCAATTAAGTGTGTCATGAAAGTGTGCCCGCTTTAAATACACATAAGTGGCTTTTATTTCATTCAAATTATATTATCTGCAAGTACTTTTTTTTTTTTTTTTTTTATGTAGCATATACTTTTAAGATTTGCACATTAAATAAAATGATGTACACTTCTTTTACACATGATCCCTCTAAATTTAAGTCTGTTCCTCATACTCAGCTATATGGCTTCAGAAAACTTAATATATATAGTGCATGAGTCATGGATTTAATGTCGCTTTTATGATATTGCTTTGTCTTTTTTGGAGCTTGATAGCCCTGAACTGTCATAGTACGACAAGACCCGTTAATAAGACATTTGCACCGAGTTATTTAATAACAAGCGACACTGACTCAGATATTTAGAGCAGCAAATTCAACTTTTAATGGTTTTAATCTCTTTCTCTCTGTGTGTCTGTCTGTTGTGGCAGGGTTTTTTCAGGCTCTTTTTAAGGCCGAGCACTGTGTGTACAGTGGGGTCTATAGAGAACGGCCAGTAATCCTGCTCTCTCTTAAGGCTCAGTCTGAATCTCAATAGGAATGTAGGGGGCAGATTTACTCCTAAATCCGTTGGTAAACATTGCACCGACGCTGCTCTCTGAGTACCAACAGGTCTCCTGTAATTGTTCTCTGTGTGTGTCTGTGTGAGTTCGTATACAGCGGAGGGTGTTTCTTTGTTTGTTCTGGTGACTCAGAGTTCTTGGCCAACTTGCTTATTGAGTTAGATGCTAGGCTAAGCTAATCTCTGCGAAGGGAAAACGAGCACATGGAGAAACGGATTTGTTCTGCATTTGTAGTGGAATTATGTGACCCTTACAACAATGTTCTGTGGCAGTCCCATGGTAAAGTGACGGTATCCATGTAACATGTCCTAAAAAACATGGTAATACCGTAGTACGTTTTTGTTAGTGAATGCTAAGCTAGCAGGACAGCACATGGATTGTCTACTGGTGCTCTAGTATACTTGTGTGCAATAAGAAATTATAAGGGCAGGTCATATCATTAAACGGCTTGACGTTGCTTCATGCATTGAAAAAGATGTGGCGTTTGTGTGCGAAAGCCGCAAGCAAGCTGATAAATGGGCTCTAATAGCATTTCAGATGCTGAGCTACAGTGACCAAATACGCAACATATAACATCTCTGTTCCCCATCAATGCTGCTGACGTCCGATGCTTCAGAGACATGCATTAAACTCTTATCAGCGGAGAATGTGGCGTTAATTCAGGGTGTCTGAGCGGGAGATTAGGAGGAGATGGAGCGGGGCTTTAGGGTGAGCAGGAGGACGGGAGGGGAGCAGAGGGCCGAAATTCCAGGGATGCCTACTGGATCAGGGATGAGGGCTGGTGTGTTTGGATATGGATCAGCAGCAGTTGCACAGGCCTGGGACCAGTGATCATCTGCTCTGCTTTTTAGAGGAACAAATCCAGCTACAGCCTTTAATAGCGGTGCATCATCGGGCATGATAACTCGCATCTTGTGGAAACTGAATATTATTCAATCATTTGACTCTTAAGTCGTGTTGACTGGTTGGATTTCAGTGCGAGTGAAGGTGAAATCATTGTGATCTCCTCCCTGCATTGTGCAGACTGCTTTGCTTGTCGCTGACAGATTTATAGGCCATCCTTGCACAAATATGCATCCTCAGAAAGACTCTTGAATACATACATACAAATTGAGGGGTAAGATGAGAGGGAGGGGTCACTGTCTTTTAGAAGGATAATGGGAAACAGAGAGGGAGGTGGGAAAAAAGATGCTGATGGGAGAGATGAAATGTGAAGGATAAACGGGCTCTCAGGTATATGCCAGACACCAGTGACAAGTGGTCGACTTCTGAAATGAGAAGGCAAAGTCCCCTATTTGCCTTTGGTGTTTTTTTTTTTTTTTTTTTTTTTTTTTTGTCTAATGTAAATTCATTCTCCTTGAAGTTTACATGGTTTCTGGTTTGAAAGGCTGGTTGAAGAACAACATTTACCTTACACTTTAAACAAAACAAAAATAAAATAAAAATGCAAATTTTTTTAATTGATCAAAAAGTAGCAAAACATTTATAATGTTATGAAAGATTTATATTTCACATAAATGCTGTTCTTTTGAACTTTCTATTCATCAAAGAATCCTAAAAAAAATTATCACAGTTTCCACAAAAATATCAAGCAGCACAACAGGTTTTCAACACTGATAATAATAAGAAATGTTTTTATGAACACCAAATTAACATATTAATAATTTCTGAAGGATCACGTGACTATGAAGACTGAATAATGATTCTGAAAATTCAGCTCTACATCACAGGAATAAATCACTTTTTCAAATATATTCAAATAGATAACATTATTTTAAATTGTAATATATTTCATACTGTTTTTACTGTATTTTTGATCAAATAAGAACAAAAGGGACTTCTTTCGTAAAACATCCATTTAAAAAATAACTACAATAATACAGTCATTTATGTAATATTTTATTCTATTATATTTTATTTATTCTACTGACCTATTAACGTAATGTTAATAATAGCATTTTGTATTTTGTTTTTGACATTGTCCCTTTGAATTGTCTCGAGAAAAGGAAAATAAAAACCTGCCAGAAACGAATTTCTACACTTGTGCTCAAACTCTTTTTCACATCTCATTGATGCAGTGTCTAATTGATTATTCATTACAATACCAGCAGGTAACAGCCTGGATACTGTATGCAGAAATAGAACTAGTGACACAGATATGCCAGTTTCCTCTCTGTATCGGGCAGAAATGCACAAACTCTGAAGTCCAGAGACAATACCTTTACTAAGGCACATTTTCCATGAGAGCATTACACACGGATCCGGGTGTGTATATGTGTGTGTGTTTGATTTTGTGCATGCATGGTTTATAGAAGGATAGACTCTGTGTACCTTGCTGAGGGATACGCCTTGCGAGCGGTATCTGAATGTACAGTAGGGAAGGTTGGCACAATGTTCCTTAGTATGTTCTGCAGAACTGATCTGGACTTGACAATTAGGACTGGGACAGGAAGTAAAATGTAATCATCTTAACTGCTACTGTCATATCTAACATGATTATTAATATTTTATATTAAATGTTTTGAAAATGAATTTCTAAAATGAACTCATAACCAGCTCTCTCTCTTTCTCTCTCTCTCATACACACACACACAATCAGTCAAAAAAACGTAGTCAATACAGAAAGAATCAAAAGAAAACAAACGCAATGTTATCAGCTCTTTAGGTTATCAGTAAAAGAATGCACACTGATAAGAGCTAAAAGATATTACGAATGCTCACTCTCACACACACACACTCTGTGGACTGTCTTGCCTCTCCTCTCTTCACGTTTCAAACAGATTAAATGCCCATGTGGTGTACCGATGCTTTAAATCTCATGCTCAACCTGGGCTGTTTTCAGGGATTTAGCCACATCTGTAATCAATGAGGGAGTTACTGATTTGTGATTATCTCCTACCGCTCACAAAATCACAACTCTCTGATGTTGTGAAACATGGCCAGTAGGTGCCTACAATGGACCTTATGGATTAGAGCCATCCATGAAAAGTGTTTTTCAGAGGATAAATGCAGCCCAGTTTAATATTCAACCTCTTGTGAAAGGAGGCCCTCGTCCTCACCTCTGCTTCATTGTGTGTTGTAGCCAGAGGCTGGGGTTAGACTGAGGGGTGTAGCTGGAGAGAGAGTTCAGGGGTTCACTCGGCTCTTGGGGTGGGAGGTCACCCATCCGTTCTGTTCTTCAGGTCTCAGAATGTCTGACGCTGCATTGTGTAAGCAAGGCCTTGGGCTATATCTAAAAATTTGGTGATCACAAAATTGTCAATATTGTCAGAGTTTTAAAAAAAGCTGTGCTGTTTAATATTTTTTTCGAAACCATGATAGTTTTTTTGTTGTTGTTTTTTATGCTTCTTTTATGAATAGGAATTTCAACAGAACAGCATGTTTGTGGAAATAAGCTTTTTTTGTAACAATATAAATGTCTTTACTATTGCTTTTGATTAATTTAAAGCAACACCATGGAGTTTTTCAGCCTTCGTAATATATTTCCAGGACCCTTGTAATGGTACATCAACTTACAATAGGTTGAATGACAGGTCTGCCATAGCCTGACGGGGTCTGTATCGCTTTTACTGGCACTATACGGAACTTCGGGGTTCGGGTAGTAACCCGAGCACAAAAAGAACTACAAAATTTGACTGCTTTACGGCATACCTCACTTCCCCCACCACCCCATTTCCTCAAATTCGGACGTAAGAGCCCAACTAGCGTTTGTTTTCCGGCTGGTATAGCGTGTGTATGTTGTTGCCATGGCCGAAGCAGCAACGAAACCGAAGAAGGCAAAGGTTTTGTCGGAGGAGACTAGGAAGAGAAAAAGGGAGAGTGACAAAATCAAAGGGCGGACGAGGATCAATATTGGTCCAGCGTTCGCTCGCTGGCGTGAGCTAAAGGAGGAGGAGGGGTGCCCGACCGATGCTGACTTGGCCGTCATGCTGTTGGACTAGTAAGTATATTGCTTGCATACTATCTCTAGTTTTTCGAATTTGTTGTCTGCCTGGCTATGTTACGGAAGCTATCTGGTCCTCCATTTATCTTCATGAATCAAGTAATGCTAGTAGAGGAGCGAATTATCAATCTGGTAGCTAGTAAACGCTAACATGCTAGTTTTCAATGAAAAAAATGGTGTAACCATGACAGATTTTACGACAGTAGTAGAAGACAATACTGTTTCCCAACTGTAGGGGGATCCCGAGAGCAAAACTTACATGGTGTTGCTTTAATGCATATATGTATGCATATTTATGTAGTTGAATTTAATGCATGTGTTCATTACAATACCGGCAGGTAACAGAGCAAACACTGTATGCAGATAAAGAACTAGTGACACAGATATGCCAGGAAGAACTGCACATTTTCAGGCACATGTCTTGTGTGTATATATAAAAGACATAAAACAGATCTATTTAGGACACTGGTTGCCCTGAACCATGGTCAACTAAACAGTTAAATACAGGGCTTTAAAAAGTGTCCAAAATGTTTTTTGTGATCCAATCACTAAAACCACATCCATAAGACATTGAAAATCCATTTTAGTCATTGACCACATTTTGTGTCCCTCTTTCCGCCTTTACGGTTGTAGCAGTCATTTTTACCACGTGCTGCCAACAAGCCACTAAAATTCCCATAAACACCTTTGCTGGGGTCAGAAGTCATCACTTAGAGCGCTGCATCCAACTTTGTCAATCAATAAAATCAATCTTCTTTCTCAAGGCTCTAATAGATAGCCTATATAATGACAGTGACTGCATTAGTATTCACAGAGGATATTATTTTGAAATAGGCTAACAGGGGTTATTATTGGATGGGTGATGTTTATATGTCTTTTTACTGAATGTCTTTAACCCTGGTGTCAGAGAACAGAGTGTTGATGTGACTGAGGATCCTCATGTTTGCATGCTGATTTTACCACTTGCAGGCTAACAGCCCTTCTCTTAAAGCAAACACAGATGGACAGCTATAAGAACTCCCTGTCTCTGCTTCCCTCACACGTACACAGACTCCTCTGGTAATTAAGAAGAGGTTTCTTCTCTTTATGGTCTCATAAAGTTCTCTCTGCAAACATGTTTGTAGCTTTAAAAGTAATTGAGTCTTTGTTTTGGTGCTTATTCTACAGAATTACGGCTCTCGTCGACACTTGGCGCTCGGCTAATCAGCCATCAGGAGACACATGACAGGTTTATGAGATGAAAAATCAATACACACACACTGACAAGAACACACAAACCTATACACATTCACACACACCTGACATAAGCTGAAATACCTGATGGCACAACCTGTAATTACGCACATACTTGCACTTCTGGTTTCTGTTGAAGAAATGACAGCAGCATGAGATGTCTGCAGCCAGGTAAAACAATCAAAACATAGGCTACAAGAAAAGTTTGGGGGTATAAAATTTCATTTAAAACCAAGCAGCCTAATTGCATAAAAAGAAAAAAAGATCATGGTGCTATATAGAAATGTTCATGTGCTTTTATTCCCAGCAGCATGTGATTTGTCAGTGAACTAGTCAGCAACGCTAACATGAAATGACATACAACCAGAAACATTTTTGCTGGTAAGTATAGGCTATTTCACACATTAATGATATGTTAAAGTTAGCATTAAACATAAGTTATGATTGTCTTTTCTTCCCTATTGTGATGTATATCCGACAGAAACGGCTTCTCGAACAAGAAAACTAGTAGGACGGTGCTTGATTTTGTCCATCAAGAAGGAACTGATTGGATTGTTGGATGGTTGTGGTTTACTACTACTGTGATGTCATGTGAGTGACAGTTTGTCCCGCCCTCACGCTAGTAAACACGTCATCAGAGAAGAGATTCTGCAAGGGGGAGGGTAAGTTATATTTATTAAAGGTTACAAGGACACAGCACATGAATACAAATTTTAAAAAAGGAAAAGATGTGCAAGGATAAATACTGCAATATTACATAAAAAATTTACTAAAACTTTAAAAACATGATCACTGTGCAAATTATGTTTTTATGATTTTCAAGGATTTCTGTCTGCAATTTTAAGGGCGCCATCGGCTGACTTTCGTCTCTCGCTATACAAATTGTTTTGTCGCTATAAATGCAGCAGTTAGGCTACAAGTAATCTTAAAGTTGTTTTAAACTAAACATTATTTTTGTGATGATATATAGGCCTATTTCTGCTGTGTAAATCTATAATAACTAACAATAACTCTATAAACTTCGTCGCAAGTTTACCCCTGACTGAACGTTGTCACACATGCCCCTCAAACCCCGCTACAATTCGCACCCTGAAAATAGTATGAACAGCAAAATCTTTGCTATTTTTAATTGTTTTTCTGCTGACTCTCTCCACAGTCCATAGCGCGGTTTGGGTTCGCTGAGCGCAGCTAATTTGACAGCGAGTAAGTTGATTGAATAGCCTATTCGGGTTTGGTGTGGGAGGCGCCTGCGGCTCTCTCTCCCTCTCTCTCTCTCTCTCTCTCTCTCTCTCTCTCTCTCTCTCTCTCTCTCTCTCTCTCTCTCTCTCTCTCTCTCTCTCTCTCTCTCTCTCTCTCTCTCTCTCTCTCTCTCTCTCTCTCTCTCTCTCTCTCTCTCTCTCCCCAAACTCGCGAGGGGGGCGTTAGGCGGCGAGCACCGCACTCGCAGCAGGGACGCGGTTTGAAATCCGATCCTAGTTAATTTTTTTTCCCTCTCTCCAGAGCCCGGTGCTCTAACTGTTAGTGGGAGTCTGTGAGCCAAGCTTTCACACAGCACCAAACGCCCCGCACTTCACAACTGACCCAGCGGCGCAGCGGAGCAGTTGTGCCCGGACAGCGCAGCAGAGAAGAGCGGAGCTTCTTCTGTGGGACCCCGATACTCTCTTACGACCAAACACTACACTGGCGCTCTTTTAGATGAACAAACAGCCTAGTGTGGTTTTGATACACTTTTGAGGGGTTTAAGGACTGGACAGAGACGGATAACTCAAGGCTGTGTGGTGAATAGCCTACAGCTTCTTCTCAAACACTCCACTGACTGACTTAACGTCTGCTTAGATTTTTCTTTACGCCTGGATTTAAAAACGTCAGTGTATTTGGATGATTTGCCCCCTGAATGTGATTCACGTAACATCTGGAGGGACCTCGCAGACCAGTCTTTCTCAAAAAGCCGATCAACATATTTTATTGTGATCTTGAAAAGGATTACTGTCAAGAAGGAATTTGGTGAGAAGTTTGTTATTATTTATTATTATTTTGTCTTTAATAATTTCAATGGAAATTAAATTATGGAATGTGTGGTAGGTCTATTAAATATATAAACATGACATTAAAATATATTTTTTTTAAATGATAAATTATCAAATAAATACTCTGTCATGAAAATAACGTTTAGGCTGCTCATGCATCATTTACATGGACGCAAAGCACCATCAGAGCCGTCTCTGATATAGCCTAATCTAGGCCTACTATAGGGGCATATTTTACCTGTTTTGTTTTTTTGTGGCATTTTGTGTGCATTTTGACAGAATTTGAAGCAGACAGAGCTGCTCAGACCCTTAATTCAGCAGTGTAAAGATGCCTATGGAGGGATAGGAAAATGTCTTATTCCTCATATTTCTAGTTATTTCCTTGTTTTGGTTCCAAAACGTGTTTTTCAATTAGACGATTCAATCAAAGCCTTATGAATGGAAACAAAGTTTTAGTGTAGAAGTGAGCCGCGGTGACATGTGGTGTGTGCCTGTACAGTCAGTCGGACAGGTGTTGCGCGGCGCGGTGTGTGTGTGTGTGTGTGTGTGTGTGTTTGTTTGAGAGAGAGAGAGAAAGAGAGTACCGCGTGCTCGAAAGCTGCTCTACCAGTCGTGAGGAGAAGCCGCACCTGTGCTGCAATACATTACATTTTCAATAAGTCTCAATTAAAAGTGTTTGCAGTGTAGGCTATAATGTAGCCTGTTGTGTGGACAGTCGATTTGAGCTGTGAAATTGACTACTCCTTTCCTGAGACTCGAATCAGAAACCAACCTGTAATTGGTCAGCAGCCTCTCTTTGTCATGCAGCCTAGGTGTAGGTGTTTTAATGGTGCCGAAACCCACCGTGGGATGTGAGGTGATGGAAAACACAGTCAAGGGTGCTTACTGTATCAGCCGATCTTCCCGGTGAGCGCTTGAGCGCTTTTCTGCTGCACTTAAACAAAAAACTGTTTATAGCTATTCCCTTTAGACAGTGTATAGAGCTATTCACAGTATGTTGAGTTTACCTGTTGTAAACTCCACTCGTTAACAGTACCTCAGTTGATGTGTCTGTCTGATGAGAGACTAAACCCTTTACAACTTGGCGTATGACGCATTTTAAAACCAAAATTACATCCATTTATTTTGCGGCCACCTCTGCAGGGCTTCATTTGTGTTGTTTTTAGCTCACACTGAAGCGAACCTCACCAGTTTTTCATCCGCCGGGCCATCTGAAACCAATTGTAGCTATCGGAGTGAATTAGAGTCTCTGGAGGTGTTAACGCGGGCTACTGGGGGCAATTAGCCACCTCATGTACCAGAGTCATTCAAACGAATGAGGTCCATGCTGAGAACTGTTGGGTTTTCACATAATCTTGAGTACTTCTTTATTTTTAGCAGGTCTAGGTCTCTGGACTTTATGGCAGATGATAAAGTTTCTTTCTGTCTGTTTCAGCTTGTCAGATGTCCTGGTGAAATTTGGTTGTTTTGGAACATTTGAATCTACTAAAATTGAAACGTTTAATAGCTGCCTTACATTTTTAATTGGTGATTACAGTCATTGTACTACCGTAACTTAATTTACCGATAAAAAAAAATCAGTTGAATCTCTGAAAACTCATTAAATGGAGTAGAAATGTCTTGAAAACTTGAAAGCTTTGTTTGCAGTGTGTGCAGCAATCGTCATCTCCCACTTTTAGAAATGTCTACACCAATTTTTTGGGAGATAATCATTACTTTTCTAGTCATGTTTCCCTTGCACTTTTCAAACCAGCTCTGTTGGAACCAGTAAAGGTCTCTCAGCGACATTCACACAACTCAGATGTGAGCGGTCGCGTCAGCAGGGAAAAGTGAGGCTCTTTTCAATTGGAATCCTCTACTAATTGTGACCCTTAGTGGACCAGTGCCGGCTCAAAATCAATACGCCACTCTGTGGACTGTCGAAAGTTTGGGAGTTGAAGTCCTGAAGAAGTGCCATCAAACTTTCTCTCTCTTTCTCTAAAGGTTGTTATTCTTTATTTAGTTTTTAAGTGATTTTTAGTATATATAAAGCAAAAACAAAACAAAAAGTGCACAAGATCATTTTACACAATGCACAATGCAGTCCAAGGGTTAAAAACGGCATGAATGAAATCGAGCAAACAATAAACAATGGACAATGTTACTGTGCTCTCTCGCCCTTTCATCCTCCATTTTTTAATTACCCTTAGGTTTACTTTTTCTGTGAATGGTTTTGTGGACAGTGTCATACCAAATGCTGCATGTAAGCAAATAAGATGATGAGTTTAATGCTAGAAAGCACAGAAAAGTCACTGACCGAAAAGTTTAGAGAACCCCATAATTTCACAGTGACACACATCTGTAAATGTGGTTTGTAAATTGCTCCTCTGTGATTTGTGTGTGTTTGATGTGTTCCTCCATGGGGATGTTTAAAAGGGTGGGTTAGTGAGTTTAATTCTCACCTTTATGCAGTTGTCTACACTGAAGCAATGCACAAACCCCTAGCCGCACACAATCCCACATGCACGCTGACAGAGCTCTCAGAGAGCCGCAGGAGGGCGAGTGAAGTCCTCGGAAGAGGATTACAGCCAAACTCTAATAGAGACACCTCAGACTTCAGCTTTTCATCTGCTCTCTCTCTCTCTCTCTCTTTTTCTTTATCTCTCTTTTACTCTGTCTCCCTCCTAATCCCTATTTTCATTGGCAGATTTAGACTGGGCTGGCCGTTGACATGGCTGCACAATTACTGGAGATTACTGACATTTTTGAGTCCCAGATTTGTTGCAAGGTGTGACTAGCGTGTGATAGGATTCCATTAAAACCCTCTTTCACCCAAAACTATCAGACATTACACACATGAATACCCAGGTTATGACAGCATATCCTCGCATGGTCTTGTTCAGGTCTGTAGTTGTTTGATTGTCATAGAAAGAGCATTGTATTTTTTAAATATAATATACTTTAATATGCATTCAAAGTTGAGTGAGGGGGCGAAAAGTAAGAAAGTAAGAAAGAGATACAGACAGACAGTAAAAACATAGTAGCTAATGTTGATTTATTGACTCAACTGATAATCATAATATTTCAATGGAGTCCAAATCAAATTCTTCAGTAATCCCATAGATAAACACTGACTCTTCTGAGAGAGTTTTACACACCACACGGCAGCACACTCCTGCGTATCCGTCATGTCACACAATCCCAGCTGCCTATATCCTAAAGTTTAATCTGCAAAGAATTGTATACAATAAAGTTTGGGATCATTAAGATTTTTTTTTATTGAGGAAGGATGCAGATCTTTTTTTTTTTTTTTTTACAAGACTTTTATATTGTTACAAAAACATTCTGTTTCAAAAAAATCTTAAAAAAATCCTAAAAACAAAAATGTTAGGTAGCACAGCTGTTCTCAACATTGATAATAAGGAGAAATGTCTTTTGAGCTGCAAATCAGCATATTAGAAGGATTTCTAAATGATCACGTGACACTAAAGACTGGAAATTCAACTTTCCACCACAGACATAAATTACATTTGAAAATAGAAAACATTCATTTTAAATTGTAATAATATTTCACGATATCACTGTTTGTACTTTCAATCAACTTAATTAATGCAGCATTAAAGTCTTTTTTCAAAAACATTAAAAAAAAAGTTTTTAAATGGTAATGTATATTGTGTTCAAATGACTTAAACTCATGATAATGTACAGTCATTATCGCAATTAAACAGGATAGTGATCAGGATAGTCTTGTATCACCCCAAAGAGGTCTATTTTGCGATTATTGACTAACTGTATATTACCCTGCTTGTTATGAAACTCAAAAATTGGTTGTCTGGTCAAAATGGTCAATTATATAGTATAGTGGTCCTACTAAAACATATGACCGCAGATTGCTGTGATTGACCAATCAGAATCAAGTATTTCAAAAAGATGCATGATGCATTATAATATAAGGCTATTTCTAAGAATATATCAAAAGTTTGTTAAGGCCTCTCCATCACTGTTACTGTAAGATAGTATGGCTCCAGAAACATGCTCTAAAAACACACCTACGATACACACTCCAGAAATACGCTCCACAAATAAACCCTTCTCTCCTAGAACAGCCAGCGCTGATACACTATCAGCCCACAGCGCAGTGCACACTCCTGCTCTGCCGGCCAGAGAAAACACTGAGTTACTCAACACACCAACCTGGCTTCTCTCTCTCTCTTTCTCTCTCTCTCTCTTTCTCTCTCTTTTCAGTATGTGCTGACCAAGAATTGAGCGTCTGCTCGTCAAGGGAAAGAAAAACAGCGCCGCGCTAGCCTCAGGAGAGTTTGTGGGTCCGTTGGAGAAGAATGCCACCGTTTAAAGTTAACACAAACATTTTGTGTGTCTAAACCAAGGCTGTTCTGAAATAACAGGAGTTCAAGTTTAAAGCAACCCAGAGTTCTCACATTTTCTCAACGTCTTTGAACGAAAATCTCTCAGCGGGGAACCAAACCATACAGCCCACAGTATATATGTGTGTGTATTTAAAGCACTTTACATTCCTTTTATTGTGACTAATGTAAACTCTCTATGCGTCAAGACACAGACACACACACACACACACACACAAGTCACAGAGTGTGAGGGGAGCATATGTTTTCTTTAGAGAGATAAGTGTGTTTGTGTTAGCTTAGTGAAAGAGGTGTTTCAGAGTAGCCCGACCAGAGAGAAAGAGAAAAAAACAGGGAGAGTAAGAACGCAAAAGAGAGTTTACAACAAATCCCAGTCTCGTCTTAACTAGCGCAGGACACGTAATATGAAATCACTCCATTTCATGCTCTCGTGGCAGTTGTGTGTGGTCGTCGCACTTTATTTTTCAATTTACAGTATACGCAGAGAGCCTGCTGGAGACATTTGCACGTCAGCATGGCATTTCAATAGAGTGCTTTGAAAAATATGTCCCCTATCAAAATATAAAAAAAACAGGCACAATGTTAATTGAATATATGAGACCATTTTTATTCTTCACCTAGACCTATTATGATTGTTGAATATGATCTTGCATTTCAGGTTGGGAAGAGGCAGCGTTTCTGACAGGAGTGTGTTTGTGGCAGCGCCACATTGACAGCATGTGTGTAAAGGTGGAGGATGTCTGAGTCTGGTCTCCGTGGTGAGGACACCCGTCCCAGCGTCGTTCCGCCCGGGATGGTCCCGCTCTGTCTCCTCCTGTACCTCGTGTCCCTCATCTTCCCCTCGGTGGACGGCGCCCACCTGCTGTCTCCAGACCCCACAGGTCAGACATTACACCTCACCTTCTCTGTCTTACTGTCTGCAGGGTTCCCAGAAAATCACAAAAACCTGGAAAAATTTACATTGTGTTTTTCATGCCCGGAAAAGTTACACTGTTGTTTGGAAGTTTTGGGGGCTGTAAGATTTTTTTGAAGTTTCTTGTGCTCACCAAGGCTGCATTTATTTGATCAAAAATACAGTAAAAAGAGAAATATTGTTAAATATTTATGCAATTTAGAAGAACTGTTTTCTGTTTTTAAATTGTAATTTGTTCCTCGGATGCAAAGCTGAATTTTCAGTCTGAACAGACTTCAGTGTCACATTATCCTTCAGAAATCATTCTAATATGCTGATTTACAAGAAACAATGTATAAAGCCAGCCTGATCTCACGGCAAATCGTACGAATTCTACGAGGTGGCTAATTCGTACGAATTCATACGACCTCACTCGTTCGAATTAGTGCGATTTTTGCTAAATCGTACATATTTTACGAATTGCCCAATTTTGACAAAAAACATTCAAAGTTATCTCAAATGACTGGATAGGTCATGGACATTTCTATAGTGAATATACATTTCTACAGTTATGATTTTACAGTATATTTTGTCTTCAAAACATTCAGTAGGTCTTGTATAATAAAACTTGCTTGCAAGCCATGTGATGTTTGAGTGGTAAATTACTGTGTTGTTTCTCTTCTATGAATCAGTCAAACCGTGTTCACACTGGTCTGAATGATTCATTTTAGTTAATCTGCACCTCCTTTTGAAACACGAAACCTTCTTTAAATACTTAAAATAGCGTAAAAAAACTGCTTCGAAAACGGAGTACTGTTTGTTACTATTATTTATCACATGAAAATGAAAGGGTTGTCAGTGATTCTGTGTTTTTAAGGAGCTCGAGTTACAGCCTCTTCGATTGGTCAGTGTGACGGGCTGAGTTTGTACAGTGGCACAAAGTGGGTATTGTTGCAATGAACACTTGTGTAGCTGATATTATGTAAACACACTTTGTCCTTGCCATTGATTTATTATCCCACAGTTGACGGATGAGGCCCTGCAGAGTGGATTACATGACAGTTAAGTGTGTGTGTGTGTGTGTGTGTGTGTGTGTGTGTGTGTGTGTGTGTGTGTGTGTGTGTGTGTGTGTGTGTGTGTGTGTGTGTGTGTGTGTGTGTGTGTGTGGACTGATTAAAAGCTTATCGCTCTAGGCAGATATTGTCTGAATTTTCTGCATATGTGGGCAGGTATGAGAGCCCAGGGTGCTGAGAGATGTGTTGATCATTATCAGTTGTTTGTTAAAGACAGGTTTCTTGGCTGAGTTCTCTGTTGTGTTTAGATTCTAGATGGCTCTAGCTCTACTAAACATGTTACAGTCACTTAGAAAATAGAAAGGAGCTTGATGCTTTCTTGGCCCATTTCTCTGCTTTTGGGAGAGATCGTCTGATTGGTGATGGATCTGATTTCTCATACTGATAACAGGCAAATATTAGGAGACAGCAAGAGAATTACAGTTAATGTTCACACATGGTCTAAAGGAGAGAATGCAGAAAGTCTTCAGTGAAACCACAGAATAAACAAAGAGGGATTGTTATGAGACAAGAACCTGCAAACACTTCACCACCCAGCTCCTTTTCACTCTTAATCCTAACCACCAAATCCCCTGTTTCTCTCTCTCTCTCTCTCTCTCTTTCTATTCCACTATTTACCCAGTCTTTTTAGGTCTGTTAATTCAGTGACGGTGAGTTTAAATTGATCATTACAGACAGACAGATTAAATCAATAAGACACAAGTGTGTTCTTAGGCACAGCATAGTAAAGTGGCAATTTTGCAATTTCTTCTGATTATTTATGGACATTTATAGACCCTTTGCACATTTGTGTGAATGTTTTCTGTTCTTTGTTATTAGTTGGGGTTTGTTCACCTCATTAATGATCTTTGAAACTCACTGCAGGTCAGCAGATGAGTTAATATTGAGAAGAGAAACACGTCCTCAGAATGCAGTCGATAACCACCTGTTCACACACACACACACATGGAGTGTCTTCCTTATACCAGTACCTGCGCAGTAACGCACACACCTCTACACACAGAGAGGCAGAGGCATGTGAAGCACGTACACACTTGCTGGCCTGTCAACCTGTAGGATGGGTGTCTTCAGTGTAATTATAAGTTCCCCTGAAGGACATTACTTAGATACTTACTTAAAAGTCATAAGTGGTCAAACAAACAGGTGTGTGTGTGTGTGTGTTGTTCCTCTTTGGACCAGTTCTTGTCAGACGACTCCTTTTATTCTTTTTTTGAGTCTTATAAACATTTCTGTGGTTCTTTTACATTAAAGTGCTGTTCTTTTGAACTTTGTATTTATCACAGAATCCTGAAAAAAATCCATCACAGTTTCAGTTTCCTAAAAACTATTAAGTAGCACAACATTGATGACATTTTGTTCTTGAGCAGCAAATCGGCTTATGAGAATGATTTCTGCAGGATCATGCAACACTGAAGACTGAAGAATGCCATCACAGGATTGAATTACATTTTAAAATATATTAAAATAAAAAAACAGTTATTTTATATTTTAATACTATTTCACTATATGGCTGTTCAGATAAAAACAGCCTAGGTCAGCATAAGATACTTTTTTTTCAAAAACATTCACAAATCGTACCAACCCCAAACTTTTGAATGGTTTTCCTGTAAGGGTTAGAGTTAGCCTATATTAATTGTAATTAGGTTTACATAAAAACAATAGAGGTCTATGGTATGCCGTCACTTAGCCAAGTCAACGTGTGTTTTTGTGTGTGTGTGTGTGTGTGTGTGTGTGTGTGTGTGTGTGTGTGTGTGTGTGTGTGTGTGCTGCTGATTTGCCTCACCTCTTCTATACCACTTTTGGCAGTCATGAACAGATGGCAGAAGTTATGTGCTGTAAGATGTCCAACAAACACACACAGAGACATGTACACTTCTCCTTTACCACCCATGGAATGAACCTCTGCCTTGGCAATATTCCTGGTCCAACACATACAGTACCACACACACAGACACACACAACAAACCAGTGCTTGATGTGTCACAAAAACAGCAGTCCATCTATCAATCACCCCTGGATTATGGTTTGATTTAAGCTTTTGGCTGGTATATTAGTATGTTATAGTCAGGAACACAGAGTCCTGTGTGACGGCTGCTTTCTCTCCTGGGATGCTTATGAATAGTTTATAAAGCATTAATAATGCATTAATGACAGTGTAACAAAAAGCATGAATAATGCATTTATGACAGTGTAACAAAGCTTATACCACACACTGATCAGTTTGTAACTGAAAGTGATCTAGTGCTGGCTTTGTTTAGCAGTGTGAGAGCATTATAAACTGTTATAATGTTACACAGGGACAGCGGGCCCTAAGAATTTTTTGCTTTTAGTTATAAGCAGTTTGTGATAGACTAAACAGTCTGTCATATGTTTAGGGGAATCTGTTTTTGTTTATAACTTTGAGTTATAAATGGTATTGCATATTCATGTTAATACACTCAGACTGTGTGTATGTGTGTGTGTGATTTAGGATCTTTCTGAGCAGCTGTTGCCAGTTGCTTCTGGGTATCATTGGCTGGAAGGAAGCAAGGCAGAGGATTAGTACTTTTCCTGCCCAGTAATACCCCATCTCTCTCTCTCTCTCTCTTTCTCGGTTCTCTCTGAAAATGCTATATTTCTATTCATACCAAAAGACAGAGGGGGTAAAGGGGGAAGGGCAGAGGCCATGGAGAGGTGACTTGTTTGTGTGTGTATTTGCTTGATCGCTTGTGTTTTCCTTAAGGGCAATTTGAGGTCACAGAGTTGAAAGAGTAACATCTCACTCAGCTCATTTCTTATTCTGTCATCATCACAATGACATTTTTTAACTTCGTTCAGAGAGTTAAGACAACTTATTGGGCTTTACAGCACACATTTGACATAGAACAATTTAGTAGTGATCGACCAATATATATTGGCCAGGATGAGGAATCAGACAATGTTTGGCAATTTTGAGGTTATACTGTATGTGTATATATCAGTATTATATTAGCCCTTGAAATGTATATGGGTGGATATTGTTAACTGCTCTATTGTCCTCTCTTGGTCTAAATTACACAACAAATAAATATTGGGTTACACTTTTTTTATGCTGTCCTTGTTATGCTGTAATTATACAATTAAGTACTGAGTAACATTAATTAACAACGTGTTTACTATAGGGTTACAGTTATAGGGTTTAGTTGAGGGTTTGTTGCTTGTATTTACACATAGTTAAAGTTATTGCTGTAGTAAGTAAGCACATGTAATGTGTAACAAGGACAGTGTAAAATAAATTGTTACTAAATACTACAGGTACATTCAAAGGATGTCACCAAATATTTAAAATATAACATATTTGACTACTAATGTGAATATTGGGAGTTTGTCCTAATAAATGTAACATTTAGGGTTAGGGTCGAGAACAAGCCTTAATTTCCACTTCTAATTAAACAGTTTCTATTGTTCAAAAGATCATACAACAAATTTTGATGACCCTACTTGTAAGAAAACTACTTAAGAAATGATTTGGAAAAAATAAGTTTGTGAAATATCCAAAGATTTGCTGATGCTACTTTAGATGAAGAGCATGTGTTCAAGCTACTGCAGTGTGTTTTGAGTGTGTGTTCTGTACAGTGTGCAGGGTTTGAAACTAGGCCAGTTCGTCTATGGAATGACAATTAAGATGGTCCAATCATTGATTACAACCTGTGTGTTTGTTTCAGTGTGTGTGTGTGTGTGTGTGTGTGTGTGTGTGTGTGTGTGTGTGTGTGTGTGTGTGTGTGTGTGTGTGTGTGTGTGTGTGTGTGTGTGTGTGTGTGTGTGTGTGTGTGTGTGTGTGTGTGTGTGTGTGACTCTTTGAGGGTGTAGACATGTACGTGTTGAAAAGGATTTCTTTTTCTTTTTAGCACAGAGATAAAGCAAGTTATGTGTATGTTTATTTAATATGTGCATGTGTGTGTTCTTAAAGGGTTTGGCTCAGACTCTGGATGGGGTCTGTATCTTCAGAACATCCAGCTTCCGTTACTAATTAGAGCACTGATGCGGGAGGGTTTGTGTGTGTGTGTGTGTGTGTGTGTAGACAAGGCTTTATTTTTGGATGCAGCAGCTTTCTTAAACTTTCCTCAGGGGCACTCCATCGCACACACACACGCCTCAACAGGACAGAATAAAAGAGGTAACAAGCTGCAAACTCTTCTCCGCCCACCTCTCTTTCTGTCGTAATCCTAATCGCCGATTGCTTCTTTCTTTCTTTTTTCTCTCCTGCCAGTCTCATTTAGAGGAGGATCTGGCTCAGAAACGTGAGGTTCCTACATCCGGCATCTATGTTTTAGACGTACGGTGGATGCAGACTTTAGCTCCAGAAAGATACTCCTTTAAAGTAACCAGATTGTATCATGCGAGAAGTGTGCATGAGACTGTGTGCGTGAATGTGTGTTGTGTTCAGTCTGAAGGTCAGATGACCGTAGGGGTTGTTGACTGAGTGTGTCACGCCAAACGACCGAAAGCAGCGGGAAACGGCAAAAGAGCATACTGGCACAGCTCAGATTGGTGTGTGTGTGTGTGTGTGTGTCTGTGAGTTGATAAAGGTGCAGACTAATTACCTGCTATAAATCAGCTGCATGTATTGATTACACTGTGTCACAATAGATCACGTACCTGTGCTTTCAGCCATGACTGTGACTATTTGTGTGTGTGTGTGTGTGTGTGTGTCCAAGCACCCTCTCTATCCTCCCCCTCATTCTCTTGTTTTAACCTGTCGCTTTGTTGCAACACCCAAAACAAGTGGAACCAGAGACTGTTAATCGTACATACATTTATCACATGTTGTCAACTGTGTGTGTGTTTGTGTGTGTGTGTATGTGGTCCTGTTATTCCCTACGTTATGGGGACCAAATGTCCACTCAAGTATAGTAATACCCGTACATTTGAACCTTGTGGGGACATTTTTTGGTCCCCATGAGGAAACAAGCTTATAAAAAATCTGAAATAGGTGTGTGTGTGTGTGTGTGTGTGTGTGAGAGAGAGAGAGAGAAAGAGAGAGTAAATGCATAGCGACAGCATAGCGTCTCACTATAAGTCTAAAAAAAAATCAAAAAAAAAAATCAAGAGGCCTCATTAACCACCTCTCAAAACACGGATGTGTTTGTAAATCTATATTTGTATTTAAAAAAAATCGAAAAATGCTTTTTTTTAGGGTTTTTCCTTTATAACAAAAATATTACGCTGCACAACTGTTTTGAACATTAATAATAATAAGAAATGTTTCTTAAACACCAAATCATATTAGAATTATTTCTGAAGGATCATGTGACACTGAAGACTTGGAGTAATGACGCTGAAAATCAGCTTTGCCATCACAGAAATAAATTACATTTTATATATTAAAATAGAATACTGTTTTTATTGTATTTTTGATCAAATAAATGCTACTTTAGTGAGCGTAAGAGACTTACTTTTTTTTTTTTTTTATCTTACTAATCCCAAACTTTTGACCTCAAAACTACTGCTAAAAAATGCCTTGTTGACCTGTTTCATGTATCATAAAAGCAGTCAGATATATTCCAGTAACTGCTGTGTTGCCCATGGCAGCAGTTTTAAATTACATCTCACATATTACCCCGCACAACTCTGGCAAAACACAAAAAAAACCTTTCATCTTTTCCGCTTGATCAAAGGAAAAACTGTCCTCAATACATGCAAGTGTGTGTGTGTGTGTGTGTGTGTGCTGAATATAAATGGGTGCTTGAATGATTATGAAAATACATGAAGCTGATTATAGAGAGAAAGTATGATTACAGGCTTTGGAGGAAGGTAGCGTTGTGGTCACGAAGGCCAGGACATTTGTGTGTTTTATGCCAACGGATCACATCCAGGATGTTTGACCACTGCTGGATTCTAGCGAACTAGTCTTGCCTTGAGCCAATCAGTGTTGTCAAGATGTCATATCCTGTGGCTCCAGAGTGATTAGTCACATGACATTTCCGACTCAAAAACAGCAACTTTCCAATCACATACTTCGGGATCGTACTTTACCCGAGTAACCCCAATAATGGAAATGCTAACAGATACGTACTTTGCATTATGCATTTCGGAGCACGGTGACTTAGGAGGCTTGCATAGTCTTACAGAGTAAACCAAGGTTGTAAGCCTTCATAAAAGCCTAAATCTCACCGGATCTGTTGCCCTCAAGAGGTTTCTATATCAGCCTTGTAAAACCTCACACTAGCTCTATTCTCCACTCTCCTCCTGGGAAATATAGGAACACACAGTAGCCATTTATGATATTTATTTATAACCCCTTCCCCCACGCACATTAGTGTCTTTCACTGGGCCCAGCATATGTTACACAAGCACACACACTCCCTCTCTTCCACAGGATATAGAATAGACACACACACACAGCAGCGTTTTATTCTCTGAAGGTGCCGCCATCTGATCAGCACTGTGGTACCTTCGGATTCGAGTGGTATGGGGGGGAAGAGGTAGAGAAATGAGTGAAAGACAAGATGAAAGGTAGAAAAAGGGGACGGAGAAGCAGATGTGACAGCGTTCAATAGTGAAACACACAAGAACTGATATGTGAAGTGATCAAAGAGATATTAACACTTCACGTGGCCTTCAGACAGTCTCAGACAGAGTGGTGTTTTTGGACTTTGCGCTTAACAGCATGTGTGTATGCGTTCACATGTAGCGGGGCGATCTATAATTCATATGCCCAATTCTGTATTCTACTCAAGCTTAGTCTTGTCTGCAAGCCGTCTGCCAACACACTCCTGACCTCATACACACACACTCAAGCGCAACATCTATCAAATATATCAATCCTTTGTAAGTCTGTCACCGCTCTTCCCAGAGATGAATGTCACTTTGAGAAGAGAGAATAAGAGAGTGATAGAGATGCTACAGAAATAAAACCAGGTTTTATGGAGGAAAATGAAGGAAACTGTGTTAGGTGGAATTATTATTCCAGCATGCTGCATTTCTGCGCCTCAGCGGGGTCTCCATGGCGTTCACCGGGGTGGTTAATAAACATATTTGTTTGTTTATTATTCCTGCTGTGCATTTGTGTGATTTTTAGACCAGTCTTGGTGCAAAAATGTAGTGATTTTGTTATTTAAAATGAATTGTAGATCTGCCTGTCAAACTCTACTACACTCTTAAAAATAAAGGTACTTTATTGCCATTGATGGTTCCACTAAGCACCTTTAACATCCATGAAAACTTTCCATTGGACAAAAGTTGCTTTATAATGGAAAAAGTTTCTTCAGATAATTAAAATATTTTTCACATGAAGAAAAAATGGTTCTAAAAAGAACCAAAATTGGTGCTTCTATAGCATCGCTTTGAAACCCCCCTTTTGGAACCTTTTATATCCAAAAATGTAGATATAAATAACAACAGTAACTGTTAATTAAGGGTTAGAGTACAACGTAGGTTCGATTCCCTGGGAATTTATGTTGAACATACTATCATATCTAACAAATCTCAGGGGTATGTATGACTTGTCATCAAACGCCTGTACAATTAAATTAGCTACTTAAATGTTAGCTAGATATAAACGTCAACTTTCCCTAACACCCTTACAATAGTCGAGAGAAAAAAAAAAAATTGTGTTCTGAATTGCTGTCGGTAAGAATACAGTGACGCCAGTGAGTTTACATAGACTTACAATGTAGATCGAACCAATTAAATACATACCTTTAAGTCACTTCAGATAAAATCTCCACATTTCTGTCATGACAACTCTCATATCCATTACAATAGTTGGCATGCACAATATAGCATACATGAATTACCCATAGCAGATCTATACAGGTGGAGCTGGGGAAGGTGGAGTGTTTCTGAAAGCGCACTGCAAATGCTACAGCAAATGCTGACCAAGTATTTTAAGGTTGAGCAGGCAAGCTCATTGTCTGCTGATACAGCAGGAACCAATCAGCTGCGCCCTATAAAGAATGATGTGTTTGCAAGCGGATTGAGTTAAGGACAGCCTGTGACATAACTTTGTATATTTTGTTTTCGGCAATTTCGTTAACTGCAGATTGAATTTACTTCATTAACATGTCTCTCTCTTTTTTCTCTCTGTTAGACTGGGTGTCTAGTGAGACGGAAGTGTTTCTGGATGACCAAGTAGCAGGAGTCGGGGACACCGTGGATCTGTCCTGCACACCGCATGACTTCCTGCTTCCCATCGTGTGGCAGAAAGATGGCAGCGCCGTGTCTCCTAGCAACCGTATGCGGGTGGGGCAAAAAGTGCTTCACATCATCAACGTCTCCTATGAAGACTCGGGGGTGTACTCCTGTAGACATGCCCACAGCAGCATGCTGCTAAGCAACTACACCGTCAGAGTCACCGGTCAGTCTCTCCTTCTCTCTCCTAATAATACTTAAGTAGCAGTCTTGTTGTTCCTTCCCTGCAGTAGACTTTGGTGCACAAGCTCAGGCACGCAAAACATTAATTGGAAACTCACCAGTCAGACTTGTTCTCAACAGGCAAATAGGTCTTGAGACATACTCCCAGCACACACCTACAGGCTGACTTGACGTTTATCAAACAAGCACAATAACACTCACTCAAAGGCTGGGTATTGCTTAATATTCCAAAGTAACTGGGCTGTTTTAAACCGTGTATGGTTTTACCAGAATAAAAAATGGGTGTTATAAAATAGGGCCTCTTTGGGGAAGTAGGGAAGAAAATAGCATATTTTGGTCACTACAAATTAAAATCAGTGTGAACATTTTTAGAATAGACACTAGAGTTGTTGTTTGTCTGTGCATCACACATGGCCCACTGAACTGGCCTGTTAGGTGTTATTATCTTTTACAATTCAAACCCTGAAGAATGGAATCTGAACACTGCTTACTGCGCAGTATACTGTATAATGTCTGTAATTATATAAAAATAGTATGTGGCACAGTTTACATTATGCAGTGCTACACGTTTCAGTGCTGGCATGCTACATTACTGACACATGATCTTAATTCAGCAAGTTAGTATAGCCCTAGTGTTAGTTTATATTATTTATTATTTATATTTTATTAATAATTCATATATAATTATGAATTTGTGTTATTTAATCTTTTTTAATAAGAACATTTGTTTATTATAATTAAATTAACAATTGAAAAAAAATTGTTTTAAATATGTAAAAATTATTTTGCGTTTGGCTGTCCAATCAAATAATGAGTTAAGAAAAACATGTTTAAAATTGCTCTTGATGCTGTTGCTGTTGAATTTGCACAGTTTACATACTAAATACTGCAGGTTCATACTGTAACAAAAAAGATATCATTAAACTCTTAAGACAAACAGACATTACATGCTTGAATGCAGATTCTTTTTTTGTGGGGCGTGTGTGTGTGTGTTTGTAATGTGTGTGTTTTTAAATGGTAGTGTGGAGTGATCTTTGGTTCTGTAAACTCGAGGACACAAGCTGAGCTGCTCATTGACAACTAATAGAATGTAATTATCTGGAATCTCTTTATCATTTAAAGCAAATGGAAAAAGTAAGAGCACAGGGAGAGTTTTTTTTTTTTTTTTACCAACATGTGTTTGGCGTTAGGCCAGGGCAAACCGGTTCTCCTTCTCGCAGCGTCTGGAGGAAGACAGAGAAAAAAAAAAGTGAAACGGGCACACAACCTGCACCAATTATTGCATGCCGATAAAATGTCCACAAGACAGCAATATCCTGTTCTGCACACTTTAACACTAGACACAGCTACCAGATACACTGACAGACAGCAACATGCAACACACAACATATCTTTACATCGATAGTTCATATAAAATTACTCACCCTCATGTCGTTCCAAACCCGTAAGACATTCGTTCATCATCGGAACACAAATGAAACTTTATGCCCCTCCATTGACAGCCTACGCAACTACCACTTTCAAGACCCAGAAAAATAATTAAGACATCGTGAAAGTAATCCATGTGACTCCAGTTTAACCTCAGTTTAATGAAGTGATGCGAGTGCTTTGTTTGCACTAAAAAAACATTATTTACCACTTTATTTTTAAAATCTGCTCTCGCGTCAACACGATACTCATGCTTAGTGGTGCTCACGTGAACGTGCGTTGAAGATTAATATTTTGTAAATAAAGTGGTATGGATGAAGCATATGTCTTAAGATGCTTAACGCCAGGTTTGACATCGATGAAATGAAACATTGGTTTGCATGGGTTTTGTCAGTGACGTTGTGTCAATTTTTGACTTTGGGGTGTATTAATCCTTTAAAAACATGAAACACCACAGAACAACAACACAAACCATCATAACTCAAAAAAATATATGTAACATAAACTCCCAGTAGCCAATAAAGACTGTGAAGCCACAAAAATCTGAAACTAACACACACACAGAAAGCTTCAGTGTCCAAGTAACAGCATATCTTTAGTACTAAATAGGCCTAGTGTTGGATTTCACGCTCCACTGGTATTTTAGGAGTGTGTGGTGTACAGTTTTACCTGTGTAAATGTTCAGAGGAGGAGCTGAAGACAGAATAATCTCCTATTCAGGGTCATAGTGTTTTTTTTTTCTCCCTCTGAATAAGTTCATTTAGAAGCAGGATACGGGAGTGTGTATTTGTGTGTGTGTGTGTGTGTGTGTGTGTGTGTGTGTATTTCAGGACATGTGTGTAAAAATACAGCTGTTGTCAGAAATCTCACTGAATCTCGGCTAACATCTGCCATCCATTAACCGCTCTGTGTGTGTGAGTGTTTGTGTGTGTGTGTGTGTGTGTGTGTGTGTGTAGTAATTGATTTTGATTTGTTATCAGTTTATTTTCCTCATTTTGCAGATCATATGAATAGGTTCATTGTTCATACAGAAAGGCCACTGTGCTGTGTAGTAACAAGATCACTCTCTCCATCTCCCTGTCTCTCTTAGATTCGCTGTCCTCTGGTGATGATGAGGACTATGATGAAGATGAGGACGATGCAGGTAATGGAAATGGTGTGTTTTACCCTCTTATTTCTCATTTCATTCCTATTTTTTGATTGAGATTTCATGAGGTGTCTCTGTTTTGCAATAAATGCATGTGATTGGTGTCTTTCTTAGCTGGGGATAGGTTGCATTTCATTTCATCAGCTACTTTTCCCCCACTTGATACGAAAATGCAAATTCTCACGAGAGATGGAGAGAGAAGAAAGGAAAAGAAGAGAAATAGTTTAAAGTCTAATAGCATCAACTGAAATGTGACTAAAAATCTCAGAAAAGGCCACAATATCTTCAACTATGTGTATAACAACTAAAGAAAGAAACTAGAGGAAGATTCTGTTTTAGTGTTCATTTCAGTGACCCAACTGATATATATATATATATATATATATATATATATATATATATACATATATTTTAACACATTCTGATAAATGTCTATACAGGCAAACAGGTCAATATACTGTAGCAAGAGAATGAGAATATCTGATTTTATTCATATTTCAAATCAGTCACGTCAAAAGTTGTTTGTTAACCATTTTTAAAAGGTAAATTTAAAAGTAGGATTTGGTGACTAATCAGACACGACAACAAACTTTACTCTTTCAAAGCTCAGCAGAATTAAGGAAGATCAGACATATGTTATGTTTTACATACATTTAGTATACATTTTGTCTCAGATGTTTGTTAAAAATCCCCTAGGAGAAATACAAATCGAGACAAATGATTTTTTTTTTAATAGAATAAGTGTATAGAGATAAATAAATAAATCAAATGCATAGCAAAGCCCAGATATTTTCAATTTGTTGAGAAACGTTTGAGTAAATATTGAAATCTCGCAGACTTTGATATCTTGGAAAAACTGAGCACATTGAAGATCTCTTCACTGTTGTTATTAACTAAAACTATTAAAAAATATTTGTTGGTAATTAAAATAAAGCTAAAATGAAATAAATAATAAATATTAGATGGAAAACAAAAATTAGAAATGTTGCCTCGGGAACTTACTGAAATAATTAAGTTTAATAAGCTGACGTATTAACGCTAAAAACTAATACAACTGACAAAAGCGCCTATTCAAATTACTCAAACCTAAACAAAAATTTTAATAAAAGCTGAAAATATAAAAATGAAAGCTTATTAAAAAACATAAATATTGAAATAGTATATAAATAATAGTAAAATAAAACAGGATCTCTGAAACTCTAGATGACACATACAAGATTGCTGTGAGTCTTTCTCTGAGGGAGAAATTTGAGATGCAGGAGACATTCTCCATTTGATCTTTATTTGATATCATTGCTTTGTAGGAGAAACAACTGAGATTTGAAAGAGATCTCATTTGTGATTTTTCAAAGAAAGAGAGAGGGAAGGGAAAGCTAACACATCTGTCTGTTGTGATGGGATAGGGGTTGGGGGAGGGTCTCAGGGTTGAGGGGAGGGCATGAAACGAGGGATTAAGCGAAAAACCAAAACCCCTTTAGAGTTTAATGACCAGTAATCCAGCTCTAATTAAGAAAGAGAGAGAGATGAGAGCACGCTGGAGCTGAGAGCTGTGAGGTCTGGGCTCTCTGGAACATTTGAGAAGAGTTGAGGTCGTGTGACATCTGATGACATCATTCTGTAATATCTTAATGATGCAGTGCTGGTTACTGCTCTCAGTTTGGCTGACTGAAGCAAGCTGTGCGTAATATCAGCTGTGTGGAGTTGAACTGCACTTTGATGGCTTTTTTTTTTTTGGCTGTAGAATAAAAGAAATGGAAAAAAAAGTTGGGTCACTGTAGATTCGCGGTTCCCACTTCAAAGCTCAAATTGTCTGTATTGAACTCTATAAAACAGCAAACCACACACACACATAGGGGCCAGGTCCACTGTTGGGTACAGACTTTTTCTGAGTTTTCCTGACAGTTCCACTGACCATTTGAGTATGCAGCGCAAACTGGGAGAGAGAGAGAGAGAGAGAGAGAGAGTGGGTGTGGGGGTGTGTGTGTGTTGTATGTAGGCATCAGTGTGTCAGTTATGCCAAAGGAAATGCCTGCCTGCCAATCACCCTTCACATTCACAATCTGATAGTGTGAGCAAATAATGCACAAGAGAATTATATTCAGTCTAGTAAATGGGTTTATTGTGTGTATGTGTGTGCGCGCGCTCACAGATGTGTGTTTGTGAGCTTGCATGTATGTCTGGAGCGAAATGTGGCGTCTGTGGGTTTAATCGCCAAGTTCGCGGGTTGATCGGATCTGGATTTAATTGTTTGAGGAGGGATGAAAGTATGTTTACTCAATCTCTTAAAGACACACACACTCACATTTACAAAGTACAAGACTTGTCTGAAAATGAAAATAATGACTATTATTATTTTAGCTAAAGAATGTTACTGTAAGTATTTATGCTCTGATATTTGGCATTAGCTACTAGGAAGCATAAACACAGACCCGACCACATGACAGTCAACATTATATACTAAATTTGTGGGAAGATTAAATGAAGGAAAATTGGTCCGTTATTATAATAGGCTGTTATTATTAGGAATCCACATTGTGCGATCATGGCTCTGTGAAGGATTCAACACTGGGAATCTTTTAGAGTTCTGTCCGCAAGAGCACACTCCTCACACTCACGTAAGAGTGTATGTAAGTGTGTTTGCTTTTCCAAACAAATTTTAATTCAGTCTGGGAATTAGGCAGCCAGTCTGACGCTGCCACAGAGCGCACAAGAAAAATCTTTCCATAAACATTCACCCGCACGAAGACTCCCGGAGAGGGAACACCCTACCCCCTGAAAAATAGCACTGCATGTCAACATACACTTATATAGAGCTCCATTTGCACCTATGGATTCATGTACTGTACATTGGAATGTTTTGGGAAACTTTCATTACATAAGTTATTGTTTATATTTTCAGCAGCATGTGATTTGATTCTCATATTTATATTTCTGTCCAACAGAAGCTCCATACTGGACCCATTCCGACCGGATGGAGAAGAAATTGTTGGCCGTTCCTGCCGCCAATACGGTGAAGTTCCGCTGTCCCGCCGCTGGCAACCCCACGCCCACCATCCATTGGCTGAAAAATGGCAAGGAATTCAAAGGAGAGCAGAGAATGGGCGGGATTAAAGTAAGGCAATAGGAATATCGATTAAGAACATGGCCGTGTGTATGTGCAAATATGTGATTGTGTGTTTAGTATTACAGATAATAAGAGTCAGCAATTAGCTCCAAACATCTGCTCCTTCAAGAGCTCTCTCTCTCTTTCTCTCTCTCTCTGGAGTTTATTTGCTTGTCGCCTCTAGAGGATCCGTCCACCTGTTGCTGTTCCTCTGTGAAAGAGCAGATGAACACAAAGTTCTGTGTGGTCTTGTTATTTATGTGTCGATACGTTTGTGTGCGGGTGTTGTTTGTGACGTGTATTGGAGGGCGTCCACTGATTCTTTCGATTATTTTTTATTTTTTATTACTACCAAACTTTCATCTCTCAGAGCTGTTGCTCCTTAGCACTCAATGACCACCCCCCCCCCCCACACACACACACACACACACACACACATACACACACACACAATTAAAGGGATAGTTCACCCCCAAAAAATAAAATTCTGTCAACATTTACTCACCCTTATGTTGTTTTAAACTTACATTTATTCTGTGGAACATAAAAGAAGATATTTTGAGAATTATTTCTTGTTGAGGGTTTTCTTTTTTCAGTCAATGGTGACCAAAACTGTTCAAAGTCATACAGGTCATTCAGGTTTGGAGCTACGTGAGTGTGGGTTAATGATGACAGAATGTACATTTTAGGGTGAACTATCCCTTTAAATATGACAGCATTTATTCATCGCAACTTTCCTTAAAGGGATAGTTCACTTTGAAATTAATTTTTGATATGTTTTAGCTTACCTCAAGGGCATCCAAGATGTAGGTGTCTTTGTTTCCGCAGTAGTTTCCATTTTGATATTTTTAGGTCAAACCGTTCTTGTCTGTCAGTCATATAATGCAGGTCGATGGTCACTGTCTCAAAACACAAGCACAGAGTCCAAATTAAAACAATTCCCCATCGTCCAAATTAAACAATTCCCCATCGTAAGTACACATTGATGGCCTAAGACACGAAACGAGCGGTTTGTGTGAGAAAACGAACAGTATACCCGCGGGCGGGTATAGATGTATACACTAGATGTCGCTTGGCTACGGTTTCGTTCCAATGAACTGCAGTAGCCAAGGCGACATCTATGTATATATCTATACCCGCCCGCGCCGTAAGATCATTTGGACGTGTGCTGTGTTCAAGAGATAACAACGATATAAATACTGTTCGTTTTCTCACACAAACCGCTCGTTTCGTGTCTTAGGCCATCAATGTGTACTTACGATGGGGAATTGTTTAATTTGGACGATGGGGAATTGTTTTAATTTGGACTCTGTGCTTGTGTTTTGAGACAGTGACCATCGACCTGCATTATATGACTGACAGACAAGAACGGTTTGACCTAAAAATATCAAAATGGAAACTACTGCGGAAACAAAGACACCTACATCTTGGATGCCCTTGAGCTAAGCTAAAACATACCAAAATTTTATTTCAAAGTGAACTATCCCTTTAAGAGGCACATATTTTCCCCATAGGAAAGAAAAATCACAAATTAGATCTTCTCTCTCAATTGTTTCTTCTAGATAGCATTGAGAACAAATTGAGACTTTTAACACATTTACAGAATTTTCTCTTGAAAAAAAGACACCAGTAATTTCACACCTGTCCTATGGAGTTTTAGATGAGATCTCAAACTGTAGTAGTTTTTAGTAGATTTGCTAAGATATGAAAGTCTCAATATAAAGTATTTCTCATCAAGTTCTTCTGATGCTATCCACATTTGTTTTATAGCGGTATACTACAATTGTACGTCAACAATTGCCTCATTTGTTTCTAAATTAACAGAATTTTAAGAGAAAACCCTGAAACTAAGTCAACAACTGGGACCTTCTGAGTGACTTTTGCACACACACACACGCATTCACACAATTAGATTCTTTAACACAGCCTTGCTTTGCATTGACCTGTACGCATAGAATATTACCAGTGTCTCCTAAGAGAGACATTTAGAAACAAAACACTGACCTCTTCACCTCTCCATAGCCATAGAGTGACCGTCCTGCCCTTACAAAAACACACACGTATACACACACCAGGGGACTGCACTGACCCAGGGTCATCCTTTATACTAGACCTGCCCTCCGCATCAGCACAGTCACTGTTGGCATAGAGATCTCTGACAGCATCATAATAGCTTTATTTAACACACACATACACAGGGGCTTGACAGCTAATCCTAAATGTCTTCTGTCTCTATTAAGACCAAGGCTAAAAGTCACGGCTCTTATATATATGTGTAAGTATTTGTGCTTCCCTTGTGTGTGTGTGTGGATATGACAGGCCTGATGGCTTGATAACGCACTCAACGATGTGTTAAAACGCAGAGCGTCATGCTAAATTAAACATGAAGACTTCTCTAGGAGATCAGCATCTTAAAGCTCTTCTCTGCATGGCAAGGGGAACAATAACGGTGTGATTATGTTTCTGTTGGCGCTGGAGCTGGTTGCAAGTTTGACTACCTCTCTGGCGACGTTAATTGCTGACTAAATGCGTTAAGATTGCAGAATGAGTTTTAAATGCAAGAAAATGAGTCACTTGCCGCACTCTCATTGTTTGAAACGATCCATGGCTTTGTTTAGACAGTTGACTTTCCCACAGCTTTCCCCTTCAAAGAGCCACACACACATTAACACAAACACACACTTACAAACAGACACACACACCTCAGACACTTTCTGTCCCTGACTGGCAGGGTTCTAAGTTCAGAGGTCACCTTTCTATTGAGTCATCAGAAGGGGGAGGTTCTGAGAGGGTGTTGCCGTGGCGATTTAGAGATCTTGATTGACAGGGGGAGGCGTGGCTTTTGTCATGCTCACATATGGCAGCCGAAGTCGCATTATTAGAATGCTAATCTGTGGCACTGTGGGTTAGTCACACCTCACGAACATATAAACACTGATGTTTTGTGAAAACGCTGCATTTGAGAGCGTGTGCAGCTCGCAACATATTCAACAGCTCAATTGACGAGCGAGTGGAGAAAGACTGTTGCGTCCTCCGAGAGATGACTCAATTTCAGTCACTGTTCTCTGTGGGACCACCATGCTTAGAGCATCAGTAATGAAATGCTGAATCTCTAATCCACCGACAAATGTCTCTTTTGTCTGTAAGCCACAACAGTGTCTTTATGAAGTGCTTGGGTGCAATTAGTTATTCATTAATGTGTAAAAATACGTTTAAAAGTCAAGTGTGTTCTATCCCATTTTAATGTTCAGATAAGTTGTGGGTACCCTGCTGAAAATCCAGTATTGCTGGTGACCAGCATAAGGTATGTTTTGAATGCTGGGACCAGTATGGGTTGCTGTTCTGCTGGTTCCCAGAATGGGATGCTGGTTGATTGTTTGCTGGCCCCAACATGAAATGCTGGTTACTGGTTCCCAGAATGGGATGCTGGTTGATGGTTTGCTGGTCCCCTGCATGGGAAGCGGGTGTGCTGGTACACCAGCAAAGGTATATTTGGCATACTGTGACCAGCTTGGAATGCTGCTGTCTGGTGGCTTATCTACTGTACTTCATGCTCCTTACTGCAATGACACCTTTTACTATACACTTTTTGGAATCAGTGACTGACAGCTCCATTTTGCTTGAGAGCAGCATGACTTTTCTAGTCCACCAGCTAAACCAGCACTATACCCACATAAACCAGCCATGACCAGCATGGAATTCATGCTGGTTTATGCTGGATTTTTCAGCAGGGTAGGATTAGGTTCAGGAGTAGGAGTAGGGTTAGCACTATATTTTCGGAGAAGAATGTTGTTCCGGGATCAACAAAATATGTTGATCCAGGAACATGTCTTACTTGGAAAAATCACAGTGACCCGGGCCGTCTGTACAATATCGATGGCTTCTTTTAATGGTGAAACATGTTGTTTTCAGTAAGACCACTTAGTAGAAAGTACCACTTTCCATTGAGAGAGAGAGAGAGATAGAGAAACAGTTTTGTCGTTTTAATGACTAGCCCTGGGGTCAGTTGTTTTTGCTTCCTGTCTCTGTGGGTCAAATTAAACAGAACCGCTGTCGGAACGAGCCCGCACCGTTTTGACACAGCCATAAATCCTGGACATACACATACACACATACTCAAGAGGGACCTGAGCTTCTTGCCACCTCCTGAGTCCCTTTACTCCCAATATTCTCTGAAGTTCTGTCACAATTCAGTTGAACTAAATGAATATCCACCGCACTAGTTTTAACTCCTAACCCCAGTCTGACATCAGAGTTAAAGAGGCTTAATATGTTAACAGTATAATGCCGGGAGGAATCTGAGCAGTGCTTTTCGACTGATTATTGAACCTTGGCTTGGGTCATTCTCATGTGTCTGAATCAGTAGGGTACAGCGCGACATCACAACACTTTTCAGCTCTTATCTTTTGATGAAGGATGGGATAAATGCACTAACCCTCTCCTCCCGTTCCCTCTGGATAAAGAGCTCGGGTAGATTGAGGAACAGCTGAGAATTCCTCACGGCATTTCTTTTCAGCTGACAGATTGAGATAAATGTCTTACACACACACAAAATGTCAATTTCAAGTAAGATAGGGTCTTAAATTAAACTCTTGCCCTCTCATACTCTCACTGGACACAAGTAGCTGACATTAAATACTTTTGGGAAGTTAACCTGGATTTCAGTCCAATGGGGCTCAGCTTCCAACCTGAGCATGAGCTGATGTTGCTCAGAGGAATATTTCTTGCCTTTAGTCCAAGGTTTAATTCTTGGTCGACCAACAATTTAATAAAAAATAAATAAAAGAACATAATATAATATAATCACTGATTTTAAGGGTTAATTTATAGTTAATTTCCGATTATTTTAGGTGGGCTAAAGCCCTTCTAAATACCGTTTAGCAACTATTATGAAAGTTTATTTAATTTAAAACTATTTGAACAGCATTTTGCTTGTTCTTTTATTATTATTATGAAGTAGTCTTTATGACCTTTAAATGGTTGAGAGACTAAATTAAATATTTTTAAAAATGAATTTGTCTCAATGCAGGATAGTTTAAATTTAAATAGTTAACAAAGGTGAACACTAGTTACAGGACACTCAATATACAATATTTTCCCTTATACATTTATTAATTTGAGCCTAAAATCTTGATTTAAAAAAAGTCAATGGACACATATGCCAACTACTCCCATACATACGTACTCTCACACACATTTCTCGTACCGTGCAGTGTGTCAATCAGCAAACACCAAAGGCTCACTGTGTGAGAGTGAGCCAGCGAGAACGAGCCGAGAGGAGGTGAGGATCCAGAAGACAAGGGGGAGGAGGAGGAGTGCAGGGGGCACAGGCGCCCTTGCCAACTTTCTTAGGCATGTGTGTTTGTCTATGTGCGTGTTGCCCTCTCAGTTGGTGTTACCATGCAACTGTTCAAAAACACAGCCCATAATATTTACACAGTTACATTTTTTTCCACTCAGACCTTCGAAGTACGTAGAGAAGGAATGAGAAAGAGACAGTGCGCAAGAGAAGAGAGAGAGAGAGAGAGAGAGACGTATGCAATTAGAGTGTGCTCTATGAATGAATGAATGGATGTATATGTATTTATATGCGTGTGTGTTTGAGGTGAAGGACCCATCTACATATTTTCCACATCTGGTGATGATAAAGGAATTCCAAAATAAACCCAAAAATAAATAAATAAAACAAGTCTGTGATTTATCTATCTATCTATCTATCTATCTATCTATCTATCTATCTATCTATCTATCTATCTATCTATCTATCTATCTATCTATCTATCTATCTATCTATCTATCTATCTATCTAATAGGCTTAATATGTTTCTAGTTTAAAATAAATCTGGTTCATTAATTTCCATTCATTTTAATTCTACTTCCTTACATTGAATTGCAATTCTGCATTCTGTTTGGTTCCTTAATTCTAATTCAATTCAGATTTATCAGCAGAGTGGATCTTACTCATAACGTTATACAGACACAGATAATTTAGCACCTGCTTTTCTTCAGCTAACAGAAAAACCTGAGGAAGGATTCAAGTGGCCCTCTTATGTAACGTCCCACTTTATTATTAAAACTCTCTCTGTCTCTGTCATCCTCTCTCTCTAGTTGAGGCATCAGCAGTGGAGTTTGGTCATGGAGAGCGCCGTTCCATCTGACCGAGGGAACTACACGTGTGTGGTGCAGAACAAATACGGGACAATCAAACACACTTACCAACTCGACGTGCTGGGTATGAACACGCAACACACACATTCAACCTTTAACTTAAACTTAACTTCATCTCTGACTGCCCCCATCTCTTGTCCAATCAGAACGCTCTCCTCACCGGCCCATCCTACAGGCGGGACTCCCGGCCAATCAGACAGTGGTGGTTGGTAGTGACGTGGAGTTTCACTGTAAGGTGTACAGTGATGCTCAGCCACACATCCAGTGGCTCAAACACATCGAGGTGAACGGAAGCCAGTATGGGCCCAATGGCGCCCCCTACGTCAACATCCTCAAGGTACAGTCATCTATACTGGCACATCAGAAGAATTCATGAATGAAGCACTTTTAAGAGAATGATCTTTTGTAGTGTGTAGGACACAACGATTTAATTATGAAAACATTGTTAGCTTGTGCTTGTTAGAATAGAACATTGTTGAAGGAATTTTTTTTTTTTTTTAAATGTGTCCAAGTGCCGCTTAAATTAAACCACATATTAAGTCTCATGTGAGCTCTGAGTGACTCTAAGAGCACCTCCCTCCAACTCCTAATCCCACCCATGTTAGCATCTCACTATAGGCTCTGCAACTGGAGAATTAGGGGGCTCTCGCTCTCTTTTTCCTCTCAGAGGAGTGAGAGAGGAGGCAGACATCTGTTTTGGGCTAAGCTAACCGCCGCGGTGGCGTCGCGCAGGGAGACAGCCATTAGCTGTGCTGCCCCACTCTCTCTTCAGAGAAGGAGGGAGGGAACGAGGGAAGAGGCTCCCGAAAAAGCCATGGAAAAAATGAGTGTGGGAAGCGAGGGAAGGGCCGAGTCAGCAGGCAGAGGAGGGGAGTGCGTCGGCTGGCCAGACCGCCACGCTATTTTAGACTCCCACATAATTGAAACAGTATTTTACTGGGAGCCGCGCGGCGGCTTTGCCCTTCCCCGCAGTCTCATCTGCGCACCCTCTAAAGCCTTCCCCAGCCCTCCCAGATTGAGAGTGCTGAGCGACAGATCATGTGTGGCGCAACGCCTACGATCAAGGGAAAGAACGGAAACAGAGAATAAAGCAAATGAAGCATCTGAAAGAAATACAGAAACCGATATGTGTGGACTAAGGGGCTAAAGACAATATTTGAGCGTTTAATTATAACATACAGAGACGTCAGTTGCCTAGCAGTTAGCGTGTTGAGCTGTGGCGCCAGTGCAGGTGAAACGAGTTTGAATCCAGCTCGCAACATTTCCTGAGCTTGTTCCAGAATTGAATTCCAGTTCGCAATTCGCAAACAGAAAGTGTAATTGAAATTTGAATTGAACTTCAAGTCAAAGAAATGTAATATAATTCAAAATGATTTTTATGCTTTTAACAAGAAAAGAAAAAACCTTATTTTAAAATTAAAAAATGTAAATAAAAATGTTTCCTGCAGTATATGTTCAAATTACAATTCAACTTCAATTCATTTAAATGATATGCTCTTTAAAATAAAGGTTCTTTACTGGTATCGATGGTTCCATTAAGAACCTTTAACATCAATGGAACCTTTCCTTTACAAACAATGTGGAAAAAGTTGTTTAGATTATTAAAATGTAGGGAAAAAATGGTTCTTTTAAATACTGTTCACTGAAAGGTTCTTTAGGGAACCACAAATAGTTCTTCTATACCACTGCTGTGAAAAAAACCTTTTAGAACCTTTATTTTTTGACAGTTTAAACTGGATTGTGGGTGGTTGGTGAATAAGATGCAAGTTTTTGTACTGAAAATAACAAGTGGCGTAACTGTTTAGTGAATTTGAAAGTGTATCTGTATCTTAAAGAAGTGCTACAACAAGCTGCTTGAGCATTTGAAATCATTAAGTGTGTGTTCATGTGTGAACGTGCTCGCCTCTGACTAAGTGTGTGTGTCTCTCTGCAGAGTTTTGTCAGTAAGGTAAAAGAGGCCCACGATACGCTGACTCTGTATAATGTGTCAGAGAAAGATGCAGGCCAGTACTGGTGCAGAGCCCACAACTTTTTAGGCATTTCAGAGAATACGTTCTGGCTCACAGTGTCCCAGCCAGGTAAATCTCTCTCCAAACAGCCGCTGTCAGTCAAAGACCTTGGTGGCGTAGAGTCAAACTCCCCTAATCTCTCTCTATTTCTCACTGCTCTTCTCGCCCCTTTCTCACACAATAAATAAGGTGACCTGATTCAAGGACTTGTTATGTAAGGCGAGTGTATGTCTGCTTCATTTAAATGCTCGCTTCTTCTTCTTCCTCCCCAATCAATGCAACAAGGGCATGTTGAATAGGAGCAGAGACTGTGCCACATCACATTCTTATTGATTTCCTACACACTGCTCTCTTGAGAATTGGAACACACACTTCTACATAAATAGGTGTCAGTTTTATCTAGTGAGAGGTTAAATTAAGCTTAAAGCTGGTAATATTCTTCCTGGCTCTTTTTATGTTTTCTTTGCACCTCAAACACGTTATGGATGACAGCAAAGTGACCCGCTGCTGCTGATGGGGCGTTACATTTTCCGCCAGGGTTTGGGGTTTTACTTTGCTTCTAGGTCATCTCATAAGCGGTACTGTGGGATCTCTGGGTTACTGGTGATGGGTTAACTGATCTTCCTCCCGGTGCTGGGTGCTGGTCCTTTCTCAAGGGTTGTGCTCTAAGCATCTGAGTTTCTCTCTCTCCGTCTCTCCTTACTTTTCCAGACTGCGGGAATAAATACTACGGATAAAGAGCTGGAGATTCTCTACCTGACCAATGTGTCTTTTGAGGATGCGGGGCAATACACTTGTCTGGCAGGGAACTCGATTGGCTATAACCATCACTCTGCTTGGCTTACAGTGTTACCAGGTATTCTAGTCTCACTCTCTGGGGTTTCTTTTCACTCCTTTCTTCCCAAGTCTCTATACTTCCCGTTTTCCCTATTGTCCTTGCATGTTTTATTCATAGTTTTGCAGTTAAAATGTTTTTGAAATGTTTTCAGTGATATTCTCTATGGACCCTAATCACGGCAGCCTAGTTTTTAATCATGTCAAATTAAATATGGCAACTAGACTAAAGTGCTCTGAAGAACAACCTGGTAGTTTGTAATTGTTTTTAGATTTAAACATGACATATGCAGGGGAAAAAACGACGGATGATGGGTTTTTCTCATGGACTGTTTCCACTCGATAACACATGCGCTCATGATGGAAGTGCTTGTCGTGTTTACTGGAGTATTTACTGATGGCACACAGTCCTTGTATCTGGGAGGCCCGATTCATTAATTCTCATCCTGTTATCCAGTTCTCCGTTCTGCTGCTGTAATTAAAATCGCTCGTCTCGTGCAGAGCCACCGAACTCTATCTGTGGGGCTCATCACACAAGTGCCAAATAAGCCTCCCAGAGAGAGGGGCATTATGGGATGTTTGTACCTGAATGGGGGCGCGATAGCATGTTAATTAGTTTGTAAGGTTGCTGTAAATTAACTGCAAGCCTTCTGCTTTATAACTTCAAACAAACAAACAAATTAATGATTGACTTAAGATGATCTCTAATCTAACCATTAGTAGGGCTTGTTTCTTAAATTACTGTTAGTTTTTCAATTAAAGTCTTGAGACTGTAGTTAGTGGCCAATTTATTTTTGGTTTCGTGTTTTATTCAAGTTGATTATGTGTATTAGAAATAAACAGGGTCCAAAATGAACACAGGTGGATGAATTTACCGGCCATAAATATTTCTATTTAGCCTTCAGCTGTTCACATTATGATTTTGTTCCTCTGATTTTGTACTCCACATATGTGTCACCACATTTAGCTCTAGAAAAAAGGCATCCTAGATAAACCTCTGATGGCAAATTTTCCACTGAGGAAATGTTGGTATGTTTGAATCTTTGAATATTTTGCATTGCTTACATCAGTGAGGGTCAGACTACCATCATTTAATGTTGCAGTCCCTAATAAAACTTCAATTATTTTCTTATCAAAGCAAAACTCTACAAGTTTGCATTTGGCATGGGATAAGTGCTCATTTTGGACACTAATGAAAGACAACACTAATAGAAAAGAGGGCCATTTTAATACCTCTCAATCAGAAAAGGCTGTCAAAAATCGCATACTCTCTCAGTAGGTACTTATTTTGAATAAGTACTTACTTTGCAACCATTCAAATTAAAGTAGGGTAGAGTGGGGGAAAACGCCCCCCTTAAGGAAAATGTGACATTACAGTGAAACAAAACATAAATGTGACTAGAATTGCCATCCCGGTTTTGAGTGACTATGGCAGGAGTTATTCACCAAATATTAAAATTGCTCAGCCTTCATAATTAATTAGCATTTTGACTGAAAATATTTTTGTACAAAGGGGGCGTTTTGCCCCAGCGGTGGGGTAAAATGCCCCCCAAGGTGGGGTAAAATGCCCCCTTTCTTACAAACCAGTTTGCTTCATAGATCAACAGCAAAATTAACAGAAAATAGTTTTTAATCTCTAAAAGTAAAAGGCAAGTAATGTATAAACATATATATATATTAATATTTATTTCAGCAATGTCCAAAATAGCCAAATTTAACTACCTTCCAACAGTGAGCTAACTTTGCTAGCAAGCTAGCTAGTTAATGTTCACTTGAGGTAATTTTTTTATGTTTTGTTCAAATATTTAGATTTTACCACCTAGTTATACTGCATTAAGTGTAAAACAAAGGATTTGATAGACAGAAATATTTTATTATAGTAATTATGATAGAGAGAAACTATGCTCCCAGGGGGGCGTTTTACCCCTCAGCATAGGGGGCGTTTTACCCCACAAGCTATGACTTTTTAAAAAAAAGTTTTATTTTTTTAATATAATTATATTCCTTATAAATAACATATGATCTCAAACTACAGACTTCACTATTCATCTATCATACATCACTGCGATATCCTGCAGAACAATATTCTCTTAAACACTTGTTTACTAATATCTGAAAATTATAGCATTTACCATGTAATCCTCTTCTCTTCAAATATGTCGCTGGTGTCAGCTTCTCCATAGAGATTTGTATATCCCCGTTATCAACGTAGTGCATAGCAACAGTAAAAATGTATATTGACTACTTTTAGTGGTTATTTTGGGAAAAACAGGTGGGGGGCGTTTTACCCCAGGGGGGCGTTTTCCCCCACTCTACCCTACATTATATAGAGTGAATGAATATGTGTCCATATGTACTACATCCATCATGATGTCATTGTCATGTGACCTACAGCGTCAGTCGCTTCACTACAATTCACAACAGTAGTTTAACCTTAAAGTCAACACATTGGTACATTTGTCTCATAATGTCATCACGCACGTCTAAACTGTGCTCTTGTGCTCTGTGTCAGCGGTGGAGATGGAGAGAGAGGATGACTACGCGGACATTCTCATCTACGTGACGGGCTGCGTGCTCTTCATCCTCACCATGGTCATCATTATCCTCTGCCGTATGCGGATGAACACGCAGAAGACGCTCCCCACGCCGCCCGTTCAAAAACTGTCCAAATTCCCCCTCAAGAGACAGGTAACAGAAAGTAGATACAAGATTTGATCAGCCCATTTATCTTCCTTTCTCTTTATCTCCTCTCTGAATTGCCTTGAATGCATCTTTTTCACCCTTTTGTAATGTGTAGTGTTTGGGCTATTTGTGTGTATGAAGACGTACTGTGGATGTCATAGATGCAATGTGGCAGTGGAATATTAATGCTCTCCCGGTGACTGCCAGTGTTTAGATCATGGTGAAACTCGCTCTCTCCCAGTTGTGTTAAACAGTTTAAATCGCAGCAGCTGCAGCTGAAACACCGTCTCTCTAATCTCTGTCACTCTCTCGATCTCTTCTTCTTTTTCCCTCAAGTTATTTCCAGCAATCAAAGCCTGACAATGTCACGCTGGAATCAAGCTACATAATCATGTTGCAGTGTTTTTTTTCTTCCTTTTCTTCAAATAGTGTCTGTGTAGGAGTGTGTTTTGAGCTAGTTCTGATTTTAGAAAATATTGAGATATCATTGTCAGACAGTTTGGTTGCTGACATACTTTCTCAGTGTTTCATGAAAGTCTACATAGATTTGCATTTCCTAAAGGAAATCGCAGTGCTTGCAAGGAACTGTCCTCCGGTTACAAGCAAACTGACGCAACTGTCGTTCTCATGACATTCATCACACATTAATTCTTATGCAAAGTCAGTTATGGATGGCTAAAGAGATGCAGATCGATGCAAGAAAGAAGACCAATCACAATTCGATATGCACATTTTTATTATGATGATGCCATGGCTGCTTTTGAATGTTTAACTTTATCTCTGTGCATCAACTTGCATTGAAAGAAAGAGGGGCAGATGAGGTAGTGGCACCCTTTCAGCGAATCTTCAGATTATTCCTGTGTGTTCGTGGCAGCAGGGAAATGTTGCTTCACACACACTTCTGTGGTCCATTACATGGAGATCTGACAGCTACAAACCTTTCTCTCTCAGGACCAGTCCTCTGAGGAACAGACACCATGTTTCTGTCTTCAGCACAACACTTGAGTTGATGATTTTCTTAAAATAGACATCTTGATTCTTCCTCTCTCTCTCTCTCTCTTTCTCGCTCTTACACTCGCTTTCTTCTTCACTTTCAGAGACAATAACATGCTGTTTTTATTCTTTACCCAAGCAGGTGTCCTTGGAGTCGAACTCTTCCATGAATTCAAACACCCCATTGGTCCGGATCGCCCGCCTGTCATCCAGCGATGGGCCGATGCTGCCCAATGTTTCTGAGCTTGAACTGCCCTCTGACCCCAAGTGGGAATTTCCACGTACAAAGTAAGTTAAAAGCTGAAGTGGTCATCAAATGACCATTATCATCAGACTAATTCTACAGCAAATAGTTAGTTCCTTGCTCACTGTAAATGATGATTTTGTAGCAGACTGACGCTGGGAAAACCGTTGGGAGAGGGCTGCTTTGGACAGGTTGTGATGGCTGAAGCCATTGGGATTGACAAAGAGAAACCCAACAAACCTCTCACTGTTGCTGTCAAGATGCTCAAAGGTTAGTGTGCTCAGATGCTGTAATTTATGTTTTATGTATAACATAATCAATAAGTTGACTTGAATTATGGTTGAATGTCCCAAAACATCATTCCAAGGTCACATTTACTTTCCGAATCTTAATTCCTGTAATGCAAAAAAAATAAAAAAAATCTTATCATAATGGTCCAAATTTTTTTTTTCAATTTCAGCAAATCTCATTACTCTAACATTGTAGTTGTGTTTAACTGCCATTAATAATATTTGCACTGCTATTCAAAAGTTTGGGGTCGGTAAGATTTTAAAGAAATTAATACTTTTGTTCAGCAAGGATGCATTAAATTTATCAAAGGTGACAGTAAAGACGTTTATAATATTTACAAAAGATTTCTATTTATGATTTTATGTTTGTAAGTATAATTGCTGTTCTAGTTAGAACTTTCTATTCATCAAAGAATCCTGAAAAAATGCATCACAGTTTCTACAAAAATATTAAGCAGCACATCTTTTTTCAACATTTATAATAATAAGAATTGTTTCTTGAGCAGCAAATCGGCATATTATAATGATTTCTGAAGGATCATGTGGTACTGAAGACTGGAGGAATGATGCTGAAAATTCATTTTTAAAATAAATTTTAAATTATAATAATTTTTCACAATATTTCTGTTTGTAACTGTTTTCTTAGATGATGGCACAGATAAGGACCTGTCGGACCTTGTGTCTGAAATGGAGATGATGAAGATGATTGGAAAACACAAGAACATCATCAACTTGCTGGGAGCGTGCACACAAGATGGTCAGTGCACGCACACACATAAGATCACAGCTTTGATGTTCGGCTTTGATTTTCTCTGACTGAATTGTTTCTGACTGTGTTCATACAGGTCCTTTGTATGTGCTGGTGGAATATGCCTCTAAAGGGAATCTTAGGGAATATTTGCGGGCAAGAAGGCCTCCTGGGATGGACTACTCATTTGACACCTGTAAGATCCCAAACGAAACTCTGACATTTAAAGACCTGGTGTCCTGCGCCTATCAGGTCGCCAGGGGTATGGAGTACCTGGCCTCAAAGAAGGTAACACATCGACTTATCTTAGTTTGTAAACTTATTTGAATAGAAATAATTTAAGAGGCTTGTAATGTTTATAAAGTTTATAAATGCTGCCAGATATTATTTTCCTAGTGTGTATTTATCAGACTTGTGCATAAAGGATGGCCCTCTTTCTGTTTGTGTTGCCAGTGTATCCATAGGGACCTCGCAGCCCGGAATGTTCTGGTTACCGAGGACAACGTGATGAAGATTGCAGACTTCGGCCTGGCTAGAGACGTGCACAACATTGACTACTACAAGAAGACCACCAACGTAAGTCGACACTGATTATCAATCTCAGAATGCTTGAAGGATAGGGCTCTTGGGTGGCATTGGATTGAAGCACAGAGATGTGGTTGGGCACTCTGTATTTAGAAACGTCAAGCCTGTAGAAGTCGAATGAGTGTGTGCAAGTTCAGGAACTTTTGAAGGTGCATTTATAAGCAGCTTGTCATAAATCAATTAACTGTTGAATGAGGTCTGGAGTTGGTACTAAGAATGTGTGGGTACTGGCGAGGACTGGACGGTATTGAACACATTGCGGTTTACCTGGCCCACTATGCATTGTAAAATGCAGTATTGGGGTGTAACTAACTAAAAAGTTTCAGTAGCATGGCATTAGCTTAGCTATGGTAAAACACTTGAGCTGCATCCGAAATCGCATGCTGTATAGTACGTTCTACGTCTGCCTTGAAACTTACTTCACGACCGTTAAACAAGTACATTCTGTATTATGAATATGTATGATGAATTAAATTCAGCCGTACTACGTCTGCAATGTTGTCATTGTCATGCGACCTACGCGTCAGTTGCGTTGCTTCACTGCCATTCACAAATCCTCTCCTGTGGCCTCATGGGATAGTAAAGTGTCCATCGGATGCACACTTTAGAATCTCGCCGCAAGTAGTAGGTTATCAGTTTTTGCATAATGTTTTATGAATACTATGAATTCAGATATAGTACTCTGCTCACATAGGCTACTGTTTTTCGCCCACTATATAGTATGTAAGTAGTTAAAATACCTTAAATAAATTTATAGTAGCTTGTAGCAAGATCAAACAAGGTTCCTAAAACTGGCAGAATAGATGGAACTGTTAGGTGTTGTGATGGCGGGTTTTAGTGGGGCGGGTTTGGTGAAGTCTTGGATATTCGATGGGACAGTTGGAGATTAGAGCACATTGGGGAGAGGGAAGATGTTGATGTGAACTGCTGAAGTGTATTTATTAGATAGGACAGTAGGAGATTAAGCTGCAGGCCTGTTGATGTTCGATGGGCGTCTGTATGTCTTGCTGGGTCAGCACCGCTGTTGTTCTGACTGATCTGTGTCCTTTCAGGGTCGTCTCCCCGTCAAATGGATGGCACCAGAAGCACTGTTCGACCGTGTCTACACGCACCAGAGTGATGTGTGAGTTTACATTGCCATGCATGCCTCTTCTTTTTTTCCTCTCCATCACTTCATGCCATCTGTTCATAAAGTTCATCAAGCGGTAAAGGAATGCAAGGGAACACCATAACCCTGCAACAACAGCATCAAAGCCATCCGATAGAGTGTGCCAGTGTTTCTTGCACCGGAATTCACCGGAACTGGAGACATGATTTTTTTTTTTTTTTATGTTATTACAGTACGTTATTACATATTCCTATTCAAAAGGAGTTATTTTAATGAATCCATCAAAAAGATTCACTAACTCGCAAGTAATCAGTTTGAAGCAGCTAATGATTGTAATGATCCATTTAATCATTCAATTCATCAGAGCGGTTACTGAATTAATAACTTACTGACTGAGGGTCCATTTACACAACACCGTTTTCAACTAAAAACTGAAAACAATTTATGCATTTCGGGCGTTCATTTACACGACAACAGCGTTTTTGGGGGCCTTAAAAATGCTAACTTTTGAAAATGGGTTTCAAAGTGCAAGTTTTTGAAAACGATACCGTTATCATCACTGTGTAAACTACAAAAACATGTATTTTTGAAACCGGTGACATCATGTGCACGCGTATTATGTGTTCAGTCTAAAGGCACGTAGTGTTTCTTTACAAAGTTACATCGGCAGCTACTGGCCTAGCATTCATAATTCAACATTTTTAATCGTTCTTACAGATCTGCATGAACGGGAATTATGAAGTCTGTACACGAATAGCGCGAAGGAAAACGTTTTTAGTACATTGTTGTCGTGTAAACGTACATTGAATGGCAAGGATTCTCAGATGAATATAAAGACATTAATAATGTTGCAAAAGGTTTCTATTTCAAATAAACTAACAATTTTGATCAATTTAAGGCATTTTCCTGAATAAAATAATTAATTTCTTTTTTTTTCTTTCTTTTTTTTTAAGATAAAAATCATACTGACCCAAAACTTTTGAGTGGTTTTGCATGAGTGTATGTTAGCAGACTAGAGTGTGTACTTGTGCAGCAGGTTTTGATTAGTATGTTAGTATATTGCACACTGTTTCTCAGTAGACCGAACACACATTCATCACACTCAGACTGGTACATAGAACTGCACTTTCCCAATATGTCTAAATACACTTTAATCACAGCTGGCCTGAGACAGCAATAGTAAAATAATATCATCTCCCCTCTGCCTATAGGCTCTACTTATGCTATGATATATGAGCAGTGAGCCTTTCATTCACTGCGTGTGTGTGTGTGTGTGTGTGTGTGTGTGTGTGTGTGTAAGAGAGAGCACCACGCTGATGGGCGTAAATGAGATTTGACTGTGACATAAAGCTAATGAACGGATAGTGATATAATGACGAGCCAATTATTCAGCCCCCATAAGGCTTCTAACTGACTGTGTGTTGTATGTGTGTATGTATTTGGCCGAGTAGCATTAGCTGGCTCATAGCTCCTGTTGTCTCTTAGCGTGGCTAATTTGATTAGCACTGCTCAGTGGTGGCGTGGGAGGAATGGGGCCAAAACAAAAGAGCCCTGAGTTAACAGAGCAGCTTGTGATAACACACACCCACATACACATATGCGCGTGCACACACACTCGCTCTAGTTTAATAGACTCGCGTCTCATATCACAGACATACATTATAAGCCTCAGTGAGAACCAGCAAAACTCCTCTCTCACATCTGCCAAGTATCTACACCCCAAAGAGAGACAGACAGATAGAGATAGTGAGAGTATTGTTACGCCACTATTTCAAGCACAGCCAGCATAATAGTGGCCTAACAAGTGTTTCGACATTTTTTCTCACTGAATTGTATTATATTTTGTACTTTAATGTAAATGTATGATTTTTTCCTCCCAAATTTGCTCTGAACTGTGACCTCTCTTGCATCCCAGGTGGTCTTATGGGGTTTTATTATGGGAGATTTTCACACTGGGCGGCTCACCGTACCCAGGTATCCCAGTGGAGGAGCTCTTTAAACTGCTGAAGGAGGGACATCGAATGGACAAACCTGCCAACTGCACTCATGAACTGTACGATTACGATTTATTTTCATTTTAATCTAGAAAAACTCTTAAAACCTTCTTATTCATCTCTTAAAATAATGTTGATGAGTCTATAATGGCATATGACAACCATGAACGCATAGAGCTGTATAATCTAAAGGCCCATTTACAACAAGGACGATAACAATAAAGATAGTTTTAAAGTCATTCTAAATGCGAAAGAATAGTAGAGTCCACACCACAACTATAATGATAATGACACAGAGGAATGATATTGTTGGATTTTTTTGTCAAAACATTGACAGCCAATCAAAATCCATCCTGCTTTAAACAGCTCGTCCTACGTTATCGTGCGTTGGTGTGGACACCTATATAGATATCGTTTTAGTTCTCTTTATAGTTATCGTTCCTGGTGTGAATCTCGTAATTTCATTGTTATATCTTGTGTATTATTTACTGATACTCTTGTAATGGTTCAGATTCGATTCAATTGAAGTATTTGACTTATATAGACCAATTCCAAGGGGGTGAATATTTGCAGGCCATGTCGTAAATACCGTCATTTCTAGATGACAACCCAGAAGTTCTACTCAAAATTCAAAATTATATTGTTTCAGTGCCAACACTGTTGATGCCAACATTAATCGGTTTAAATTGATTAATCAATAGACAAAACCACAATACAACAAACAGTAACAACAACAGTTGTTATGCAAATGCATTTTTTGCAGGAGCTTAGTTAATTCTAGCTACGTTAAACTGTATTAAACGTTTAGATTATTATTTCATTATTATGACATTAACAGTCAATTAAAGGAATTATTAAATAGAAACATTACAAGATAAATGCTTAACTTCATTTTACTGCTGAAGCCGCAGCCATTTTGGGTGTTTCCGCATGACGTTGCTGCAGTCAGGTGGTGCAAGTCTGAGCTCTCAGAAAATGATACGTTATAATTACTATTCCTACGAGATCGCAAGTGCTCTGTAATTCTGACAAGGTGTGGATGCACCAATTGTCCATCAATCAAGTTCATTTCTGGCACTGATCAGTAAATGCATATATTGTTTTGTGCAGGTACATGATTATGCGGGAGTGTTGGCACGCCGTTCCTTCACAAAGACCCACGTTCAGACAGCTGGTGGAGGATCACGACAGGGTTCTTTCCATGACCTCCACTGACGTAAGAGCTCTCGTGCATCAAACCAAACACCTTAACTCTTAACACCTAACTGTTAAAGCCAATTCTGACGTGTGTGTGTGTTTGTGTGCATTCGATGGTTTAGGAGTATCTGGACCTGTCGGTACCGTTCGAGCAGTACTCGCCTACCTGTCCGGACTCCAACAGCACCTGTTCTTCCGGCGACGACTCCGTGTTCGCTCACGACTCCTTACCTGACGAGCCCTGCCTCCCTAAACATCACCACCACAGCAATGGGGTCATAAGAACATAAGGAATGGTGGTTTGTGGGGATCTTTCGGTTTGCTGCACTGGACCAGCATGTAGCGGCAGTGCAGACGGGGTTCCTGGCACAGTGTGGATCTCATGAAATGCTCAACGAGAAGCTTCAGACTTCCAACTGGTCACAGGTCTGAAGGACAGATTACGCCCCTGTCCTTCAGCTCCTCCTTTTCTTCCAAATCATTATTCAGCTTTTTGTCTTCGAAAAGAGAATTCCTATTTTTGTATTCGGCCAGTTTCGTTTTTCCTTTGCGCGACGCAGTCAGAAGGGTCAAACCATTCCGTGCCTACCAAAAAACAAACAGACTGACAAATTGCTGGACAGGAAACAAAAAGAACGGATCAACACTGTGTAACAGCACAGTTCTGAAGCGGCAGACAGAGTCGTCCTGTCACGCGTGGACAGGAAGGGTTTTTTACAGCAATATCTGACTGGAGTGAGAATCAAACCCATGGCCAGTCTCTCCTCTCCACTCCTCACAAAGAACGTTTTTCATCCTTTTTTAATGAGAAAAGAGAGAAAGGTCTCCTAGATGTGAGAATTAATTAGATGATATATAACTGTGTGCTTTGTATGTATCTTAAAGTTTTTATTGTAAATATATAGATATAAATATGTATCATATTGCAGTCAGTAGCAGTGTACTTAAAAAAAAAAAAGATGAAAAAAAAGAAAAGAAATAATGAGATTTTAAAAGAGCAAGTGAGCATACACTGTTGAGATCCTGTAAACATTTAATCTAAAAAAAAAAGCAAAACAAAAGATTTATTTGAATTAACATGTATATTTGTAAAGCTATTTATAGACATAAGGTTTTTAAGGGGGTCTAAAAATATAGTCGGGTTTTGGTACTGTAAACAAAGGGTTTTTCTTTTAAATTTTGTAAGTTATTTACCACAGAAGTGCAAGATTTATTTTTGCTTCTTTTTTTTTTCCTTCCATTTCTTAGTTTACATTGACAAGAATGTATGAGAAACTAATTGGTGATATCAGCAGAGTAAGAGGATGAAATTATGAATTCTAAAGCAAGAAATAAGTATACCAGAAGTTGCTTTGCCCGTATCTCAGTATTGAATTTCGCGATAAAAGGACCACAAGCGCTCCTGCTCTTCACGAGGAAACCGCATTGATTTTTAACTCTTGTCAGACTCACACTTAAAGCACTTTTCATCATTTTTGTATAGTATAAAAAATAAAAAAACGTCATATTTGGGCTTCCATGCACGTGACATAAGCAGATCTGTTCACCATAGTGTTTATAAAAACTAAAAAAAACTAAAAAATAACAGTGTTGGTTTTCCCTGAAGATGGGCGCTGTGATCCTTTCATCTAGCTCTTTGATATGAAGGAGTGCTATGTGGGTAAAACCTAACATGGCATATAGAAATATGGTGAAACCATACTATGAGTTTGTTGCTCTTATTTGCTCTTTTGCTAATGAATATGTATAATAACGTTTTTGAGGTAATCCTCCGGGTCGGTGTGTTTGCAAAGTGCCAAAATCTTTCTCTCTGCTCTGAGTTTTATGTTAATGAGTACAGAACCGTTATCGCTATTCAACTCCAGCGTGCATGGTTGTCAGATGAGTGTCTCTGGCCCTGCGAATCTAAGCGAAGCATTATGGGATAGCTTGGTCGTGTCTCAGGGTGTCCTCAGACAATTGCATTCAAGCAGAAAGCCGGCAATAATATATAATGGGGAGAAAAAGAGGATGATTCGCTTGCTGCTAAACTACGAAAACTGTAGATTTGATACGAGATGACTGTACAGCTCCCTCCTCCTGCAAAGCATAGCATTTTTGTACTTGTTAAGTGCCTGGGAGGGAGTTGAGTGGCTGAATATTGCGACGTACGGTTTGAATGTACAGCCACGTCAGTAAAAGATATAAGCAGGGTGTTTCTTAAAGCGATAAAGTCAATATTTGTACGGCACTTTGTTACCTTGATTCTCAGATTGGGTTCTCAAAGATATGGATGACGTTGTTCTGTAATTTCTTCTTCCAGCTGTGGGACATCATGTTCTGTTGGATACAGTGTTTTTGAGTGTTTGTCCATTACGTGTGGAGTTCTTCGTTTAATGTTTGGTGTGGGATGGCAGGGCAAGCGATCGCTCTCAGCTTCCTTTTTTGTACAACCTGTAACCTCTGGCTCACCTCCACATCCTCCGCTCTACTACTGACAGCCCTCTTGCATTGTTTCAAACATATCAAACAATGTTGCTGGTCCTTTTCCCTCCTTGACACAGATCGACATTATTTATTTCCTTGTATTTATGTTTTATTTGATCCGTTTCCTTTCATGACCTTATCTTGTTCAAAAGGCCAGCGTCCCTTCATGCTTTTGTGTTTTGGGATGGAGGTAGAGCCGAGATGCATTTAGGGGTTGGAGAAAGTTTTCTTTACAATGTTTACAATGAACATCCAGACAGTGTCAAAGGACAATGTGTTTCCCCAGCACTTTCAAAGCGGCTGGATGATGAGCAATACTGGTCTGATGTCAACACTCTTTCATTTGACGCATTTGTTCTTTTCCTCTTAAGCTCTATTTGATAGTGCCATTCAGCTCTTATTAGAATTGAGATATTAAATTAAGTTATAGATTTAAATTTGCAAATGATTGTTGTACGTCGAGTAGATTTTATATAGGTGTGTTTTTGTTTTGTTTCATTTTAATAGGGATGAAAACTTCTTTACGGTATTTTCTTACAGAAGAGTTGCATTGCATTCCAGGTAGATTTCTTTCTTCATGCGGTGAGGTAACGTGTTTGCAGAATTAAAGTCATTCAGCATCTGCATCCCTCTCTGTTTAACAAAAGAGTGGAATAGTTGACTAACAGTGTTTTGTTATTTTTCCATATCTCTGTATATGTGGAACATTCCGTTCTGTTTCAGTTGTGCCCCTTACGAGCTGTTAAACCTCTTTACACTCTATCAGTCTGTGCCTGACGGAATTATGCTGTCAATCAAAACCTTTTCAATAAACACAACAAAACGAGTGTTCGCTTGTCACTTACTTTTTAAATTTATACTTGCCATGTTCACGATTTCATGTTTTATTTAGGCAGCAATAGCGGGAGGGAATTTGATAAGCATATTATGACATAATCCTCAGTCATAACTCATGAGGAATACATTCGGGCAACTAAAAATATATAAAACGTACAAATATAAAATAAAAAGAAGAAGAATTTTTCTAAATGCTTTTGGAGGGATGAAATCAACAGAAACAGTGATGTTTAATTAGCGCTTCTCATTTTGACTGTTTCGGTGTCTATTTCATGCACACAACAAGTCAACGGTGTGGACGCACTTCACAGTAACCAAAAATTGTGCTACAGTAACAATGTATACAATTTTCTGGCTGCTTCTTGGCAAAGAACTTTACTACGACACCCTCAACATTAAGAGTTCAGTTACACAATTACCCAAACTGAGTTATTGAAACTTTCGGTTTTGGTTTTCAGCTAAACTGAAAACTTTAAGTTTAGTTTTGTCAAAAAAAGGGAAATGAACCCTGACAGGGTGATCACAATCACATGATCTTTTATCACCCTGTTTGAATTAATTTTGCGATAATTATGAGCTGCATATACATAATCCCATTTACCATATGGCTAGGTATAATCAATAAAATAACATGGACATGAAATATGGGTTAGCTTAAAAAGAAAGTCTTTCACAACATATAAAATAATCACCCTAGCCACAAGACTATAGATACAACAATTTGGTTTCCTTGCTCCCTTGTCTATACATAGGCTATACATTAACAATATGATATAAATTAGTACTGAACTCCTCCAAAGACAGTTTATTACAGCCAATGGACAAATTGAGTCGTAAGATGACACCAATGAACTATTTTAACGTGCTCTCTCTCTCTTTCTAAACTAATGCAAGTTAATATAGCTCAGTGGTGGCATTAGCAACTCTATTGACAGCATTGCTAGCCTTACTGAAGCAACGACAAACGCTGTCAAACGAGCACAAGTTGCTAATGGAATAGAGTTCTGAATAAAACAAAAAGTTTTAGACTAGGACAAACTGTCACACAAATTGCATTTGTGACTGTGAATGTTTGTTTGCTGGAGTCCTGCCGGCTCTCCAGAGCTGAAAGACTCAAATATGTCCTGAAGGGGAACATCCTGCTTCCCCAGAGCTCTGAAGAGACTCATTCAGTCCGTTTAGTGTGTGTGTGCTCGTGTGCGTGGACTTTACAGCTGAAGAGCTCCTTTCACAAATGTGTTTGAGAGAGCCAGGTCTAAATTGGTGTGTCTGATTCAGAGATGTGTTTGCTCAGAGGGAGGCTTTGCATCCCTCATTCCTTTACACCTCTTTCTTTTTTTTTTTATTCTTGCAGGGTTCTCTGACTCCCACAAGCCTCGATTTCTCTCATTTTGCCTCCCCACATGTCATCTTTCACTGCTCTCACCATATTACCAAGTTGTCCCACAGTGCAGTACTTTGAATGTAATTGCTTAAGGTTCACTGAAAATCAGTCACCTACCAGTCAGACTCTTCAAAACCAGACGCTCTATGGGATTTGTCAGATTTGTAATCTTTCCATAGCCATATGTTACAAAGCGCTTTACAAACTTTTGGTTATATTTCTGCACAATTAGTTTTGCTGAAGGCAACTTCAATGAGGACATCTGTTTATGTAGAGATGCGTAATATGTTTGGTCACGCAGTGGTACTAGCGATGCTGAAGTCATCCTAAACTGCAGGAATGAGCTGTGCATTGCTGCCGACAGCATCAGTGGCATGCTCTTAATGATCACAGAAAATCAATTAGACTCTAAAAATGCACGTACAGAAATGCACACACGATGGAACCAAAAAGTAAAGCTTAGTCTATATTGAGACCGAAATAACCAAATCGTTCAGACATGGGTAGTAGTAATAACTGCCTGTTTTTAAAAGAAATAATGCAAATTTCATGGCCAGTAAAAACTCTCAAAATGCACAACCGTTACGTTTCACACTGAATCTGACTGCTTTTTATGCCTCCAGTCAATCAATCAAGCACAAAAAGTAAACTTTTCAGGATCAACTAAACACTGGATTTTCAAAAAAGTATGTAAAGTTCGCGGCATTAAAATCCGTCCAAGAGTTTTACACACCGGTCTGTTATTGTAGGGACATCTACGTTACATTTTCACCACCTAAACATAAAGCAGAATAAAACAAAAAGCATGGTTGCTTTACATGTCAGTCAGACGGCCTCTGGGCAGTCCTTGGCCAATGAAAGCTGCTATAGAGTCCAGACCTTCTGCCGTCACTCTGAAGGTCTGGCTATACGCAAGACTAATGTGAGCCCAACTAGATGAGCCCAATGTGTGGAACACAATGCAAAATCTAGCCCCACAGACGTTTACCGATGGCTTTATGTGTCACGGCCCTTCTGAGCATCTGATTTGGAAAATTCTCCATAATGATGGTGTTCAAAACCCAGGATGGTGGACGTCTAAGGGCTTCAGAATTCTACTAATGCAAAAGCTTTGTGTTTGTTAGAGCTGATGATAGGCCACAAGATAAATGTGGGCACCTGGTACTCCACACTGCAGCTCTCACTATGACCTCAGTGCTTTATATGTGGTATACACGGTATAAACATACAATAAATACCAGATGAGAGATGACTCACATGCCTTGCAGGGTATACAAGTCCACCTTAGGGTCCTTGTAATAAGCAGACCATAATATGTAGTTTTCTGAATTAAAGGGGTCATATCATGAGAATATACTGTAACTTTCAGAGCTCGAAACTTTCAAAAGACTATCTTTAGCTAAAGCTGCAATAATTATCTTTAGCTGCAATAACCTGTTTGTTATGAAATCCTTGGGTTTCGTACATCACAGAGGCTTTGCAATAAGATGGAGTGATGCAGAATATATTGGACTCGCTAGCAATTGCAATCAAATCGCAATTGGATTAGAGCCATTTCACGAGTTCACATGTTAATGAAATCTGATGTAATATTATAATGCGTATTTGGCTTGCTGTCCGGGGGGAGGGCTCCGAGCTCGGAATTCGGCCCGACCCCAGAGTACTCCCCCCTATGAATGTATAGATCATAGGTATCTATGAGCAGACCCAGCCGAGTGTGAGGTGATGGGGTGGTGGCGGGATGCTGAGAAATTTGTCATGAGACAGGAGGTAAGGGAAGGCTTTATTTATACTGGCTTCTTCTTGTGCTGATTGGATGATTACCTGAACATGCTCCTCCCGAACTTTGTTACATAAAACTTCATTTAATAAACATGGTCAGAATGGGGTTGGAAAATGGTTATAAACTGAATTGACTAAAATTATATTTGAACTACAGAGAATATGATGAGTTTAAATAATGCCTCTAATAAGTTTTAAAAATAAAAAATGACCTTAAAAGCCATAGCATCCCTGTAACTATGACTTGTGAGTTGTGTAAGGATGATTATTGCTCTCTGTACCCAATGCTGGTCTGTATCCTCAGTCAACACAGAATTTTTTTTTTCTGACCAAAGAAAAAAAATCCTAAAAAGAAAGGATGCAGGAAATCTCCTCCCGCCTGCACTTAATTCATTTGATTTGTATATATATATATGTGTGTGTTTGCTGGACTCATGTCGTGCCAGACCTTTCTGTAATTGTTGCTGGTTGACTGTGTGTAGTGCACACTAAAGCACACACACACTCATCGGTGGTCTGAAGTTTGCAATAACAGGCAGAGTTTGGGAGGCCTGAGCATAATTAATACCTTCGATGTGGTTACAGAAAGGGCAGAGTCACTGACTATTTTTTGCTAAATTTAATAAAGTAAAAACATGTTTTCATGTGCATGTGTGTACCCGACTGGCACTGCGCTCTGACCAGACAAGATGTTTACCGTTAGTCTGTGGCGTTGGACGGCGGAGCGGCAACATTTTTCAGCCCCTATTAAAAAGCCACTGCAGACACCAACGCTTATGACGCACAGAGCGAAAACGGGAGAATGGGGAGAGCAGCAAGACGGAAGGTAAAAATGACAAGAAAGTGAGAAGAGAGGTTGAGTGAGGAGAGACGTCTCAAGCGTCGCGTCGGTTTGGAGACTCCTCTGACTGGCCGGGGTGAGAAGTTACTGACAGAAGTTTACACAGAGCTTCAGGAAATTTGAACGGGTCTTAACGCCAGCACAGTAGAATGTGAACCCTGTGTTCTGAAAGGTAAAAGATAAGTAAGACACCCATGAGGACTGATCCACAAGCTCTTTACCTTTGGCTGATGAGAGAGATGGCAGAAGCATCATGCCCATTCACTTCGGATTTCTGAACCAAGTGGATGTGAATGCGACTGCCAATAAATTAAATGAAATGATGTAAAAAGTGGGGAAAAAATCAGTGATTAGACTACCCAAGGTAGCCTATAGTTTACCTGAAATTTAAAATTCTGTCATCATTTTGCAACTCGGCCTTATTATATTCCAAACCTGTATAACTTTCCAATCAATAATATTAAAGACCATTCATTTTCATTGGACCAAAAACACACTGAGACATTTCTCAAAATATCTTCTTTTGTGTTTCACTGTAGAAAGTCATACAAGTTTGGAAAAACATGAGGGTGAGTAAATGATGACAGAATGATGATGACTTTCAATTTTAGGTGCGCTATTGCTAATTAAAATAGTAGTTCCATTGATCAAGTTTTATCTCACCTATGGCACCAAGTGAACATTGACTGCATGATAAGTTCCATGATGTTTCTGTTTGACGGCATGAGGTAATGAATACAGGAGTAAAAGTCAGATTCATAATTAGAATTCTTATTTCTGCTCTCTGGCTATGGAGGTTTTGTGGCAGCATATTTGGCACCCTTAATTCCTTCAAATTCCAGATGTTTCCACAGAGAGACGCATTCTGTGTGAAAGCTTTTGGCTCTACAACACAACGGCAGAATGTTTCAGGAAAGCATGCACTGCGGACACACTCAAAAGAGCTGCTCAAATGTACCTCTTTATGCTTGTCGTCAGAAGAATGTTCTGGCTTAAATACAGCTCAAGCTGTAGCGCCAGCATCTGTGGCATGCGGCTGATTACTCCAGAAAATTATTCTGACTCGTCCCTCAGTCTTTTAAAAACCCATGTACAGTAATCCACTTACAATGGAAATCTAAGGGTTTAAAAGCAGAGATGTGAAAACGTTTCTTTCTCTTTAATCACTTAGACAAATTATTTAGTAAAAAAAAAGTTTATTATTTCATCTAGATAGGTGGGATTACTTTTTAAGTGGATGTACTTAAATGAGTGAAGTTTGGTTTCTTTAAAAATGCCTTATGTAGTTTATTTACATGATTATAACATGAGTTGAATGACTGGATTAGCCTAAATCTTTGCACATAAACGCACCATTCTCATGCTTAAACAATGTTTAAATGCTTCAATACAATAAAAAGGACAAGAACCGTATATAGTTGCATATTTGTGGTGCTGTACATTTTCTCTATAGATTTAGATCTATATTCTCTATAGATTTTCTCTATAGATTCCACTTTAAATACAGTAAGAACACACATCCTGATGAATGTCAAAATGATTTTCTGGAGTCATGAAGTTGCATGAACTGCAAACAGTTTGAACTTTGAAAAGTTAAGAGTATTACAATATTCCCATGTTGTGAAACATGATATTAAATAAAATCAGTTGCTTGAGTCCAAGAGATCAATTATGGACTATTGCATTATCAGTATCTTGGCTTTCATTCGTCAGATCCCCCTGTAAGATACGAGAACTTTTCTTAAAATATTAAGTAAGTATTACGTATAAACATCATTTCGCAAGTGAGTTCACAGCTGTAACACAACGATAAAAGTTCAAAACAGAGACCATGTTCAGAAAAAGGGACATAAAGCCCCCGTAATGACGTGTGAGTGTACGTCCGTGTGTAATTGTGTGTAAGCTGGTGTGTGAGAGCTCTTCTCCTGAAACTGGACCTTGGAATGTTGTCAGAGTAACGCTGCCAAATCAGCGATTAGTGAGGATGTGTGAGAGACAGCCGTAGAGAGGAGTGAGCTTTGGGGACAGGTGTCCTCAAACACACACACATCTCTGGCTCTTCATCTGTTGCGTATTGTGGGACAGTGCAGTTTGCCTTTTGGTGGGTATTTGAGTTATGTGCAGTAGCAGAGAGTCCTGTCACATGCTAGTCTAATAACGCTCTAAAGCTATTATTTCACCATGATTTCAATGTCAGTCTCCAACTGTGTCAGAAATGTACTTTTTCATTAAGGGAAAATATGTGCCTCCATTTTTTTTTTTTTACCTTTATGTGGGTATATTTGTTTCTAACCACATGAAAACACTGCATGCCATCTCTGCCAAGGATTCAAATATAAATAATTAATAATAATAATATAAATAAATAAATAGATTCTCTGGCTGTTAGAAACCACTAAATCACTCAATGTGCTGGATTTTGTATTAAATGCTTTTATCTCACAATTCTGACTTTTTTTCTCACAATTGCGCGTTTACATCTCGCAATTATCTCAGAACTGCATGGTATAAAGTCGCAATTGTGAGTTATAAAATCAGAATTGTGTGATATAAAGTCGCAGTTGAGAAAAGATGTAAAGATGCAAGAGTTTATGGCCACATTTACACATAGCCGGGTATTTAGAGAAACGAATATTCCCCCCCCTCCGTTTTCAAAAATAACATCGTGCACACAACATCGTTTTCAAAAAAGTTGTCGTTTACATCATCCCGCATAAATACGCCGTCGAGCAACATCATAACTATGCCAAACCTATGGGCGGCAGTGTAGGGAGAAGGATAAAGCCATGCAAGCCAATCAGAATCCTCAAAATCGACAACAACGAATAGCACGAGCGACTTCCTGTTCCTTTCAAAACAACAGAGCGAGGTTCGTTTGTGTGGACAGATAGCGAAGCAAATGCAAACAGGCCAAAAGCGTTTGCACAAAAGTAAAAATGAGTATCACCTTAACAGCATCCATGATCAAACAGTAGCCAAACAAACTCTAAACATAGGATGCTCATATGATGTAAGCGTTTTCTGGCGCATAATGTGACATTTGAGAACCTAAAACCCTGTTTCTCCCAGTTGACACGGCAACACATAACCAGCGTTTTCAGAAATCTCCACTTTGGCCGGAGTTTTTAGAAATAATCGTTTTCTGGGATAAAAACGGCGTTTTCGTGTAAATGACAGGCCAAAACGCTGGGAAATATCTGCGTTTTCCCATCATGTAAACGGGGCCTATATCTTGCAATTCTTACTTTATAACACGCAATTGTGAGTTTATATCATGCAATTCTGACTTTATAAAATGTTTTATTCTGTGGCGCAAACAAGGACATTTCTGCAAAATTATATTATAATAATGCTTCTTGCACATTTCGCGACACTTTCAAAGTGTGATGTCCAGCGAGTGGCAAGTTTCGTTTTATTCGAAACAGATTAATGTAAATCTGGCAACTTTGGTTGTTCATTTCATTGCGTTCATATCTCAAGTGGAGTGCTGTATACCAGGTGAGCTACTGAGCAAGTTTACTACATCAGAAACTACATCTATATGTGGAGCTTCAAATTCCAATCCTTATGTTTTTTGGCAAATGCAAGGTGTTTTTTGCAGTAGATAAAACTAATATATGGTTTACTGGTACACAACCTGTCAATCCAGCCTCTTATAGCTGTTAGCTTACAGTTCGAGATGAAATTGGAGGTTGGAGGTCTCATCCAGGTCTATAGAAGCCGTTCTGAGGTGGACCCACATTCAGGTGATTTTCATCCTCCTGTCAAAACTGCTTACTAGTTTTCTTTGGCCAGCATATCCAGCACATGAGTAATATCCAAAACTGATTGACCAGATTTAGCCATTTTAACAATACCTTCCTTGGTTGCAGAGGACAGCTCCTTCCATCAGGCCATTTTCACTAAAACCCACAATATAATATCTAATATAGCTAATACTTGCCACATAGTGATTTTTTTTTGGGGGGGGGGGGGGGGGGGGGGATAATGAGTGCAAGCTTGCTATTGTCACCATGATGTCATGTATTGTCTACACCTGTTCTCGTTAGTCCCTGATTAGTTTACCTTTCTCCACCTGTGCCTGTTTAGCTCCCTCTTCACTCTGTGTATTTATCCTCCCCGTTCTGTTCATCCTTTGTCAGTTATTGTATGTGGTCACACTGTATGTGTTACTCACCAGTAAACTTTAATGTTATTTGGATCCTGCATCATTCGTCTTCCTTCCACAGCAAGTTTGTGACAGAATAACTGACTCTCTAAACAAGTATTTAATTATAAGAAGATGGACGCACCTCCTTCTTCGCCCAGAGAACTGACGGTGGCTGGGGTGTCTAGCCATGATGCTCCAGAATGGTGAACTCTCTCTCGCCACTTGAGAGCCCGAGGCATCCACGGAGAAGATCGAAGTGCCGGAGCTTTGGCAGGCGGATCAGTCTATATGGCAGAGCCAGATCCTAATAGACCTGTGGTCGGCGGATCCTATTCCCACCCAAGTCTCCACCCTCGTATCATCAGTCTCTTCACCGGTTCCGTCCAGAGACCTTCTTCTGCCCTCTTCCTACCCCAACATCCTGAGCCCATCTCCATCGCTGGTTTCAGCCAGTCCCTTGGATCCGTTGGCACCACTGATGTCATCAAGCTCCATGGCTCTGCCACCGCCGCTTGCTCTGTGTGGCTCACCTGCCTTGCCTCGGGCCTCTCCAACACCAGTGTGGCATAAAGGAGAGTCCCCGGCTACGCATCGGGCCTCCGGGCATACGTCTCCACCTCAGCCCGTCAACCCGTCACCTGCACCTTGCCTCACCACTCCCTCGTCACCTCCACGGGCCGTCTGCCCAGTGACTCCGCTGGGTTCCATCGGGACCAGTGGTGTAGTCGGGGCCATACGCACGTATACTCCGTATGCTTACTTTTTCCCCAGGGCTGTTTGCGTATTACAACTTCTGAGGATCAATATTAGCGTATACCCTCCGTATACTCACTTGTTTTGCTGATTAAGACGTCCCTAATCTACTCCTGTTTTAGCGTCCCCTTTAACTGTATCCCAAGTGTTTTTTTTAACTCGCGAACGTTTGTTGTAATTGGTGCATTTTTGTTTGAATTCTGTCGTTCCCCGCCCCCGACGACGCCGTTATCGAGCATCATTCGCAGGATGCCAGCGAGCGAGCACAGTGTTCATCGATTGACGACGGAAGATGGTTTCACGTTGAGGCAGTCAGGTAATAAACGTATTTGAAATTAGTTTAATTACAGCTACCGGTAATTACAGTCTGTTATGCCGTTGCTGATTTATGATGCCTTTGCCTCATCATGATTTCGTATATGGCAGAAATATAACGTTATTTAAGCAGCACAGGATTTTTGAAGTTATAAACATTTCAACTTGATAAAGAAGCATATACATGAATCAGAAATTGATCAGAAATTATGTTTAAAGTAGCTAACAAGCCACAGACAGAAAGTCAAATACACAAAAAATACTAAAATTGCCATCATGATGAATATTTGCATAAAACAGTCTGTTAACGTTATGTGTTAAATAAATGCAGCATTTGGGATAAAATCAGAAGGCTGCTTTGGGATTTGTGCATCTGCTACTGACTGTCATTTAATGTTTATCCAACAACAAATTTAAATTAAATAAAAATTGTAATGACACATTACGAGGTTATCCCACTGCAAATACCTTTTAAAAAGCAAACATTTGTGATGTGTTATCTTATGTCTTATGACAAAGTAAAGACTTGGGTAGATTATGCGACCCATGTTAGTTTAATGATGCATAATTCAAGTCTATTCTTGCAAAGGCTAATTGACAGTCTACAGAAACGTCTTCCTTTTGAAGAAGACATTCTCAAAGATTTAAGTATTCTTGACACAAGCAGGTGGCCATCAGAGCCTAGCATTCGTTATGGTGAAGCAGAGATTTGTAGGCTTTGTGCACGTTTTAATGTGTGCCCTGACCAGGCCATTAAGGGAATGCGAGACTTAATTGAATCTCCCCAAACTGAAAGTCAGAATTTGAAACCCCTTAAGAACTGCATGCAGACTTTTCCTGTAAGTACTGCAGAATGTGAAAGAGGTTTCAGTCTGATGAATACCATCTTGACCAACAAGAGGTCTTTGCTTCTTGTTTCACATGTTTCAAATTTAATGATGATCAACCTGAATGGCCCACCAATTTCACTGTTCAACCCAGAGAAATATGTTAATTCCTGGGCAAGACATCATCGCACTGCAAATGACCCTCAGTCACGTCAATGTAAATCTGTAAATATAACAAAAAATAGTAAATCTGTTTGGAACGTACTGTAAAAAAAAATGCATAATAGATAAATGTAAATAAAAAAAACACCAGATTGTAAATGTAGTTTTAAATGTATATATTCCTAATTAACAAAAAAAACAATGACTTGTAAATTGATATAAATGTATATGAATTGATATATACCTAATAAACCAAATAAACAATGACTTCTGACATGTTTTTGCCTTTAATTATTTTTTTCTCTGGGGGGGTGTAGTAAACCACTTTTTTTTTTAGGACTACACCACTGATCGGGACTACAGGTCGGCCTTCAGCGGTCAACGCCCAGCTCCTGACACGGACTTCCGGGGTTCCGGCGACACCTACACCCTGCACCCCTACGTCATCATCGGACTCCTCCCTTCCTCTGGCTTCCCCGTCGCCCTCTCTCACCGCATCGTTGCCCCGGTCAGCCGTCAACGTCTCAGTCCTGTGAGTCAGCGGCTGGGTTCCAGGCTTCCAGCGCTTCGGAGTCACCCCAGTCTGTCAACCTCTCTACCATGCCGGTTCCTACCTTCACCACGGTTCCGTCTCCATTGTCCGTGCCCTGGATTCTGCCTAACCCGTCACTCAGGTCTCCACCCTGGCTCCTCCCACCTTCAGCTCCACCATGGTCCACCATTCCACCGACTCCTCTATGTCAACACCATTGTATGTCTCACCATTGACAATTTGGATCCTGCATCATTTGTCTTTCTTCCACGGCAAGTTTGTGACAGGTATGACCACTTGGCAAAAATGGTTTTATTGCGTTCACTGACAACTGATACAACTGAAACGTGTAATGCATACATTAGTTTTACACTCCAGGCACAACTTCATAACATGCATACAAAATTTTATAAATAATTTTCCTGAGTCGGACATGACTTTTGGCCACAACTGTATGAGACAGCAACAGGTCAGTGTCTGCAACAGGTCAGTGTCTGCAGAGCCGCTAAACCCTAGATAGGCCTACAGTAGAATATTACAAAAAAATATACCAAATGCTAGGAAATGAGGAATGAAAGGACATGTTTGCCCCAGCTGAGCACATTTTCAATGAAATGCCTTATAAGAAGCAGGGAGAAAGAGAAATTAAGAGAAAAGTAGCTTCAACCTTTGTTATCTCTCGAGTTGATCGGTGAGAAGCGTAAGCGTTATCCAGAATCATGTCCCCATAGTTTGGACATATCCGTAACTCAAAGCACAAAAAATTTAGGATAACCGTCAATATGCAGGGGGTTCCAACCAGCCATTTCAAGTGTTTCATCACTGCTTCTAAAATTCAGTGCTATATTCCAAACTGACATTTAACACGCTCTCCAAGATAATGCTGATCTAGCGACTATGTTCTTTATTCAGCAGCCAAACGCATGCGAGCGTGAAGGAATGATCTATCTGTTTAGGCCTGCGACTATCTAATGGGGAATGTGTGCAGCAGTGTGTCTGTGATCCATTTCACTTCCAGACGAGAGCAAGTGATAAACTATCACATCCACAGAGCCGCAGAGCCCCTTACAGAGGTCAGAGATGAAAGGGAGGAAATGTACGAGGTGAGAAGCACTACCACAGATTTATTATTTATATCTGTAATTTGAATTGCATCGGGCTCGTTCTAAGGAAACGGTGCCATTTATTTCTCATTTTTGTCCCTATGATTTACCACTTACACAATTAACGGGACACTGAGCAGGCATTATTTAATAGATTATTTAGTTTGTTTGATGTGCAATGCAAAAGAAGTGTTAAACGAAACCATTCATTTAATTTTTTTAATGGTTTTGGTTCTATAATAAAAAATCTAATTAATCTAGACAGAATTCATATTTTTAATTTTACATTTATTGAAATTAAAATATCATGTATCACTGTCTGAGTAACACTGCATTTTTCTCAAAAATATCTGGCATTTGTCTTTATTTCTCACTTTTTGTTAAACTGTTAATCTGTGACATTTCCCCCATTTAAAAATAATGGTTTGAGCCATCTGACATCATATCTGAAGGAATGACACCATAAAAATGTTGAGTATCTATTTATGTTCATAGCGTTAAAGCATATTTATTTCTGTTTTGTAAAAAAAAACAAAAAACACGATGAGCAGCTTTGTACAGAAAACAAAATCAGGGATAAAAACAGCAACTGTTGTTTTTTTACAAATCTGTAATCACATATTTAGGATTGGTTTAATAGCTTAACATTTGTATTGACTATTGGTGTGAATACTGCAGTAATTTAAAATTTTCAGTAAATGCAAGGACAACAGTTGTGCACACCGTGATGTCCATTTTATAACCGAGAAAACGTTAAAGGTCGAATAAAGTTTAGACCTGCTGTTATTCTACGTGTAGGAGTGTTTATGTGCACTCAGAGAGGACCGGTAAGTCTCATTAGTTGAGAATAAAGTAAGGCAGTGTTACATGTGTGTGAGATACAGAAACACACTGTTCAGTTTAAAGGTAAAGACTTTGACTCTACAGTTCAGTGGCAGTTCAATAGATAAGAGGACAGTTCCAGCTTTAGCTCCACTCAGAGGAATGCTCTCTGTGAAATGATGTGTGATTCAAAGGAATCTCTGTTGATTTATTTACTGTGAAATTAGAAGTCATTATGCTGAGCAGAACGCTTCCACATGCTAAACCTGCCTCTCCGCCCTGTGGAAGTAAACACTCGCAAAGAAGAGTGAGTTTACAGAGAGAGCTGTGTGCATCAAGGAGAAAAGATGCCTGTGTATGTAGTTATGTGCGTGGATAGTGAATGATAATAAAACCTTCCGGGCTAAAACTACATTTCTTGAAAATCTGAAAAAGTTTGGGTGAAGGTTAGTTTGGGGTTATGGAATAAAAAAATAACATTAGCTCAGTATAAAAATAATAGAGGTCAAATGGAAAGTCCCCACCACCATAGAAAAATAAATGTGTGTGAGCAAATTTTCTCATGCATCAGAGGAAAACATGCTGATGTGCAAACAGGATGAACTCTGAAGATGGAATTCATCTTCAAAAAATGTCACTGTGCTGTTAACTTGCACACATAACATATAAATACTTGACTGATATTTGACCGCTTTCACACATGCAGAAGCCTACAGAGGACATGCATTATTAGTGATGTTGAAAATAATCAGTAATATTGTAGAGAATAAGTTTTCAAACCACAGGGGGAAAAATGCAAAAGGGTTCAAGGGAGCCCGTAAAAAAATTACTTTTATGGATGTCAAAGTTAAACTGTAAAACTGCTCTGCAACAAGATTTATTGCGCAAAGAGCTATACAAATAAATTAGTATTGATTTTTAATTTTAAATTTTAAGTTTAATATTTAACATAATATTAACATTACCCGAGTGGGCAGAAAAAACACTACAAAGTCAATATTTCCACGGATAATTTAATTGATGGATTTAAATCCAGTCACTCAAACCACTTAAGGAAGTGGTCTGAAGCGCATTCCAGATGAAACTGGACAAGTGTACATGCATCTTGTTATATATATATTTGATTATTAGGAACACCATACTAATACTGTGTTTGACCCCCTTTCGCCTTCAGAACTGCCTTAATTCTACGTGGTTGATTCAACAAGGTGCTGAAAGCATTCTTTAGAAATGTTGGCCCATATTGATAGGATAGCATCTTGCAGTTGATGGAGATTTGTGGGATGCACATCCAGGGCACGAAGCTCCCGTTCCACCACATCCCAAAGATGCTCTATTGGGTTGAGATCTGGTGACTGTGGGGGCCATTTTAGTACAGTGAACTCATCGTCATGTTCAAGAAACCAATTTGAAATGATTCGAGCTTTGTGACATGGTGCATTATCCTGCTGGAAGTAGCCATCAGAGGATGGGTACATGGTGGTCATAAAGGGATGGACATGGTCAGAAACAATGCTCAGGTAGGGCGTGGCATTTAAACGATGCCAAATTGGCACTAAGGGGCCTAAAGTGTGCCAAGAAAACATCCCCCACACCATTACACCACCACCACCAGCCTGCACAGTGGTAACAAGGCATGATGGATCCATGTTCTCATTCTGTTTACGCCATACCATCTGAATGTCTCAACAGAAATCGAGACTCATCAGACCAGGCAACATTTTTCCAGTCTTCAACTGTCCAATTTTGGTGAGCTCGTGTAAATTGTAGCCTCTTTTTCCTATTTGTAGTGGAGATGAGTGGTACCCGGTGGGGTCTTCTGCTGTTGTAGCCCATCCGCCTCAAGGTTGTGCGTGTTGTGGCTTCACAAATGCTTTGCTGCATACCTCGGTTGTAACGAGTGGTTATTTCAGTCAAAGTTGCTCTTCTATCAGCTTGAATCAGTCGGCCCATTCTCCTCTGACCTCTAGCATCAACAAGGCATTTTCGCCCACAGGACTGCCGCATACTGGATGTTTTTCCCTTTTCACGTCATTCTTTGTAAACCCTAGAAATGGTTGTGCGTGAAAAATCCCAGTAACTGAGCAGATTGTGAAATACTCAGACCGGCCCGTCTGGCACCAACAACCATGCCACGCTCAAAATTGCTTAAATCACCTTTCTTTCCCATTCTGACATTCAGTTTGGAGTTCAGGAGATTGTCTTGACCAGGACCACACCCCTAAATGCATTGAAGCAACTGCCATGTAATTGGTTGATTAGATAATTGCATTAATGAGAAATTGAACAGGTGTTCCTAATAATCCTTTAGGTGAGTGTGTATATATATGAGAGATCATCATATCTGTGGGTCCTTGGCATCAAAAAGTTGCAGTCATAGAGACTTGGCTGGGCTCATTTGACTTGGGTCAGCAAGTATCCACCTAGCAACCACCCAGAACACCCAAGCATATAACTCAACTCAACTTTTATGTCGAGATCAAATGCAAAAAATATATATAATTTCATAAAAAAAAATAAAAAAAAAATACTATATTTCAGAATCCTCTTGATGTGTCACATCAAATTACATTCTACCATCTTCAAGTATATCCAATACAGTCACAATCCTCTCAGTGTCACTGAGATCGTATGAGCACATGAAATCTTCAGCAATTCCTGAAGTTTGATCAGGCACTTCCTAGTTGCCCATCAGCTTCAAAAACAAAGTAAACTTGCGCAGCTGGCCCTTTTGAATGCACACCCATTCGTCCACACCACACAGCTCTGGTCTGGGTTTATTTTGGAGCTGTTTTCCGTTTACACATGATTTGTTCTGGATTGTGTTTAAAACACTCTGGATCACAGCAGGGGTGTCCTAGAGCCCCTCACCCTGACAACTGTTGCCGAGGCAGTGGAGACCAGACCAGTGGCAGTCAATGGATTTCATTCAGTCCGTACTTCCTGAACAACAGAACGAGGGAGGGAGAGAAGAGAGGGAAAAAGAATGAGAGAGAGAGGAAACAGTAAAGTTTTGCGCTGGCATCTTCTTCCTGCGCTGTCGTTGCCAGCTGTCCTTAAAAATCCACCGCACCACACAATGCACTAGCCTCTCTCTTTTTATCCATTTCCCTTCTGCCAAGCAGGCCCAACCGTGATCAATCGGCACATCTGGAACACACACACCACCTGCAGACAAAGAAATCTGGACACCCAACATGCTCATTGTGAATGCATGTAATTTGCACTACTGAGCCTTCCTGTCTGTTTCTGCAGCTCAAGCCAAGTGTTCATACCCAACCGAGGAGACAAGGGCAGGATACAGCAAAAAGGATGCAGAAAAAAAAAACATATCCTATAGTATAAGCCCATTCCCTCGCTCCAAACTATCAAATTAGATCCAAGCAGGTGTGTGTGAGCGTGTGTAAGCGTCTGAGGCTGCAACACAGCCAATATCACACAATGCTGGACAGAGCTGCTGTTCTCCGGAGCTTCAAAACATGCATCCCACACTCACTGAGGAGGTAATAACGAAGAGAATATAAGAGAGATTTACAATATCAAACCTAATCTCTCTCATATGAAATCTCATTGCAGGATGTTTTCAACAGATATTTCTCTGAGAACAATATCTAAATTAAATCATTTGAAGACGAGTAAAAGAGAATATATGTGTGGACTAGGGCTAGACGATATACTGAATATTAAAAATATATTTACAGTGGTTTTGCTAATGATGTGAATTATTTTATGTAACTTTTTTTTTTAAATTAACCATTTAAAAATATTCACACATTTCATGTATTTTAAAATGTTTTTGTAAAAATAGCCTAAATGTTGATAAATATTGCTATTTGTTGTAAAAGCCTCATCTATGCTTTAACTATTTATTATATCCCTCCCTGTTCTAGCTCTGAACAATGATAGAAACTAGAGCAATTGCCTCCTTAAGATAAATTGCTTGTTGTATTCCTCATTTGTAAGTCGCTTTGGATAAAGGCGTCTACTAAATGAATGAATGTAAATGTAAAATGTATTTTTTTTTATATTATTAAAACATACTGTATAATAAATATACTATGCAGTATTATATTAGTTACATAATAAATGAATCTCCCTTATGTTCATTTATTGGAAAAATGTGAAAAACTTGTTTTTATTCTTTTTAACTGTAGACTTTAGTGTTCTTAACGGTTGTTGAAGTGATTGTTTTTCTAAATAAATTGAGATCAAAATACATAAATATTGAGTGTGCAATATGTATCGTCACCTATAGTATCATAATTGTTATTTTAATAATGTGCCGCTCGCAAAACACATTGTCGACACAACATTGTCGAGTATATCTCTCACTTTGCTAAAAAAAAAAAAAAAAAAAAAACAAGCCTTGAGAGTGCACACTTTTACTGCATTGTGTAGCTTGTTAGAATGCAGTTAGAAAATAGTTACAAATAACCATCAGTAGTCATCTTGCTTGAACCTCTGCTTTTGGCACAGTTAACCACCAGATCCTCCTGTCAATCCTCATGACGAAGGGCATCTACGGAAACGCACTCCAATGGTTCAAGTCTTACCTCTCAAGTAGGTCCTTCAGGGTGTTGTGGAGGGGTGAGGTGTCTGAGTCACAACATCTAGTTACTGGGGTGCCTCAGATCTCAGTGCTTGGACCACTTCTCTTCTCCATCTTCATGTCTGTCACACAACTCTACCTCTCATTCCATACAGAAGATCTGACGCATCTCAGCCTGACAGACATTTGGAACCTCTGGAAGTAGCCTCTGGAAGTATCCTCTGGAAGTAACCTCTGGAAGTAATCTCTGGAAGTAACCTCTAAAACCTCTGGAAGTATTACCACCACTTTCAACTCAACCTTGCAAAGAAAGAGCAATTAGCCAATACTTCATCACAACTTCTGCTTTCAGTTAGGTTCGTCAACCATAACTACATCTAGGACAGCCAGGAACCTTGAAGTTGTGATTGATGATCAGTTGAACCTCTTCAAATAGACCACATTGCTAGAACTACCCAGTCCTGGAGGTTTGCCTTATTAAACACTGGGAAGATCAGGCCCTTCCTATATCGGAGCATGCTACACAACTCCTTGTCCAAGCTCTTGTTCTATCCAGGCTGGACTATTGTTATGCTCTCTTGGCAGGCCTTCCGGCATGCACTGTCAAACCTCTGCAACTGATCCAGAATGCTGCAGCAAGAGTGGTCTTTAACGCGCAGAAGAGAGCACACATCACCCCTCTCTTCATAAACTTGCACTGGTTGCCAATTGTCGCTCGCATCAAATTCAAGGCATTACAGAACAACCACTAGCTCTGCACCCCTATACCTAAACTCACTACTTCAGACGTATGTGCCCTGCAGAAGCTTGTGTTCTGCAAGTGAACGGCACCTTGTGGTGCCATTACAAAGAGGCAACAAATTACTTTCACGGACCTTTACCTTGACTGTTCCAGGCAGGTGGAATGATCTGCCTAACTCAACCAGAGCTGCTGAGTCTAGCCATTTTCAAGATTTCTTAAAAAACTGAAGAAACGAGAAACAATATATCTTGATATATTATTTGATATAGGCTATATCTCAATATTAGGGGTGTGCAATATGACTTTGTCAGTAACATTAATTACACAATATTTTCAATTGCAGCTTAGAGGTGGCATGAATGCACTTATACTAATTACAATTGCATAAATAATGCTATGAGATAAATACGTATTGGAATATTGGAATATAAAATGATTTAAAAGATGAAATGATAGTTTAAATATGAAACTAAACAAGTCAGTCTTAATGAGCCATTGAATCATTCATTCAAAAGGCTGATTCATTCAGAAATGAAGCAAGTGACTTGCTGCATCCCAATTCGCATACTATCCATCCTAAATAATCTTTCGAAATTAGAATGAGTGTGTCCCAAATCGTAGTATGCTGAAATTTACATTTACATTTAATCATTTAGCAGACGCTTTTATCCAAAGCAACTGACAAATGAGGAGAACAATAGAAGAAATCAAACCAACAATAGCGAAACAATATGTAAGTGTTGTGACCGGACCCAGTAACAATCTAGCACAGTACACATACCAAGGTGTTTTTTTATAACGCATTTATAGAATTGTAAGTGTTAGTATTAATGGGTCAAGTGTTGATGAAAAAAATGCGCTATATGTATTGTTTCCAGTTCTAGTACGGATTTGTTACACTAAAGTAGTGCTGCTGTGCCTTATTTAAAGCAGCACAACTCATCCTCCACTGCACCGGCTCTGAAATGACCTTTGAATAATTTCAGGCCTGATCTGCAACGGCTTTTAGTTTTATCCACACTGACTGAACCTGGACCACAACCACCCTGCTAACACAGCATGTCTATGACAACTCATCCACCCCATCAGGTCTGAACAATACAAACACACGAGTGGTGATGCACACATACTTTACACAAACACACACTTGGAATCTAAAAGCCTGTGCTAAGCATTATCTCTAGGTTTGCAGTGGAAGTGTGTAGAGCATCATCAGAGGGATAATAAAAGAGAGAAAAAAAGCTGTTGCCAGGCAACCAGACTTGCTTGGCAGGTTCTCGGATGGATGTTTTTGGGTCTGAACTGAAAGCCTCTAGTTAGCTTTTTGTTTATTGTTTACTCTAGTATTTGCCCTTGTAAAGTAACGTCACTTCAAAAATAGCTGAGTACTGTACTCTTACTGGTAACTGAAAACATAATCAAATTAGCCAAAATATATAAAAAGGGGTGTGAGATGTTAAGACACTTATGATTGATGTGTTTTCCAGGTTTTCCAGTTAGGGCCAATTTTTCGACAGTTCAACTAAGAACTGAAAACTTTGGTTGGTTATTTACATGACAACAGCATTTTGGGGGTCTAAGAAAATGCAAACTTTTGAAAGCGGGTTTCAAAGTGCACGTTTTTCAAAACTATACCGTTATCGTCAACAACTTTCTTTACATAGTGACATCGCCAACTACTGGCCCGGCATGCATAATACAGCGTTTTTACTGGAAAAGGGGATCGTTTTGATAATGTTGTTGTCAGTACACAAAAAACTCAAAGGAAAATATTTTCTGTTTTAAGTACATCGTTGCCGTGTAAACATATCCTAAATCTGTTCAATTTTGCACACACAGATGCCATGTGGTCCTGCTAATGAGTTACTCTTAATATTCCTGAAAAACATTAAAGTTAAGGTTTATTTTTAAACCTCTACAATGAATTCAGCCCAAACCACTTAACACAGACTACATTCAAACTTTGTTTGGTAGATAATTAAAAGTTTAGCCTTAAGGGCCCTACACACCGGGACGAATATCGGCGCGCGTTATTCGCCAGCGTTTTTCAACACGTTTTTTGTGTTCACACCCAAGCGATTTTCGCTGACGATGAGCTGAGTGAACATGCAAATTCATTCCCTGACATTAGATGGCGCTTAATGTAAAACAGAAACCACTCCATAACAATTCTCTTTTATCAAGATTTTTGTAGTCGCTGTCGCATTTGTCATATAGTTCTTTATGTTCCGACACCAACGAGACCAGCAGCTCTACACTCATCTTGCCTTGCATCTTCCTCGTCTTATTTCTTCCCGGCAGTGTAGACGCTACTTGGTGTATATCTTCTTCGCCGTTACGTACGTGTGCACGGCAAGACCGTTTGTGTTTGAGCGCCCCCAAGTTGTGTTTTACTGTAACTTCAGAAGCTCCAGACACGTGAGCAAAAGCGGCAATCTCATTGGTCGGATAGTTTTTGACGCGGCGCGTCAAACCAAAAAAACGAACCTGAGGCGGTTTTTTTAAAATGAAGCTTTTACGCGTGCCGTTTTTCGCGCCGGTGTGCACACTCACATTGGCGCCCTTTGTTTAGTCACGAGGCGTTAAACGTCGGCGAATATCGCGCGCGAAATTCGTCCCGGTGTGAACAGGCCTTTAGGTGTGCTATTTTTTTTTCCTTTGGAAACTTAATTAAACCATTCTGTGCTTTATTTGACTTACATTAGTATTCATTGCTTAAAATTAGGGCTGCACGATACTGGGAAAATATGCGATATGCGATAGTGTTGTTGAGTATTGTGATAACGATATTTCTTTCTTCAGAAGAATATCTCAGTTTCCTCTTGACGTGGCCAAATTTTTTCGCCACGACTTAGTGACACCGTCACACTCACTTATGTTCACATATCGCGTTTTTTGCGCGTGCAAATTCGTTATTTCAAATGCAGGCCACGGCAAGCGCGCTCAAAATGGAAGCACATTTTTTTCAGGCCCGCCTATGCCGCGACGAGATGAGAACATCTCAACTTTTCAGAATTCCGCAAGCTCACGCAGGTCATGGTTGCATAGCAACGACAGACGCAAGCGCTTGTGGAAAGAAGGAGATAGCTTAATGCGTTTTTAGACGCGATATGTGAACGGCCCCTTTCACAGCATTAATGACACGTCTTCTCTATTGAAGTCAAAATATTGCCATATTTCAGACGTACAGTTCTCTTTAAGCACAGGTTCTTTGCTGTTGTCATTTTCCTCGCTTGTCTCAACTCCTGCCATTAGTTTTTATTTTCCACTCTCTGCTCTGAGCCACTAGGTTCCCCTTTGGGCCCGATCTAGCCAATAGCATAATAGCACAATAGCACCTACTGGGGAGGCGGGTATAAAGATAGTCAGGCCACATTTGATTGGTCGAATTTGGATAAACAACCTATGCATGCATGCATCACACAAATGCCTGGCACATAAAATAAATGCAATTTATTGCACCTCTCTGCGATATGGATATCGCATATACTATTATCGCAATAACGATTATTTTTCGATATATTGTGCAGCCCTACTTAAAATGTACAGCAATGGAAATATTTACATACTGAATTATCTTTCTGTTCTTGTCTTCATTGCAACCAGCAATGCAAGTTTGAGAGGTGGCACCCCGACAAATCTTGCGAGAATCACGACTTGCTTTAAGGCACGACGTCATATACATCAACAACATATGAAACAGCCTCTATGGAAGACACTAGCACGCATTTCAGACGTGAATCATGGCAGAGTCGACGAAGAAAACGAAGAAAGCGCGGTCGGAAGGGTGCAGAGACAGCTCTAACGTTAGTAACGTTAAATACAAGTACTCCACAGCGACTCTAGGGGTCGCTGTTTGAGAAAACGTAAACTGCATAGTGTGCCTTTAAGTTTTAGTAATTGGTCCCCTGAATTTTTTAACTATTCTCAACATAAAATGTAGGTTTTCAAGTATAACCACTTTGATCCATTTGATTTTGGTTAAGTAATGACAGAATGGCATAAGGTAGGCCACTGAAAAGACAACTTAGTCCACTACACTACTAATCTGATAACAATAATGGGTGACATTTAACACTATCTGAACACTTGTGTGTGTGTTGCAAATTTAGGCCTGATAAATATGTAAGTACAAACAAATCTTTCCACACTCCAATACTAAGATCACTACGCACCATAAAATTTCCATACAGAGGATCGTGATTTCAAAAGCACTGCTTGTGTGTCTGCACGCAGCGTGTACGTGTCACATGGCTAGATTGTCAGCGTGAAATCGTGATGAGTCTCAGCGGTGGAGACAGGTGAGAGGAGTGTTATTGCATCTGCCCACTCAGCCCATACCATCCTCAGTCTAAAAGACCTCTGGGAGAGTCTGCACTAAAAATACAGGCCTAATAGGGGGGTGCAATTACTGTGTGTATGCGTGCATAAGACTTTAAAGGATCTGAGCTATCATCAGTGAAATAAACTACAGTGACCTTGTCTGGAAGTAACTAGACGTACAATGAGGTGATAATTTCATAATAACAAGGTATAAGTGAGTTTTTTGTGCGTTGGGTTTTCAGGTAAACGTGATGGAGACCCAGTGGAAGAAGACAAATACAACAAAGAATCCTCGAGGGATGAGTGCCTGCTATAGACTCACCCTTTCATCTAGCGCTCACCTCAGGCCCTCGGTTCGGTGTGTGTGAGGGGGGTTACATTATGAGCATTGAACTCTTTTACAGCTCTTGCCCTGAAACAATAACCTGCTCAGAGAAGAGAAAGGATGTAAAAAGATCAGAAGACCGTGGAGAAATCAAAGAGAATCAGAGTGAACAGAGCCTGACAACCCACAAACACACACACACACACACACACACGGCCATAGAAGACAAACAAAGCAATCGTTCAAAATCATGACGTTCTTTAAAAAAACAGTGTCTGTGCCCTCTCTTATGAAACATTTCAGGCCCATATTTTTTTGTCTTAAAACCATTTCCTGTTAGCCGCTGTGCTCTGCTCTGGGTTTGTGTAAGTGACTGATGTGTTTTGTGGGTCTCTGTGGTGCTGGCTGACCCACTGATCTGATCTCATTATACCAGCCAACCCAGAATATTTCTGTATGCAGTAACACAAGCCAAACACACAGAGTGCACAAAACAACACTAGCTAAACACACAAGCTCTGCTCCAAAACCTGATGAGACGCCTATCGTTGATGCATCATGCAAATTCAAAGGCAAAATCGCAGATATCCTTCATGGAGAAAGTAATCATATTCTATTCAAAAAATGTAAGCAGTATTAAGAAATTAGCAGAAATAATAGATCTACTAAACATAGACTGTTTTAGCCAGTATATCGCTGTGCATTGTTTATCCTTAGAGTTTCATGTTGTTAGCTTAGCAACATGCTAACATGAAACTCTGAATCAATTCTGAGACAGTGGGCAAGCAAATTACATACACAATGATTAAAATGTTTTAGGTTAGTAAGATTTTTGTTAATAACTACTTTTATTCAGCAAGGATGCATTAAATTCAAAGGTTACAGTAAAGATATTTATGTTATGTGTTACAAAAGATTTTGATTTCCAAATATATGCTGTTCTTTTTAACTTTCTATTCATCAAAGAATCTTCAAAAAAATTATCTCAGTTTTCACACAAATATTAAGCAGCCCAACTGTTCTCAAAATTGACAATAATAAGAAATGTTTCTTGAGCAGCAAATCAGCATATTAGAATGATTTCTGAAGGATCATGTGACTGAAGACTGGAGTAATGATGCTGAAAAATTCAGCTTTGCATCACATGAATAAATTACATTTTAAAATATATTAAAATTGAGAGCAGCTATTTTAAATTGCAATAATATTTCATAATATTACAGTGTTTACTGTATTTTTGATTAAATAAATGCAGCCATGGTGAGAATAAGAGATTTCTTTCAAAAACATTACGGAATCATTGCAATTTTACAATCCCCAAACTTTTCAGTGGTAATTGTATACATTTAATAAACAATAGCAACTCAAAGTGCTTTACAAAGGAATAATGAAAAGACGCAAATAGTGCTAAAGATACAACTATTAATAACATCTGGGCATGAAAGATGACTATCATATACGGATACAGAGAAAAAAAAAGCATCTTTATGAAGGACAGATAAGTTGAGGAATTGTGAGGAAATAAAAACAAGAGCAAAGAAAATTTGATTTTGCCAGTGAAGGGTGTCCATTACGTAACACAATATGAGCACATTAAACCTATAGCAGGACAGCAGAAGTTCTGGGCAGCTGTCGTTCAGATCACGCATGCAGAGCAATTGTCTAATCTGACATAACACTGTTCCAGAAAGACTTCCTCCAAAAAAAGACTTGTACAGATGCACTAAAATGTGTAATACTAACACTCACATGCACACATGCAGATCTGAACAAACAGAGAGTGCTGAATGAGGTACTGAAGCTGGTAAATAGGAAAACTGTTGCAGGGACAAATATTTACACTTCCTGTGAGTTTATCGGCGGAGGTTCAGAGGGTGGTTTCAGACCTCCATTACACCTCTGCCCATCCCTAGTCTCTCTTCTTAATGAAAGAAGCTTTCACAAAAACTCCTACTGTCCAAACACGCCAAGGTGCCTTGCTGTAAATTCCCTATACAGGCAGCTTCCTATCTATGCCAGCATCCTAACCACAATGAAACTTGAGTGACTAATTTGAAACGCTGTCCTTTGGAAGCAACTCAACACACACATTGGGGGGACCAATAGTGTGTGCGTGTGTGTGGCAACTCTATATTAATTTCTATGCATTTAGAATGCGACGACATTACAGTCCCTGTTGGTGTAATGGTCAGGTGTCCCAATGGGTAGCCACTGAAACCGGCTTTGAGCAACAGGCCTCTAGTGAGTGTTTGTGAGAGACAGTGAGAGTGAGACCATATCCAGCCTGTCTATCACAACAGTCCAGCGATGTGCACATATGACCAGGGCATCCCCTTACCATATCACTGACACTGTCATGCCAACAATTAGACAAGCCCCAGAACAGCTGGATGTGAGAGTCACCATTACAAACTCACAGGGCACAGTATGTGGAGTATATGGAAAGGGCACGGTGGATATGAGATGAGTCTGAAACCGTAGAACATGATGAAAGGGTTGAACGGTTTGGCCTTTGTTTACATTTCATATAAGGCATATCTGAATATGGTAGGAGGTAGATGGAAATGGGGCACTGCTCCAAGTAGTTCCCATGAGAAACACAGAGTAGAAAGACAAATAGGAGGGAAAGGAGTGAGAAAGAGAAAAGAGAGCCTCTGTACTCAGCTGTTAGCCTAATGATAAAACTAATGAGACAGCTGACCAGTATCAGCTGTCGCTGCTCTAAATACACATACACACACACAAACACATGCTCGTTCCCATAACCCATGGATCAACACGGTTCAGTTTGTGACTGTTGGTACTAATTGCATATATGTATCAGTGGCAGCATGGAGTGGTATTTCCTGGCATATCATGGGACCTCCACAACAGCAACGCAGAGAGTGAAGACCCTCCAATAAATCCATCAGCCCATCCGCACTGCACTCGACTCAAAACACATCACTCATCGACATGGTAAAATTACACAATATACTCTTATATACTTAGATACTCTATATAATGCATTAAGGTACTTTGACTCGTGCTGATTAAGCCATTTATTTAGACAAACATTAAGATGTGCACAAAATAAGTATTTTGTGTTTGTGAGTTTCAAACATGCATTACAGCAATACTATGACAGTTGTGTCTTAATTTTATTTAAAAAAAAACCCTCAAATTAAACATCTTTATACTGCAAGTTATCTGTCATTTAAAACATGAATGATAAACAAAAGAATGAATAAAAGTTTAATGTTTTGCTAACTGAGCATTAGTGTTGAGAGAACTCAAAAACGGGGGAAAAAATCATGTCGTCTTTCTTTTCTTTTCTTTTTTTTTGCTAAGTGCAAAGCTAAATCACTGCAAAAAAAAAATATGTTCAGAGAACATAATGTTGAATTATGTTTTTTATTATGTTTTTTTTTCCACTAGCCTACTAATTTGGATGAAGAACAATAAACTTGAACATAAATTCCCTTGAAGTCTTCTCCTGTAGTCAATAATTATTTTCCTTAAAACTAATCTTTGATCACCAAGATGACATATTTAAACGATTTTTCCTGTGAAAAAAAAAATCTTCATAGCCTACCTGTAAATAGCACGAATGTAACCCACCAAGCTTGCTTCCATGGATCCATGAATATGCTAATTAGCCCCGCCTCCACACGATCATGGCAGCACAGAGATTCACTCAGCCAACTTACTGAGGTAAACGCTGCACAATGATATCGCTCTTTACAACGTCTGACAAATAACTGTAATTAATATGATTAGCCTTTTGCTTGACTATGTTATAAAACAGCTAATGTGTTGCTAATGGTACACACACCATGTTTTCATTCACCATGTCAGAGTCAGACAGCTGCCTTCTTACAATCATCAGAAATGCTTTGAACTCAGAACGTCAGTGGAGAAAGGTAGTTGATCATAACATGGAAATATTCATCATACACCCGCTATTTTGCTAAATCTACCCGATTTTTCATATCAACAGAAAAATGTACCAGGATAACCTGTCTTCTCTTGAGACTTCACTGCTTCAGAGCGATCATAGTAAATGATATGCTAAATGCACGTGATTGGTTACAAGGTAGTTTGTGACGTCAGAAACACCGCGTTTTTGAGACTGTCTTTAGATCACTGCAGTTTTAAAGAGGCAATGGTGTCGACCTATGAATTTGCACATGGTTTGTCTTAAAGCATAGTAAAAACACCACATAGACATATAAACAACATTAAAAACTTGATTTTCACCACAGGGAGACTTTAATAATAAAATATATAGGCTACACTTGATTCTCCATGATGTTTAGATATGCTTTACTGGGGGGAGGAAAAAAAGGCAAAAATGATGGTTAAGAAAAATATATGTTTGAGAATGTTTTATACAGTTCATAAGATTTAATGTTTTTGAAAGAATTCTCTCTCTCTCTGAGACTGCAATGATTTGAATAAAAATACAGTAAAAGGTGATAGTGAAATGTTATTACAATTTAACTGTTTTATATTTTATAATATTTTTTGAAATAAGTACTTTATTCCTTGTGGTGGCAAAGCTGAATTTTCAGCAGCCAGTCTTCAGAGTCACTTGATCCTTCAGAAATCATTCTAATATGCTGATTTGATGATCAAGAAACTTTCTTATTGTTGTTGTGCTGCTTAATAATCATTTTTGTGGAAACCGTGATACAGCATTTATTTACAATAGAGCATCTTTTGTAAAATTATAAATGTAATGATTGTCGCTTTTGATAATTTCATCGCATCCTTTATTAATAATTAATTTCTTTCAAAAACGGTAATGCATGTACTTAGAGAGTTGAGCAAAGTAATAAATTATTTCCATCACATCGTCATGATATTTTTCAGTATTCCTGAACATGTGGTACAGATGCCTACTCTAGACTGGGATCTGTCTGTCATAGAAACAAGAGCTGGATGTCAAAACGAAGTTAAATCTATCATTCAATTGACAATCTGATACAATTATAGGATGGATGGTTGGTTTTTCTTTAGTGGCTCCTGTTTAATCTGATGATTGCGATGGAACTGCTGAGGCATCAGCGGGACGCAGGAGCTTTGGAACTGGACGCAGATGCCGGACCCTAACGATGAGCAGGAAGTACCCCCGTCCCGTCCCGTCTCACTGCAGCCAGCAGCTCTTAAACTCCCCCAGGAGTCTCCGCTTCAGATCTCCAGCTCCCCTCCACCCCTCTCTCCCTCTCTATGAAGCTGTCAGTCGCTCTAAGATGGTTTAGAGGATCCCCTGCGATAATTCCACATTCACAAAAGCAGCCTGCAGACAATAGGCCTCTTTATACCAGTGTGTGTGTGGGTAGATTTTATTTAGCTCGCAGTCAAGCGTTTGATGAAGGGTCTGGATATGCGGGTGCAGCCCACGAGGAGGGGCATAACGGTGCTCTTCACGCGTTTAACACTGAAGGCTAGAACATATGCAACACAATAGAGATACTTATGAAAGCGGTGTGAAGAATGGAAGGATGGACAGAAGAGAGGGGTGAGGGAAAGGGGAAGAGGGTCGTTTGTACGGCCGGTCTGAAGTACATGGCACACGGTGACCTGTCATTCAAGACTCTGACAGAAGGGACACGCCCCTTCAGGAAGGTGATGGAGACGTCGACAAGAGCTGTCACTCCAAATGACACACATTCTCACTCGCATAAACACAAGCGAGCACACACGTATTGTGGTTCCCCTGCCGCAGACCCCCTGCAAGTGAACCCAAGTAAAAGAAGCTGTTGGCCTTAATATTCATTTAACGTCAGGATGTGTTTTCTGCTCGGTGAAAGGTGACAGGCATGGAGGCCATGGCTGTGTTAGTCTATCTCTCTCTCACGCACACGTTCTCATCACGCTGACACCTCAAAAGCTTAAAGTCACAGCTTGAGAGAGACATTGTGACCTCTAAACACATGAGAATACAAAATCATAATTCTTTAGTGCACGCTCAATATCTTGGTTTGGTTACCTCCTGCAAACTCACCTTCACACTCAAAGGGATAGTTTTCCCAAAAATGAAAATTCTGTCATCATTTATTAACATTCATGTCATTCCATACCTTTATGAGTTTCTTTCTTCTGTGAAACACAACAGGAGATGTTTAGCAGAATGTGCAAGTCTCTCTTTTCTGTTCATTTAAAGTGAAAGGACAAAAGAACTCCAATAAAGCATCAGAAAAAAGGGTTAATATGACTTACGGCTTTAGAAAACTGAATATAGCACACGTGATAGACTGAAAATGTAGTCATTATTCAATGAAAATTTTGCTTTGAGAATCTTACTTGAGAGCCATGGTCACAATTCACTATCACTGCATGTGAAAAAAATGGATCATGACACAGTTTATTATCTGTCATTTTGATATATTTCTATCATTTTGATTTTATTTAAATAATATTTTCAAAATGCATTTATTGAAACTGCTTATAATCAGTATAAATCTGTTAATTGTATAAAAACAATTCAATATAATCAGTTAAAAACTATGAACAAGTATTAATAAAATAGTTAAAATAGTTGAGATTGAAACAAATTTTATTTACTTAATAATAAATATAAATATCAATGTGACTAAATAACCCTGTATATATTATAAATAAACATGGTATTTAAAACAAATTCAGTTTATTAGTACCATTACAGAACTATCATACTGGTTTTATTTACATATGGCTGACAAATATATGCATCCTATTTTTTACTTGATGTTAAAAGTGGATGTACATTTTACACAGTTAAAATACATTAATCTTAAATTTAGGCCCAAATATGTTTTGAGTATGTAGGCCTATATAAAAAAAGAACAGAATGTACATGAGGGTGAGTAAATGATTAATTTTGGGGTAAACAAACCCTTTAATGAAAATCTGTGTGGCTTTGTGCACCTGAAGACAACCATGTCCTACAGGGCTCTTTTCAAATAAATGAGTGGCTAGACTGCACTGGGTTTAAAAAAAAAAAAATCAGACTCATGACTAATGAGAATAAATGGACATGCAGTCTGGTCTCTCTACTCCAGCATGCCCATCTGTCCCAATCAGAGAGTGATTGGACCGGGGACTAGCTAGGAGCACTGACGGCAGCTGGTAAACTACACCAGGTACACAGGGACTTTGGTGGGGCCCACAGTTTTAAAGGGCAGCTATTGATTTTTGAGCTCATCTGGTCTGCGATGGACATCTGCACATTAGAGTGGCACTCTGGGGCACCATGAACTGGTGTGAGCTGCTGCTCTCTCCTGGTCTGCACTGCCCAAAAAACAGTTACTCTGGGTGTCCACAGAACCTTAAACAGCGTTCAAATTTAATTTAAAAATAAAAATGCCATAAATAGCATAGAAAAAACGCCTTACATTTTGCTTACGGAGGCCTTGAATTTATTGATGTAAATACACCATTTTATGGCATATACCATAAAGTTCAATATTTGGGGTAAGTAAAGTCACGTGCCATCTTCACGGTCATTATCAGTTCAGCTGTATCACCTGTGTTTCGTTAATCATTGTGATCTGTGTTTGCATTTAAGTTCCGTCTGTTCAGTCAGTCTTTGTCTGATCCCTGTTGTATTTAGTGTGTGTTGCTGCTTGTTTTGCTGTCCTGTATATTACTCCCATTAAACCTTTGTGTTGGAAAAGATACCTTCATCTTCTTCTGTTTTCCTGCAACCACCCGTGACAGAAGATTGGACCAAAAGCTTAGAGAGTGGAAGAGGAGAACATGGGCGTTCTCCACTTCCTTGTAAATCCTGCAAATCGACTGGTGACCTGTTTCCAGGATGGCCACTAGATCGAAGAATGTCAAAGTTCCTGGAGATTTCTCAGAAGGAAAACTGGGCAGTCTTAAAGACTGCGTTCTGGTATGGACTGGACGATCATCTGCACCAGCAAGCTCCAACAGCTGTGATCCCAGGCACTTTCGCCCAATACCTGGATCATGTGGTGTGGTTGAGTGGCTTAACCTTCACCGTGAGTGAGGCTGATGATGACATCACCTCTCAACCACAAACACCAGCCAGCGTCGTCGCCACATTGACTGGACCCGTTCCTGTGCCTTCATCAGTTCCAGTCCGCTCTTCAGAGCCTGCTCCACTCTGTTCTTCAGAGTCCGCTCCACTATGCTCTCTGGAGTCCGCTCCAGGACTTCCCACTGAGCTCAGTTCGGAGCCCACTCGCCGCAGAGCCTAGTTCAGAGTCTGAGCATCTTCACGTCGTGCCTGCCGTGCCTGTCTTCAGACAAGATGGCCCCCGTCGTTCCAGAGCCTCGTCCTAAGATGGCCGCCGCCGTTCCAGAGCCTCTTCCCATCATGGCTATCGCCATTCTAGAGTCTCGTGCCGTCATTCCAGAGTCTCGTCCCGCCGAGACCACCCTTCCTGAGTCTCATCCTGTCATGGCCACTGCCATTCCAGAGCCTTGTCCCAAGATGGCCGCCCGAGCCCTCAGCGGAGATGGCCACTGCTACTCCTGAGTCTGTTCCTGAATTCCCACCCAACCTCCCTCTCCCACCTCCTCTCATCCAGCCGGCATCATCTCCTCTGCCTCCTTCAGCCCCGTCATGGTGGGCTCGCTGAGGGGCTTTCAATCCTCAGCGCCATCATGGACTGTGGATGCCCTGGATCCGACTCCACGTCCAGGATTCCTCATTGGCCCATCAGTCCACTGGCTCACCCTTGGCTTCTACCTCCTTCATCTCCGCCATGACCAATCAGTTCACCAGTTCCGCCAGGCTCCCTCGTCCCCCCCTCACCTCTGGACTGCACTCCTCTGGCTATGCCCCATCCCTTTGTCCCCCCGGCTCCATTGGACTCCTCACTCCCTTCTGCTCCTCCTTGGTCCTCAGTCCCTCTGTCTCCACCGCGCCCTTCTGTGTCCCCGTCTACGCCTCTGAAGCCCTTCTTCTGATGTTCTGCCTGCCTTCTCCAGCCCTTTGCCCACTCCTGTTGCCAGCCCTCCGCCTGCTCCTCTTCCTCCCAAACCCCCACCTTCATCTCTCTCATTACGGTGCAAGGACATGCCTTGCGGGGAGGGGCGTTCTGTCAAGAAAGTTTGAAATGGCATATATTTGAAATAGAAATCTTCTGTAACATTATAAATGCCTGTCACGTTTGATTATTTGAATGCATTGTTCAAAAGTTTATAAAGTTTATAAAACTTTTGAACAGTAGTACACACCCTAGTGAAAAATAAATGTACCAAGATGTATTTGAAATACACGTGTTTTATGCTAAGTATACAACAAACAGTTTATAAATACCCTGCAATTCTACTTTTGGTATACTAAATTGGTATACTTAAAGTCTGCTAAATTGGAACAACTAATTTTGTACTTAATGCACTTTAGTTATCCGGAAATGGTGCTGAGGTAGAACTAAAGATACACTTAAGTATATTTGAATGTGCTAAAGTGGAACTGTATACTTTAGGTAGGCCTACACTTTAAATATCTTGAATTTAAAAACTGATATAATATAGAGATCATACTATCATTACTAATAGTGATATTAGAACACATTTTAGGCTAAATATTAAGAAATGTATGTTTTCCAATATAGTACCAAATAAAGTTTAATTATAATATCAGTAAGTCTAAAGCGATATGTCAGTAAATGTTAATGGATTTGTAGTATACCTAGTATATTTGAAATACATTTGGGTATGTTTTTTTTTGTTTGTTTTTTACTAGGGCAGATTCTGCACTGCCTTTTACTGTAAAAACAGCTATAGACTATTTTCCCTAATGGTTTAACAAAACACCCTCTGTAAACCATGCTGAATATCATCAAAAGGCTTAAACTGAATCAGGATTTTTTTTTTTTTTACTAGTCTTAATCACTATTCATACTGAATGTCAAGTCACCTTTATTTATGTAGCACTTTATACAATGCAGAATTGTTTCAAATCAGCTTTACAGGGATAAACAGGAAAATACTCAATGATTCAAAAAGAGCTCCATTGAAATAAAGAAAAGACCTTTGGAGAAATCAGGAGACTGTATACATTGGGAGAATGTATTGGTGTAGTTTACATTTTTTATTACTTAAATGATTATATTTCGCATAAAAATGTCAAAAAATGCCTTAAATTGTATTCCCATAAAATGTACAGATGCCTGGAGTATGGGGCTGTGGTGCTGGAGGTTATGAGCCAATTAAATTCTGGTTAGATTTACCACTGTACACTGCAAAGTAAGCCACATCTGAAGCAGCATGTAAAAAAGAAAAAAGAGAAGATAGAGCTAAATTAGCTCAGATTAACACTGTTTCCATCAGTGGAACTATCCTGAATTGTATTAAACACATATCATTCTCAGATAAAAAAAATCTAAATATTATTAATTAGAAAAATGAAAGGAGGGAGGCTTGATAATCACCGCTGGCTTTTCTATGATTTATCCCTCCAACAAGGTTCTGTCTCACACAAAGAAATTGCTGCATACAAAAAAAAGCATGCAATACATCACTGTATCAAAGCTCTAAAAATATCCCGTCCCTATGCTCACGACTAAACTATAGGTACAAAGCAGCCTCCCTCTCACATAACATGCAAGACAGCACGTGTTTGAGTGTGCCTTTGAGCCGTTGACATCAGAAATGGAGATGTCTCAGCTGGGCTCTGAACTTATATTGCTTATTACAATGTGATCTCTGAAGATGGCAAAATCTTCTCACACTGATAACGTCAGTTCAGTCTATCACAGTTCCCTAAATAACGACTGTGAGAGTGAGCCGTGAGATTGTCTGCAGATCTATGCATCGTTGCCATATTATAGTTTTTAACTGTATCATTACCATTTTCACTATGTATCAGAATGTCACATCTGGTCATTAAAGTACCAAATAAGACAGATGACAATAACAGGTCAAAATCCTTTAAGTCTGCATGAAACAGTATATCGTAACATATATCAAAGTGAAACAGCTTCTCAAACAAGAAAAAATTTAGGGCGGGACTAGATTTTGTCCATCGGGAATTGATTGGATCGTTAAAACATTATTGTTTGCTATTGCTGTGATCTCATGTGAGTGACAGGTTGTCCCGCTCTCACGCCAAGAAGATATTTTAAAGGATGTTTAAACTGTTTTTGTCAATACAATGAAAGTCAATGGGGTCCAAAACAACACTGGACTCAAATGACTTTCATTGCATGGACAAAAATATGTATTTTTGTGTTCCACAGAAGAAAGGAAGTCATACAGGCCTGAGGATCAGTAAACAATGACAGCATTTTAATTGTGGGGTGAATTATCCTTTTAAACACAGAAAAATGGAGGTATGTAGAAAGGAAGGGAGCTGTTGGCCAGAAAATTTATTAGCATGGCTTTACATTCATGGCAATCAGAGACCTAGTTTTGCATGTACATGTGGCTGTGTGCGTAACACTGGATTGTCAGAGCTGTAATGAGTCCCATGGGAATGACCAGCTGTCTTCCAGCCAGGAAATCCACTTTACACCAGTTACTTTCCTCTTCCTTAACTCCTCTCTTCCCTCCTTTTAGTTTTCTCTCTCTTTTTCGCATCCCTCTGAGCTGTGCCAATGGTTCAGCCTTCTTAAAGAGCTGCTTCACTAACACCTGCTCAACAGTGCCCTAACACACACACACAAACACACTCAATCACATACACGCTGTTTATCGGCACTACACACTGAAGGACAGCACACTCACCATGAACTGACCCAGTCACTCCAGAACCGAATACAGTCTATTCACTTTTAAAATAGGCTTTGGTTTATTGGACTTTATTACTTCTGTATTTTATCAAGTATGTAGTACAATATGACCAAATGTATGTGGACACCCAAACACTGTAGCCATAAGTAACACAATTTTTACTAATGTGAATAAAAATTTCACCATGTCTATTTTCTAAATGCATGTTTTTTATTTCTTTTTTTTTTATGGAATATTGCAGTATTTGCTACATATGATTTATCTTTACACATTTTACACACACATACACACACACACACACACACACATATATATATATATATATATATATATATATATATTAATTTGCCCTCATAATCTTTAATCAATAACTTCCTCTCTCATGCAGCGACATCTCTTTTCTTCTCTGATGATGAGTTTACTGGTGCAAGGACGGGACAACCTGTCACTCACATGACAGCAGCAATAACATTAGACAACAAACCAATCAGTTCCCGATGGACAAAATCAAGTCCCGCCCAACATTTTTTCTTGTTTGAGAAAACATTTTGATTGGACATAGGCCTACTTGACAATAGGCAAGAAAAGTCTATCTCAATTTTTGTTTCATGTCAACTTCAAGCCTGTATCACATGGAAACTAGCCTGAAATAATTACTCACGACTCATTTAGTTAGCTAAAGCTGACAGTTGTTTTGTAAGGGCAGTATTTCCTCACCTTCACTTCCACAAACCCAAACCCACTGAACGCTCAAGCTGCACATTAGACCAAACAATCACAATGAAGCAGAGAAGGGATCAGGGCGAGGGAACCGAAAAGGTCAATATTTACTATTCCAGCCGAATAGCGATACAGGCCTGATGTTTTTGTACTTTAGTCAGGCCGTACAGGGCACCGTGGCAGTTTACAGTAGGCTAGAAGTGACGCTGCATGCCAGCAGTTAGAGAATTATACACGGCTGTCAACGGTTCCTCATCAACTCACACATGATACGGGATGTGTTTGCGAGCAGTATGTTTAACCCGCATGAGTTTGCATCACACACACCTGATGGATTGCATGTGTAAAGCAGATCCGGCAGAGGCCCCTGGGCTGGCATATACACAGCAGATCCCACAGACATTTCGCAGTGAGTAAGCGATCCTATTGCAGCATTTCAAACTCGCGCCAGGGCAAACCTCAGAATATCGAAACTACTGCATGTGGTCTTTTTCCTACGCAGACCATCGCTATTTGTTTTTCTTCAGTTCTTCTGGATTCTCATGACTATTGTGGAGATCATCTTGACTGGCCTATAACTGACCACAATCTTTGGCATGGTAACCACGTTTCCCGGCCTCGTGCCAGGGTTCTGGTGACTGCTGGCGCCATGGCGACGCAGGCTAACTGAGGGGAACGGGGAGTAAAGAGGTGATGTGTTTGTAGAGGAGTTTGAGGAACAATATTATTACAGGCAGACTGGGAACTCATGAAGAGAGAGGAGTTTGCTTGAGTGCAGTGTGTAGTTCACTGTGCCATCCAATAATATCCTGGCTACAGTTGAAAAACATTCATCAGACGCAACGAGGACACGAGACGAAGAGATTTAGGAGAGAGAGAACAAGAAATGATTCTATTGCAACACACTTCTGGTGACATTTACCCCATCATGGACTGGCTCACACACTGTGTGATGAGACCGTCCCCTGCCATACCAGTTTGATTTCTGCAGGTTTCACCTCACAGATTTAACTTCCGTGCTTTGCAGCAAAATGACAAATATGAACGAGACAAATATATAAAAGAACAAAAAATTTCCCAGTGGAGCAAATTATGTTCATAAAGCGCTATAAAAGGCAGTAGAGCTTGTCATACACTGCTCCCTAGTGGTCAAACACTTATAAGCATTCATTTTTAGATATAAGTTTAGCATGTGCAGGATGATGATGCATCAGCTAATGTGTTATTAAGGGAAATAAGGAACATTTGCTGATTTAGTTGTCATCATACCACACTAACGGGGCAAGAAACCCCCGGGGAAGTTTTTACAAAATGTATAAATGATGTTTGAAATCATCCTTTGATATCATTCTATTTATATCAACTACTGTATATCAACAATATATATATTTAAAATAGCATTTTGGCAATTTGGTTGAATAACTGGGCAATAATGATGACAGACAACGCAGAATCCCAGTAAAAGAGATTAATTTGAAAGCTAAATTTATTGACTTTACACTTTATTTTATGGTGTCTTTGTCACAGTATAATTATATATTTAAGTACTGAATTATATTAATTGACAACATGTACTTACTATATGGGTTAAAGTTAGGAATATGGTTTGGTTTAGTTTATAGGTTGCATGTAATTATGCATAATTTACTGTTATTACTGCAGTAATGTAACATACAGAAGGACACTGTACACTGTAAAAAATTTCTAACCCTCCCAAATCAAAATTTTCAAGTGACCGATAACATCTAAATTTTTCAATTGGCCCAAGTGAAATTCTTGTTGCAATAGTCTGTTAACATTGGCTCAATGAGAAATAATACGTCAGACTAATTGAAAAATTTAGATGTTATCGGTCACTTGAAATTTTTGACTTGGGGATGTAATTTTTTTTTTACAGTGTAAAATAAAGTGTTACCAAAAATAATTAATAGTAATAACATGCCATTCAGGGCATTTTAGTTCTGTCTGTTCACTTGAAAATAAAAACAATATTTTTTTTTTACTCCCCATATCTAAAAAAAACCCTCTTTATCCAACAGACACCAATTCTAGATCACCTAACCTCAAAACTTTTAGTTTCGACTGACTAAATCTCACAAATGTTGATATTTAGATTAACTCCAAAGAGCAAAGCCATTCATTATGATAGATCTAAAAAAAATAGACCCCATCTTACCTTACACATTGGTCTATAATACCAAAACGATATGTTTTAGTTTATCTACTCACAAAATATGGCTATTTCTAAAAGGCCATCAATGATTTTCATTTTTATTTTCCCCACAGAGTGTATAGTTAAGGTATTTATCAGCAGGTGCAAACAGGGCCATGTTAACCAGTCAAACCTGCTACACACCCACCACCCTCAAACCCAAACTGACACGAAAGCTTCTTAAGCATCTCCTCTAGCATGTCAAATTCTGTTTAAACAGAAGCGCAACACAACACGGCTCCACTCGTCATACCCAGCTGAAGTCTCATTGCCCCATAGTATAGTGTGAGCCAAGCGAGCTGGAGAGAATGAAGTGGAGTGTTCTTTCCTGACGTCAGCAACATCTCAGTGTCGTAAGTCTAGTGTAAATGTTTGCTCCCTGAGCATTCCCCAGCCTCCATGCACTCTTTCCACTGCGTTCTCGAAAAGACAGAACTTTTTCCCACCAAAACACGTCTCTCCAAAGACAAAATTTCAATGTGTATTTATTCAATGTGTAATTCCATCTCAAGTCGACACAAGTGCACACTAAACTTACACACACTGGTATTTTGCATGTCTTTTTGCACAATTCTAAAGCAGTTGACAAACATGTACAATCTATTGAATGGAAGCCATTTCTACCTCAGAGTTATAAAAAAGGTAACTGTGAATAAGTCACATTTCGAGATATAGCCACAATTACACTTTATTTTTTTTACTCTGACGTGGAAACAGGCTTCCAATAATGGAAGCATGCACATTTATGTATGTGCACAATAAAAATTCATTATCTATCAATTTATTAGCAAAAAACTTCTCATCTGTACCCCATCCCAAGAACTTTTCAACAAAATGTCATTGCACCAAAGTACATTCAACATTCATCAATCAGGAAAGTGCTATACTGCCATTCAATACAGTGCAAAATGAGTAATACAGAGTTGCTACAGTGATACAGCATGATGAGAGACCTCTGACTGATGTAAACTCTTCATACATACTCTCAAACATTCTGTGGTCTAAATATATAAGCAAAAGAAAAGCAATCAAGCAACATTTTTCTGGAGAAATTTTAGGCGACAAGTCCAATTTAAAGAAATCCCTGCATCACTATGGCATCTAACAGACCGTAACCAGGGTAGCACCATATTTCATTTTTGACAAGCTGCAAAAATGAGGAAATGAGGCTGCGCGGGATAGAAGTACAGTACAATTAATTATACTGTTGTTTAACAACATGCCAATTTGTTCAGCTGACGAAACATCTTTCCAGAAAAAAAAAAAAAGTTTTGAAAGTTATGTAATCTATGACCTTTATACAGTGCTATTGTAAAGACTGTAAGTCTATCCCTCAAAGCCTAATTTTTATACTGGTTAAATTCAATATAGTGTCTAACCTGGCAAAAGTTTATGGAATTGACAAAATTAATGACTAAACCCAAACAGGTTTTCCTAAATGCTGCCCCCTTTTCCAAGGGTCTCAAATGGTAACCCCGCCTCCTAACGGTTCTGATTGGTCTGATTTTTTTGTTTATAATACCCTATTTAAAAATGTGATTTCTGTCAGGTAGTAGACATTGTTTATTTTAGTCACTTACAGCAGCTTTAAATTAAGTGCATTACTGTCATAAATTTTTGCGAAATGTGATCAACAAAAAGCTACAAGTGCTACAATATAAGAATCTGCTTAACACAGTGATTATTATACAGAGAATAAATCATTACATAAGCTAATAGTGTGTTGTAGATGAGGGTCTTTAGAGAATTTAAGCATGTTCTCCATGTCTGCTCACATGTTTTATGTGTACAAAAATAGGGAGATAGAGTCCCTTGCCTATTGAACTTGACATAAAGCATGCACCATTTCATGTTTTTAGACTGTTCTCAGCACTTATGTCTATTAAGTGACTTAAGCAACATACAATATATACATTATATGTATTATTTCACCACGCAACACCTAAAATATAAACTTGGCAGGCCAGAGAAGAGCTGTTGAACTTAAGGTGTCATTACAACCAAGAAGCCCTCTTAGCAATGTCCTCTTACCAGCCCACATGATTTACTGTGACTCTCCCTCCAGTTATTCAGCCCACTTCAAGTCCTCACAGGTTATTATTGTAGACGGCATAATTTCACGTCATTTTTTAGTCTGGATGTCAGACTGTTTGAGTTAAAGACACTTATAATATGCTGACTGTTAGTCTCTTTTCTGCAGTGCTTGTTATATCAACCAACACTAATTGTTACACTTGTGATCGTCTCTTGTCAGTTGTCCTATGATCTACTACTCATATTAATGCACAAAATATTCTGAACTGGTGCAAGAACAAGTGTAACATCTGCATTCATTTGGGGTTGACTTTATGAATAATATGTCATACATTGCAAACAGGAACATGTTGACATGGCTGTGATTACCTTCATCCTTCATTGGCTAAGACTATAGCACCACCATGTGGTCTAGCAAATATTGCTATTCTTCAAACATAAAATGAATATGAATGGGAAAGGTCTTCACATACTTTAATAACCTCAATACTTTATCATACCCCAATATATGCATCTATAAATTTGGAATTAAAACCTTACACCAGGTTCATCTTATAAATAACAGTCCAGTTATGAAGTAAGCTCTAAAAGTACTGTTGCATTATAAGAGAAGGTCAATTAAAAATAATTATAATCATAAAAAAATCATAATTTCTATTGTAGACCAAAATGACGCTTTGATTTCAAGGCTAAATAAATCTGGATAAAGTCATGCTTTAAATTGTAATCAGGATCTAATTAAAATTTGTAAAGGGCTCCAAACTATTTTCTGCAGCCTCATATGGAAAAAGGCATCTCAATTTCTTTATCAGAAAGACAGGGAATGTGCAGAATTAATAGAATTCAATTCAATTCAATTTTAAATGTTATCTTTAAACATATCCTTTCTTATAAAAAATATATCCTGGAAAATAGCTATTAAAGCACAGGGCAGTCTAACTGGACTTCTATGCCATTTCATCTCAGATATTATTCTAGCTCAATTTATGTGTGACTCTCCTACAGTCCTGTATCGTCTGATTTTCTCATTAGCGGGAGCTTAAATTCAGACTAGATGTTTCTGACAGCTTTATATATATATACACACACATGTATACAAATACTTGAATTTACAAGTCAAATTAAATATTTTATTACTGCAGAGATGCTGCCAGTGATAACGGGTGAATAATGCAGCAGGGAAGTGAAAAGGCATCAGGCATCAAAGCATATCAAAGCAAAGCATTAAATAATAAAAAAATAAGACAAAAAATATATGAAACATGAAATGCATGAGTCAAAAATAAAAGGGGAAAATAGCATTCAATTTAGAGATCAGTTGGATTTTATTTGACTTTGGAACCACTTGTATGTAAATAGTATATTTACATCGGCAGTATGAACAATAAAATAAAATTTCTTATTTTGCGTCATACTGATTTTCAAAAACCTTTTTGCATATATCACTCATTTCCATCCATTGTTCAGTCTACAAATTAACTAGCGTAACAGTATTTAGGTTTTGAACCTTCTAACAAATACAGAATAGTCAAAAAAATAAAATAAAAAAATACTAAGACACAAAGTACAGGCCTTATAAGGGGAAAATAAATAATATATTCAAACCATTTAAATAAGCTTAAGCAGTAAATTAGTTTCCAGGGATCATATCTTTAATTCATTCAGTCTGTGGTCACTTATGTGCACATGCACCATCTTTTATAAATTAATCTGATAACTTAAATTTAAAAATCGCAAAACAAAACAATCTGTAAGGTATCTTTATACCTTTCTACAAAATTCATCATATCTACCACTTAAAAAATTCAAGTGTGCAAGTTCCTCCAAAATATCTATCAATGTGCAAACAGACATTACATGCATCTTCCTGAGTCTAGATCGACACGCCAAATAGGAAAATTAAAGCTCTGAATATAGTGCAATTACACATTAGCATAAAATACTCGCTCAATAAAAACAAAAAAACACTTTTTCTATCGTACGGTATGATAATACTAATTCATGAATATAGTTAAAGGCCTAAATGCCGTTACTATAATTAAGGGTCCCCCAGGTAAGTTAGGGATAGTTCACCCAAAAATTGTCATCATTTATTCCCTCTCATGTTGTTTTCAACATTTATGAGTTTTTTTGTAATATCTCATGTGTTCTACAGAATAAAAAACTCATAAAGGTTAGGAACGACCAAATTTTCATTTTTGGGTGAACTATCCCTTTAAGGGACACAATGTGAAATAGGCACCTAGACACTCCATCTGAGACACATCACAGGAACTATGCTTTGAGGTTAGACATGCTGGTCCCTCGCCATGACATGTTTAGGGTTAAGATGATGTATTCCCGACCTTATGTGCCCTGTGAAACTATGCTTCCAGACTCACGCCACCAGTAAGCGTGCGAGGCTCATGCTGATCGACACATTCCAGTTAGTGTAGGTGCTCTGCAATGAGAACATACTGCTGCCGCTCTCTCCATGTAAGGAATAAGCCATCATCCAGGCCACATACTGACTGGATGGCTGAGCTGTACCCTGATTCTGTCTGCACTGACCTCCATCTTTTGCCTTTCAGGTTCCAAGGTACTCTTTCACACATACATTCACAAACACTCTTCATCTATCATTAATCCAAGCCAGCTAACAGAGACGCCCAATGCACAGATATTTACTGTTAGCATACAATGCAAATACTAGCAATTTTGAACTGTTAAATGTTGTTATAGCTATATCTCAATGTATTCCCTTGATTTGATTTTGAGGGATTTTTGAATGCTAAGGCCACAATGTAAATGTGATGCTGAAATCAACCCAAGATAAAAGCTGAATAAACAACGCACATCAAAAACTATGATTCTAACTCTGCTACCGTCTTCAAGTCAATACAAAAACTTCTGCCCTGAATAAATCTCAAGTGCTGAAGATTTACATCCCAATACTATTTTAGACCTTTGGTGTGTGACATAAAGGTGCAGTGCTTGGTGGCTTGAATGTGTATGTACAAGTATTAAATGAAGCATAAAATCTGCAACAAACCTTCTTTGGTTATTGAATAAACATAAGAGAGATATCAATGTCTTCTGAGCAACATTCAACAAGCTCGTGAAAACAGATGAAAAATAGAACTGAAAAGAAATAAAAATGCAATTATATCAAACTGAATGAGCAGTGGAATGATAGTGACAGGTGATGTAATGTGCAAAAGAGAGGAAATGACCTCAGATCTCAGGAAATGACATCACTGCCAAGGTGTAAATTTACAGTACTATTAAAGTACTTTTTTTTGTTTGCATCTTATAGCTGAAGTGTGCAATTTCTGTGCCACAAAAGTAATGACTGATAATTCCTCCCCAAACTCACGCTATTGGTTGTGCTGATGGCATTATGTCCAGCCCAACAAGTCAGCTCAAACAAACAGTTTTTTTTTGTTCCAGTAGTGGCGCAGAAATGACTCACTCCACCTTTAAGAGGGGGCCTTTGGAGAACAAATGAACAAATTTCAAATTCATCTCTGAATTTACGGCGCACCGCACATGACATTTGATGGAAAAGTAAGATATCGTAGCCACCACCTATTAAATAGTTCCACTTTGTACTACTTTGTTGCCCCAATTTAACTAAAGCGAGGGAACGAATCAATAAACCATGGGAACAAATTAGTACAACATGGAAATCATTTACCCATAACAAGGGAAGAAAAGTTGGGAACTTTTTCATAATTCATATATATGAATACAGAGCGGAGGTCCGCACTGTTTTTAGCCTCACTCTGAATCTGAACATATTATTAGACCTGAAAAAGCTTCAATAGCTTCAGGATCTCTTCCATTTCCCTACACGGTAAGTCTAGTTTTGGAGTTTAGCTGCCTGCTCCTTCTCGACCTTCTCCTTGGCTTTCTCCTTCTCCACCAACTTCTCCTCCTTCTGCAGCATCACCATGATCTCTGCAACCTGGCTGGTGGAGATATCGACGTCCTCCTTATCGATCAGCTCTACCACCTAACATACACACACGCCAGATAAATGTCAGTCAAACTAAAATGCTGATTCAACCAAACAGGAAAAGAAGGAAAATCAATGAGTGACCAAAGAAGCCCCCATCTTGTTACCTTGAGGACATCGTCAATGTCTATCTTGCCATCCTTGTTTTCATCGAGTGCGTCTGCGATGCTGAGCAGCTTGTGTTCGGGAATACTCTGGATCTGCTTCATGACTGTAATTAGCTCGTTGATGCTTATTATATTCTCCCTGTAGGACAAGAACACACTGCATACAGGAAACGGTTGCTTGATAACACAGCGGGTAAGATGGTGGAGGATGAGTAAGTTCAATGATCAACCAATCGCATGCCAAGACAGCCGTGCAGGGTTCCCAGGAGAGACGATTGCGAGTGCTTTTGGAGTTGATACTAATCGTAATTAGAAATTGATTCTCGAATCTGTAAGAATTTTTCACTAAATCATTCAAGCCTTTTTTGTAGCTTCACAGAGGACTAAAATAAAGGCCTTAAAATAATTGATCCGTGTTTTACCTGCAGTACTGAGAACAATGAACAAGAGGAAGATTTCAGAGAACAATCGTAATCTCACAGCTGATTAAATCCATAATAACCAGCATTAACTAAATAAACAGGACTAGTAAAAGAAATGACAAGCAAACCGATGATGGATTAAAATATTCAATCAAATGAAATCACACTTTAGACCCCCTAAAATATTTAGTATTTGTTAAATAGGGATGCTCCGAAATTTCGGCTGCCGAAAATGATCGGCCGATAATGTTTTTTCCGGTACTATGTAGTAGCATACTTGTTTCTGTTTGGAATAGCCCTACTGTACTGTAAAGGTGATGATACACAGGGCAACTTTTTGAGCAATGTTGCTGGGCAATGTTGCCATCAACGGGCAACCAGATGAGACACAGGGCCCACGACCAATCTAAATTATCCAGATAGAAATATATTGCCCATCTTCAATGGGAAAGTGCCCAAGCAACAATCGCTCGGCAAGATTGCCCAGCAACATTGCTCAAAAAGTTGCCCTGTGTATCATCACCTTAACAGTGTAGTATAGCTGTGCTGGGCAACCCTGGTAAAATGACACTACCCTCGTTCACTGATGCGCTCCCTGCTACGCTTTGCTCACATGCTCTGATAATATATAATGGATAATATCATGGATAATTGGTCAAAAAATAAATCTGTTAAATCTGATTCTGTTGCATAGAACGGAATAAATAATAATATATTTTACTGTCAAATTTTAGTGTTACTTTAAAAAAAGTGTGGATTTTATTTGATTGGCTTGTATCTTTTAGTATCATTACAATTATTGAACTTTCAAATAATTTTCGGTTTCCGTCCAAGTGCATCCAGAATTTTCGGGTGTGGACCAGAATTTTCATTTCGGTGCATCCCTAGTGTTAATTTTTTTTTAATTCATTCTTTTGATGTGGAAACGAAACAGAAGGCGAGAGGTCACTCCTGTGCTTACCTTGGCAAGTCACTATGTTTCTCAAAGAACAATCTAAAAAACAACAAAAAATGATTTTTATTTGGACTGGGAACCCTTTTTTTGGTTCGTGTTTACAACCTTTAAGGTCATTCTTCCACCACCATTTTACTGTGTTGATTACAACTGCTCATCATGCATTACTGATGATGTAACGTGGATACTCCCATGCACTCACACACAAAAACCAAAATCGCCATTACCAAAGTCTCTTACCCAATTGGTGGTGTGGTGCTGCTGTCCATCTGTCCGTCTAACACCACCTTGTCCTTCTCCAGCTCAGTGATGATCTTATCCACTCTTCCAATCATTCGGTTGACTCGCTTTAACAGACGTTGACTTGCCTTAGACTCCTCCACCACTTTCTCCTGTCCTGTCTTGGATAGCTCTCGCTTTATCTCCTCAAGGTCCTGTAGAGAAACACAGTGGATCACACGTTTAAATGTTTACGACAGAAATGAAAATGAACCGTTTGTTAATGATAGTCTCTCTTGGATGGCACACCTCGCTGTACTCCTGCACATCATCCTTTAGTTCCTCCAGCTCCTCTTTCTCTTTGGTGAGGAGATTCTTCTGCTGCTTCAGTTTGGTGCAGGCGTCATTCAGCATGTCAATCTCCTCCTTAGTGATCTCCTCCCCCTGAAAAATGACACACGCAGTGTCCATCAATACTCACTCCTATGAACGCACACATTTACATACATGCACAGCAGTGTTGGGGAAACTTTGAATCAGTGATAGATTTTTGGTGAGAGTTAGGTACAAATGCCAGAAATTGTATAAAGTCTATAACAAATACTTTTAGGGATGAAATGTATATAAAATGGATGGAAATTCTTTGTAACTTTTTTTATTAATTAGCTAAAGCTATTTTTCCAAATAAAATAACTAAATAGTATCATTATCTATTCCAAAGCCTTGCTAAAATCACTGTGGGTTCGGCTCCCTATAGTCACCAATATTCAAGCTACACGGTAGTTTTACTACCCTTGTTTTATTAAATGATTATTTTATTAACTATTTGCCACTAAACCTATGAGGATTTTGATTAGATGGCATAGCACTAAATATATAATTTATACACAATAAATAATATAGATATATACAATTAACTGTATAAAAACGTTCTATATAACTGATTTGAATACATGATGATAAACAGCAGCATTTCATTTATGGTATGAACTGTGCACAAACTGATGCATATCTAAATGATGAATACTCTCACTATCGCATATATTCTTGCTGAGAACATTTGATTATTGCCTCAGCTTGCTTTGTCGTAAGACAACGCAATAACAAAATTGTCAATCTACACTGCTGCTTGATGGAATTTGGAGTTGGTAAGTTTTTAAGTCTTTAAAACAGTTGTCTAACATTATAAATGTATTTTCCTGTCACTGTATATGAATCCTTGCTGAATAAAAGTACATAAAAAAATCAAATCAAATAATAATAATAATTCTTACTGACCCCACACTTTTTAATGGTAGTGCAACTTGTTATTGGAAAAGCAACACTGGTTTGAAACCATTTGAACTACAGGTCACACTTTTGAAAAGTGTAGTAAAGTTACTCCCCAACACTGATGCAGAGACATAAGAGGATCAGTCAGAGGAAAGGAAGGTCTTCCATTCAGCAAAAGTGATTACAGAAAGGTCACTAAAACCAACTGAAACACATCGTAAGGCTTATGCAGTGGGCCTCTGAGCCACGTAAGACAAACAACCATTAGGATTTCTGCATCTTACATATGCACTGTCCTACAGGCTCACACATACTCATAAAGGAACAGAGAATTGGAGTGAAGTGGAAAGGAGGACGCAGGCATAACCACACAAGACTTCTGCTCTTTCAAATCACTGTATTCACGCAACAGTATGTGCATTTGATTTTTGTGCCTGTTATGCTGTAAATAACAAGCGTTACAAGAGTCTAAGCCTAACCCTAAACCAACAGTTCAGATTATGAAACTGTACATGAGGGAAAAGCACACAGTAAAGTGACTAGGAGAGCAGAGCGTCAGTGTGGTAGTCTCCAGATGGGGAGCAGTTCAGCATCTAACCTGAATGCGCAGATACCTCTGCCACTGCTCGAACTGGAGAAATAAACACGCAAAATAATACACAACACATAATAACAGAGAAAGAGCCATTCCTGTAACATGACAGCAAACAAACAACAAACACAGTCATAAGTAACACCAGAGAAGGTATGAAGGACAAATGCAGAGCTTAATATCACCGTCAGAATTATTGTCATGTAAACTGCAAGTAACGGCATTAAGTCCTGCCTTAACTTATTGCTCTGGAAAGTTGAAGTGCGTTAGCTGAAATCATTTAATATAAAAGACGTGGTTGGTCCTGCTAAACCATTTTTGGTATTGTAGTACAAAAAAAGTATATTAGCAGTTTTGGATGTTTCTGTTTTTCCCCATTCAAGCAGAATGGGGCTATATTTGGTATCTTGGTATCAAATAAGTTTATTTCCAAGATAGAAAATAGCTGACTGAAGGCATGTCCAAAAGGGCCATTGAGTGGACTGACTTGCATTAAAAGGGTTATAAAAATACTTTATAATAGCTTACATCACTCATATTAGCAAATATTATTTTATAATGGTTAACAGTGCATTAGTAAAGAACACTTTCCTTCAAATGTTTGGGGTCAGTAAGATTGTTTTAATGTTTTGGAAAGAAGTCAAAAATTGATCAAAAATACAGTCAAAAAAGTAATACTGTGAAATGTTCCAATTTAAAATGACTGTTTAAATATTTTTGTGGAAACTGATACATTTTTTCAGGATTCTTTGATGCATAAAGTTCAAAAGAACAGCATTTGTAACATTTTAAATGACTTTACCTGTCCCTTTTGAAAAATAAAATGCACCCTTTGCTGAATTTGAATATTAATTTCTTTCTTTTTTTAAATACTGACCCCCAAATTTTGAACAGTAGTGCACATTTACAAAGTTCATCATCACTGTTTTGTGTCAAGTTTTGTGTCTTAATAATGTTTCATAAAAGCTTTAACAACACATCTCCAAAGTTTAAGTAGATTTAAGAGAAGAAACTATCTTTGTGTCATTTTGTTACCTTAATACCCTCCAGCACTGGTGCAGTATCTCGTAGTGTTTCTGAATGGATGGCCACGTCCACGCTGGAAAGAGAATGTTCTGCATCCACCCGTCGTTTTGCTTCCAACTCCACCATCTCACCCTCCTGGAAACACATATGAACCTTTCATAAACATTTCAACTATACAACAGGTATCACTGCCAGACTGAGAGTGACTGTAATGACCTGTGCGGCCAGTTCCTTCACTTTCTCTGCAGCATCTGCCAGTCTCTCCAGCTCCCGCTCTCTGTTTTCCTCTCGGATGGCTGCCTCTTCCTGTAGCGTGGCCTCCAGCTTGGTCTTGTTATCCACTTTAGAAAAGTCCAGCTCTGCCACCTTCATCTGCGCTTCTTTAGCCTGTGAAAGCACACGTGACCAAACACACTCATTTTACCAGAAAAATCTGTATGTATATGACTATATTTTTCATGAACCTAACCTATATTTAAATGCAATTTTTGTATGTTCTGTATTGTCCAGCTGTACTGTGTGCATACCATAATCTCTGGCAGGTTCTGTAGTGTGGTTTTAAGTTGGTCTGCAGGGGACAATGTGTCTGGCAGGAACATGGCTCGGGACAGCAGCAGAAGAGATGTGGGGATGTGTTGATTGAGATGAAGCTCCAACCACTGTCATGATCGGAAATGTGAAATACATGATGAGAAGACGTATGACTGGGGAGTAATAATAACAGAGGGATGTGGAGCATGTGTTACCTGTTTAAGCTGCTCTCGAAGTCTCTCCTCCGTCACACCCAGAGCTCTCATCCCTCTCACACGACACGCTGACTGCAGCTCGTTCACATTCAGACTGTCCACTCCCTCATCTGCTATCAGCTGTCAATCACACATGTGCAAAGAAATCAGCTAGGAATAAACTGATATAGACATTCTAGCCAATATGATTGCTGATAATTGTTTTAATTTGCTTTGAACTCTTATACACCAAATACATAATGACACAAAAACCTAAGTACTTTAATGGTTTTAATTCCTTTTTGAAATTTCACAAATGTGGCCACTATGAGTAGTTGAATTTTTTTTTATGTATACACACTACTGTTTGAATTTTTTTTTAAAGAAATTAATACTTTTAAGCAGCAAGGATGCATTCAATTGATCAAAAGACACAGTTAAAACATTTATAATGTAACAAAAGATTTCTGTTTGAAAAAAATGCTTTACTTTTAAACTTTCTATTGATCAAACAATCATGAAAAATATTGTATCTCAGTTTCCACAAAAGCAGCACAACTGATTTCAAGGTTTATAATAATAGGAAGTGTTTCTTGAGCACCAATTCAGCATATTAGAATGATTTCTGAAGGATCATGTGACTCTGAAGACTGGAGTAATAATGCTAAAAATTCAGCTTTGCATCACATAAAATAAATCACATTTTAAAATAATATTAAAATACAAAACAGTTAAAATTGTAATAATATTTCACAATGTTACTGTTTTTACTGTATTTTTGATCAAAAAAAATGCAGCCTTGCTGACACAGGAGACGTCTTTTAAAAAAAAATTGGTAACACTTTAGTTTAGGATGCAATTCTCACTATTAACTAGTTGCTTGTTATCATGCATATTACTAGAATATTTGCTGTTTATTAGTACTTATAAAGCTCATATTAATGCCTTATTCTGCATAACCATATTCTACATCACTATTCCTATCCAATACCTAAACTTAACAACTACCTTACTATTAATGAACAGTAATTAGGAGTTTATTGAGGAAAAAGTCATAGTTACTAGTTAGTTAATAGTGAGAATTGGACATTAAACTAAAGTGAGACCAAAAAGTAAGGCTGAGTAAGGACAAGTTCTAACCTTGTCGTCTGCACGGATGGCTCTGAGTTTCATGATAAGCTGGAAGCGCAAGAAATTGTTGGTTCCAATGGACTGTAGCTCCAGCAGCTTGCACAAGGCCACCAGCTGCGGCCGTGTCAGATTATCTAAGGTCAGTTCATCCTCAAACAGCTTAGAGAAACGTATGATCTGCTCATTGCTGGGTCTCTCTCCAGAGTCTCGTATCTGGGTGGGAATAGGAAGGGGAAGAGAGAGCAAAATAAGTTCTCATTCATAGCACTTATGAGTATAGTCTCGTCTAAGAGCACTTTATGAGAATCACCACATGGTGGCAATACAGAGCTGAGTTTTGAATCACATGGAGAAGCAGCAGAGTTGTTTTTTAGGATGAGAGCTGAGCATGCGTGACCATCATCTACCTTCTGAAAGAAAGTGGAGAACTCCTCAGTTACATTGCCTTTAGCTGCTTTGTTTCTTAGTGCAATCTCCTCAATTGTATCCTGCAAGAACTTGGCCATCTCTAACTTCACTCTCAGCTCCTTTTTCAGTCTTTCCTCCTGCAAAACACACACACACACACACACACACACACACACACACACAGAGCATGAGAGCGAGATATTATATGATGATGTCACATAGGTTTGGCGTAAGAGGCATCACTAAGACAGAAATACAATTAAAGTTTTTACGGATTAAAACTCAAAAGGTCAGCATACCTTTATAGACTGTGTCTCAAAGGTGGAAGGCAACATGTTTGGGAAAAGCTTCACTGCAATAGGAAGCAGAAACTCCATAAATGGAACGATGATAAAGACCAAAAAGGGCACAAGCCGGAAGACATCTGCACACGTCCTCAGGAACTGCAATTAACATGAGACAGCAGTGATGTTAGCAAATGGCTGCTTAAGTGATGAAACGTAATTATTGATCAGAGATGATATGCCTAGCGTCTAGACCTAATAGTGAAGTAAAAACCCTAATGGTGCTTTTAAAAAATTATATAATATCAATCATTGTGTTAGAATACTAGATAAATACTAGAAAAAAAAAAAGTTTTTTAACATGACCGTGGTTATGTTTAGGTATGATTCACTCCTGCATTTAACAAAAAAGGTAAAAAATTGACAGATCTAAAACTTCATATAAAACAAAATAAAGAATCATGGACAAATCATGATGATACCACCAGAGACCAACAAAAGTCAGGCCATCATCCACTCTGTATGTCAAGAACTGACTTCATCCATCAAGCCATATCTAATAGTTGATGAAACATGATGAATTTAGAAAATGAGAGGTTAGATAACAAAGGAGCTTCAGCTTTATAAGAGGGGTCCCTGCTCTACTTATTCCACCTGTGTGTCAGCGGCCCTATAGGAAAGAATTTAAACCAGGCAGGCCTGAAAAGAGCCTTTGTGTTTGGCCCATTGACATGTATATCACCACAGACAGAGACAGAGAGCATGTGAGGGGGAAGAGAAGAGGAAAACAGGGAGGCCTGGAGTGTGAAATATTCAGGGAAAGAGTGAGTGAGGATGGAGAAAGAGAGTGAGGGCATTCCAAAGGAAGAGGCAGGGAGAGAGCAGGACAGAGGGCTTGGGAAGGGGGTTTGATGACTGACATCAAAAGCTGAAGGAACCCACGCTGTGCGAGGCCAGTTGTGAATAGGCAGGATTAAGGATGAAGCAGGTCAGAAGAATGGCGAGAGTGAGGTGAGACAGATGCTAGCTGAGGCCGAGGCATTAGCATACCTCACAATTCTAATGTTGACAGAGCACAAAATATAAAGAAAACTTCAGTAAGCTCTTGATAACAACTAACCATGACTACCTAAACACGAGTATTACACTAGCTGTGGATGTTTTAAGATCAAATGCTGTGGGAAAACTATCTACCAATGCTTTAGGAATGTGATAATATGATTTTAGCTTATTTTAAGTTTTTTTTAAGAAAACGTTAAAGGTGCTTGCCCGTGCAAAAGCTTGATGGTTTAACATTTATAGCCATAAATAATAGCATTTTAATTTTACATTTGCACTGTAAAATAATAATAATGGTTTCATAAATACACATTTTAAATTTTACATATTAAGTATAAAACAGTTTAACATTTTGATTAATAACTTAATTTAGTCGCATTAGCAGTTGTACTAGTAGTAAAAAATAATACATTAATTTTACAGTGCAATTATTATTATTATAGCCCTACAAACAAGAACAGCAAATCTGAAGCTTTAACACAACAACAAAAACACTTAATTTATACGTTACTAAGTATAAGCAATAATAGTGATACATTCGTTAAAATGGCCCCTTTTAGCTTGCAGCAAATGATTTCAAAATATTTTCCAGGGAACACTACGTTTTTGTAAGTGGTATTTCTATCTCTGTAGCTTCATATAACCATCACCAGAGCGAAACCAAACATAACTCCTTGATAATATTGCCATGGCTATGGAAAAATGATAGGGGTAATGTAATGGATTAATAATGTTGGGCATTAATATCCTAGCAACCCAAAGATAGACCGTTTGTTCGGAGAGTGAGAGACATTTCCAGTACATAGTGACTTAGAATGCAATAAAGGCTTCATACGGTTATAGATAGTCACTAGAGTGTCAATTTACAGCAGGCCGAGTCATGAGACCGTCTGAGAATTTTGAGGCTGGGAAGGTATTAGCACTGTGCTAACAGAGACGACGTGTAATAAAACATGTGATAGCTACAATCAGCTGTGTGCTTGAAAACTCAAATACAATACAGAAGAGCAGTAACATGGTCATTCAGAAATCATGATATACTGATTTAGTGCTCGAGAAACATTTCTTATTATTATCAATGTTGAAAACAGGTGTTAGGCTTAATATTTTTGTGGAAACTGTGATAATTTTTGATGAATAGAAGTTTAAAATAACAGCATTTATTTGAAATAGTAATCTTTTGTAACATTATTAACGCCTTTAGGGTCCATTCTGAATAATTGAATCGGTCCTTGCTGAAATAAAACAAATAAATGAAAATGGAACTGGCCCCAAACATTTGAATCGAATTGACCCGGCAGTACAGACTATGTTTTTTTCTTAAAATGTGAGCTTCTCTGCTTGTCGTGTAAAAACATTATCCATGTTGCCATGACTAATAGGGTGATCTGAGTAGTTTCTCACTGGCCCAAGTCAAAGTCCTTAATAGGTTTATTTTTTCACCTATTTTATTGTTCGCCAGGTTGAAATTTTAAGTTTGATAGCTCAATAAAGGTAATAGCACCTAATGAACATAAAACTAATGCACATGGGCCTCAAATAACCTCACTTTTACTTATGTCCTAGGGACAACATATCTCCGGGGGGCATCGCTTTACTGGAGTCAACCTGGGCTAGTGGCCAACTAGGTGCCAAAGTGAGCTGTATTGATCTATCAATCATTAAACTACACAGAAAGGGAGAGATAAAGAATAGGAAGGCATGATAGAAAACCACACCTATCTTATGTAACTATGTAAGTTAAAATAACAAAAGTAGAGCTCTTCTAAATCGGCACTTACAAGTAACAACTAGAGGGACCGGGACGTCTGCAGGGTTATAAAATGCTGGTTGAATTTTTTGAATGGATGGATGGTTGAAAATTTGGATGGATGGATGGTTGAATTTTTGGATAAAATAATTTTTTGGATGGATGAATGGTTGAATTTTCTGGATAGATGGATGGTTAACATTTTTGGATGGATGGTTGCATTTTTTTTAATGAATGGATAGGATTAAATATATCTATAACTAAATCTAAATATTATTTAATTTTGTTTAAAAGTGATGTTAAATTGGACCCAAAAGGATCATCTTATAGGCATAGTTCACCCAAAAATAAAAAAATCTGTCATCATTTACTCACCCATATGTTTTGATCAAATTTGCTAAAAACATTTACATTTACATACTAACATTTTCTGAAGAGACTCAATCGCTTTATATGATGAACAGATTGAAATTAGGTTTTTATTCACATACAAACATTGATCACAGAACATAAACAGAAGCTCAGCCAAACTTGCTTGAGCACGAGAACAAACCTTATTGTTTCTTGCTGAAGCTCAAACTTGCTGCATAGCATGAGAATGAACCTCAATGGTTCTGTTCTTGTACGTCAAGTGAACATGCTTGAGCTTCCGTTTACCACAACTGTTGATGTTTATATGTGAATAAAAGCCTAAATTAAATCCGTTCAGAGTATTAAACGATTATGTCTCTTCAGAAAATTTGGGCAAAACCATTCAAATCATATGAATTAGTTTTACAATCTCTTCATGAACTTTTTGAAATGTCAAAGTGGTAGTTGCGTAGCTGTCAATGGAAGGACAGAAACCAAAGTCTTACAGGTTTGGAAAGACATGAGGGTGAGTAAATGATGACAGAATATTTTTTATTTTTGGGTGAACTAACCCTTTAAAGGGTCCAGGAATCCCAGAAGTCATGTGAGCTGGTTAGAATGTATTCAGTTTCCACTTGCCTTCTGACTTACAGAGTAATCTCTAATGACTTTTCCCTGAAGACTCAGCAGGGCACTAATTTAAATCATTCAGCTATAGAAGAGATCCAGGCAGGCTTTATAGGACTGGGATTAAACTACGGAAGAATTCTAATCTTCAACTCCAAATCCTACTATATACGACTTAATTACATTACACTGGGTTAAAACCATAGGGCAATGACAGACAAACAAACCATTTAAATTACACCATGAAACTGGCAGGTCAAAGACAGTTATACAATTTGAGTTTCCTTGTATTTTCTATAAAAAAATTATAGATCCAAATTTGAAATGTGTTCAACAGAGTTCAACTTTGTCTAATGTTCCAATCTGATTGGCTAGCTGCTACGCAACTTCCAGGAGTCAGGGTACAGTTATTATCTAATACGTACTGGCACGGAGGGAGACTGATTGGGAAGGTGCATCCTATCAGCCTATCATCCTATCAGAAGAAGATCCTATCAACTCAGTCATCCAATGGCTATCTTTCAGACACTCTAGGACAGGGTTTTTCCACACTTTTTGAGGCCAAGGACACCCAAATATAAGGATTCCTTTGTGAAAGACCCCACTCCTAAAATATGAAATGTAACTATAAATACCAGAAATAGCAGATAGAAAAATAGTTAACGTGACATAAATACCAAATAAATGTTACAAAATTTTCTCTTTCTGTTTTTTCTGAATTCTTTTTTAACTTTTTTTTTTTTAATTGAAATTTTATTTCTGTGAATTGATGCTACTAAATTGCACACTAGAATCAGTGCCAACCCCTTAAAAAGCCTTATTTAATTTTGTATATACCTGTCTCCTCTCTCGGCGTGACAGAATGTGTCCGTTCAGCACCCTCCAGAGCATCCGCACAGAGATGGTCGTGTCTATCCACAACAAGCGGAACCCGTGATAATAGTGCTTCACTTCATCAATCACGCGTTGACGTATTGTCCGTCGCACAGGTCCTGCATCCACTGTCGGACTGTACACCGGTCCTCCCTCTTCAAGCTTTTTATTGCGATCTTTCAGTGTACGCAAAGAACGCTCTACCTTTGAATCATCATGGAGACGGCCTGTAGTGTGTACCCACCGGACTGGGGTATTCTGTGGCCAGGCTAGCGTCCTGGGATATGTGGAGTGGGTGTGCACAGGCAGGGCAGGGTCAGGTACGAAGATGGCGCAGTAAAGGCGAGGTGACCTGGACAAGCGCTGCTGAAGTGCTGATGAATTGTCAAGGTACAGGACAGATGAGGCATGAGGCCACATGCTGCCTCCAAGAACACCATGACTGCTGAAAACAGACATCATTCATCAGTCTACAATCTTTCAATAAAGACCCAATTTGAAAGAATCAAAATGAAAACAGTACAATATATTTAATATTGATTATATAAAAGAGTTCAATAAACAACATTTTAGGCACAACATTTTCTGTTTTGTTTATTGAATGATTCAATGACTGAATGAATCAGCCATTTGAACTAATCGTGACTCAATTACTTGACTTGCCGCCACCTCCAAACGGATTTAGTTTCTTATTTAAAGTAGGCTATCATTTAATTTTTTTTTTTAAATCATTACATAACGAAATACATTTTTTTTATTACATGTATATTTTAAATATTTCATTTTTTAAATCTTTTTTCTTAATTATGACATTATAACTTCATATGATGTTATTGACCCAATGTTCATTTCCATTTACCTGTTTGTGGCTAACCGCAGTGCAGTGCAGTTAAAGCATATGCCTTCTGACAACTTTCCTGAAAGAGAGTAAGAGACAAGAAAAAACATCAGATATCATAAATATATCACACAGTACACATATGAGACTACTATAAGGATGGACCCACAAAGTTATGTTACATAGCTCCAAGAACATCATGCCCAAACATCTAAAGGTACAAACCAGTGTCCTAAGCTTGCTCTTGTAATGCATTTGGGTGTTTATACATGGTAAGATGATATGATAACATAAGAGGGTCATAAAGAGTGCTAGAGGATACATGCCAGCACAGGATCATGGAAAAGGACAGAGTAAATACTTGGTCTCATGCCACTTCTGCAAGCAGAGCCAGGGAAAAAAAATTCACCTCTGCCAATCAAAAGGTCGGACACACAAAAGAAGGTGTGTAAGGTCCCAGGTGTGATTGTATCAGAAAAAGAGCAATGGAGGAACTTATGCAAAATACTTTACATCAACAAACCTTAATTTTTAAACCAAACTTTTTAATTCCAGGAACCAATAAACTTGAGATTTCAATTTATTTTCTTAATATTTAAGAAAATGTTATAAAGACAACAAAATTGCATTTAAGTGTTTCCAAAATGTAATAACTGGCATTGTACTAAAGCAAATTATCGTTGGAAAACATTAACTTAAGTTAAGAGTGTAGCCTATCTGTAGCCTAGCCTATCAGCCTATCTATGAAACTATATTTCCAAAACTATATGCATATTTGTTGTTTACCCTCACTGTTAAAAACCACATCTTTAGACAGATAAAAAAAAAACTGCAATTGATCAATTAATCAGTTTTTTTAAAAGCAGAATTAAATGTATTGTTAAATATCTAATAGATCTTAAATCTAATCTTAACAAACATTAGCTAGGACGGCCCTAAAATACATTTTGTAAAAAAAAGAAGAAGAAAATCTTTCACATTTTTGCCGACCCCCTGAAACCCCCTTGCTTTATTAATTCCTAAATAGCTAATATTTTTACTCTTCAATCTTTATTGATCTAATGTTGTTATGTTATGGAATGTGCAGCGACAAAATATATTACTTGGTCTTGCTGTTAAGCTATAAGAGCACCAGCCTATGCTTGAATATTACTCATTTAAAATTATTTTATCCAGCTATTGAAAACACCATCTCAATACAGGTTACATCAGGATACAGACCTCACGCAAAAACACTGCATTCACTAGAATCACTACAGTGAAGAGTTTACATAGCTCACTTTTTTTTTTTTCTTGGATGGATGCTTGTTATATAAACCACACAATCAGCTGTTCAAGAGTCGCATTTCACGGGTTATGACCTTCACAAGCAAGCTCGACATATGTGACAAAGTAGGATACCCGAGGATGACCGAGCAGATTTAAGTCTAACTCAAGATAAAGTTAGTAACAGCTCTTCAGCAGGAGAAAAGAGGGTAAAGTCTGAATATCCAATATGAGGAAACCACCGAACTTGAGGTGAAGGGAATTGCATTGTGGAAGTGGATTGCAAGAAAATAGTACCAAATCCATATGCAAAAGTGCTATATTTTTGTTTATAGTTAAATCTATAATAATCAAATATCTCATTATTCAACCCACTGTTCCTTTTTAACAAACCCATTTTCTGTTGAAAGCATGTGTTCACCTGAGAAACAAAGTAGAATATGACTCTCCTGTATCAAAACTTGGATGTGCCAAGATGAGCCATCAGATCAAGATCACATTTCAACCTAAACAACTTTTACTATACCAAGAAATCAGAATTAAATATGTCTATTCAAAGACCTAAACCAGATAAACCTCCTGATATTGTGTCATTATCATACTTCATCCTATCCCAGTTTTAAAAGCAGAGATATTGGGTTGAGTTTTTCGAACCGTGTCAGCCAGGTGTGTTGCGCTAGGTTTGATGTGAGTGATGCAAAACGGCATTAGTTCTTGCATGTCTCCAAGAGTCATGTGTAAAGTTCAAATATGTGGAAGTTCAAATGACATTTGATAGATTTAACATTCTTGGATGAACCTCTTTAAAAAGGAAAAGTGAAGGAGTGGACTATAGCTTCAGGATGTCCTTCTACTTACAGTAAATATAGCTTCAGGAAACTCCCTTATCTGGAGTAAGCCAGTAAAGCTATTCTCACCCAATCTGTCTGTATCCCACACATGCACATAAGCATACTGTTTCCCTTTCCCTGAAGTACAGCAATTTATCAAATCTGACTTCCTCTTGAACCATTTCCCTCATGCAATCTCTACTACATATACTTAACAGTCTCATGATTCTCGGACTTATCCAATCAGAGACAAAGGAGGAGGCCAGACTTCATAATTAATCCATTCTCATCCCACTTACCTTTAGTACTATGGCATAGGACCTTTGTTCCAATGCCCCGGTGAAGCCTAATCTCTGTCTTGCTTGCCACAATGTTTGTTGCACATGTAAGACCCTTGGCCAAGTTCCCCCGGTGCAACCTAATCCTATTGAAGCCAGGATGTTCACATTGAAGAATAAATGCTTTCGGTCTACTTTCTCTCTCTATATTTAGCTCTATAAGATTTCTGGCCTCACATCTCAAGGTCAGTCAACTTCTGACTGAAGGCCTGAGATCTCTATCCGCTTGTTAGTCTTCTTGTATTTGCATGTAGACAACTAAGTTCTCTGAATAGTATGCTCTTAAAGATGAAGGTTTCAAATCAGAGATTTCACAGTGAGGCCATAAAAGAACCGTTCTTAAAATAATTTTAATAATCTAAAGAACACTTTTTCCACTATAAAGAACCTTTATTTATAAGAGTGTAGAATAGAATAGAACAGAATAGAATAAAGTCAAAGAATCAAGGGACTGTACATTTAAAATCAAACACGGCCTGCATATAATGATGACGTTGAAGGAACCTGAACTTGGAGAGCTGTAAAGGATCATGGGTGTTGACTAAGTTCCTTTAAGGGTGGAGAAAAAAAAAAAACAACTTCGTGGTCACAAATCGTCCTTTCTGTTATAGGTATTAGAAACTACACAAGCACAACAGATCCAGGGTGTGTCTAGGATTGAGTTGAAGAAAGAGTCGTCATATAAGGGTAGGTCTACAAAATGATTTTATTCCGAAAACTGCTTCAAATATTCAGATATGTCTTTTAAGTAACAGATTGGCTGATCTTATGGATAGGAGTAGTTGGTTTAAATGTACAGGGTGTCGTTTTTTTATGTCAAAATGCTTTCCACTATCCTAGCTTAATGTGTAAAGTCAGCTAATAAGCAATTCATATAGACTGACTTTCCTAAAGAATGTAAACAATGTTCAAGCAATCCAACCAAGGTGTTCCATAATGCTATCCGTTAACATTCCCATTCGTTTCAACAGCAGAAAACACATCCTGCATGCTGACATATTGGCACATGGGCAATTAATTCTGGGCACAACATCTGGGGCCGTATTCACAAAGAATTTTAAGGCTAAAAGTAGCTCCTAACTGGCGAATTTAGGAGCAACTCCTAAAAATAATGGGCGTGTCTCTCGTAACTTTAGGACTCCTAATTTTTTTGACTAAGAGTAATTCACAAAGCATTTTAGCCCTAAAAGTAGCACCTAAGCCTGGGACAGCTTAAAAGAAGTCGAGAGGACTCCTAACTCACTAAGACCGATTCACAAACCGCTTTTTGTGGCATTTCACGTTGCGATGTTTTGAAATGCGTACGCGGCGGCTACAGGAGCTTCCAATCGCGAGGGAACAATTTTGCATTGTAGGCATAACTAGGGATGCAATAACGCCACCAACAACAACCAAAACTAGGCTACTCATTCATTGCATGTAAACTCATTGTAACGTTTGATTGTGAATCAAATTAAAATGTTCTTCTCTTTGCAAACATAGGCAGAGGCATATAGTGACAGATTAATTCAATAATGTTGCAAAGATATTGCATCAATCCATATGTTTCATTAGGCTACTAGGCTATTTGTTTTTCCTTACTCTTTATTCATTTAGGCTATTTATTCAGTTATTCATCATCTTCCGTCCTTCGCACTACTTGTGTAGCGCACGCATTCTCAGACCTGTCACCTGTCAATCATCATCGTAGGGGAGGGGTTTGGAATCATTCCCGCGTTACAATCATCAGCCAATCAAGGTGGTCACTTCAGTCCAGCTCGTGCATGAGTAATGACGTCATCCATAGCAACAAAGACTCACTCTTAGTTTAGGAGTTGTCATTTTTCTTTACTAAGAGTAGGTCTGAAAGGCGTTGTGAATAACTTTTAAGAGAAAACTCCTAGCTAAAATCTTTTAGTGCGATTTAGGAGTACTCCTAGTGGTAAGATAAAATGCTTTGTGAATACGGCCCCTGAGCTGTAAATGCCATGATGTGACTAATCACTCTGGGGCCACAGAAAAACTACATCTTCACATGCTCAACAAGAACACGCTATACAGCGCTAAACCCTTTACTAGTGAAAAATATTTATAAAACATAATGAATATAATTATGGGGGGGCTCAGGGGGCTGTCTATCCCGTATGAAATCATCTCACTGATAGAGTCTGACTCCGTCAGAATTCAGGGCTGTAGTTTTGTGAGAAGGTCTTATCAGAAGCAGCAGTGCCTTTGAGAGTGTGATAAAACAGCTAGAGTGGAGGGTACCGAGTCCTACAGATATACTTCATTTATGTCTGGAAACAAGTGCATAATCATAATCTCTATGCAAATGAACAAACTTACAGTGATGGTTGTTTCAGTCCATTGATTCCCTGACCCTATATGTAATAGGACAGTCAACTCATTCAACAGAAGCGCACGAACTCTATAGACTGCTGTTCGCATCAGGTGTCCTTCTCTCTTGTGTTTGTTGTGTGTGACAAGTCACAGTCTGTGCTGGTACATTTAACCAGCTTGGTAGAAGCCGCCTGTGGATTGAGCTAGTGTCCTGATAAGAAAACCCCGTCTCTGGCAAGAGACAATGTAGGTTAAGACTTCATTGCAAATGTATCTCTGAGTTAACTCTTCTTTGACTGTTAACATTGATACAAGTTGCAACTTGAACAAAATATTCAAACTTTTCTGCCAATTTAAAAATATATATTTTGTTCCTAAACAGTGTTGTCATGCTTATTGGCAGGTTGAGGTTTTTTTTTTTTTCAAACCAAAGGCTCAATGTTATGAAAGTTATTCAGCATTCGTTTACCTAACAATGCACATCCAGATGAGACCTCTACTTTATAGGCTGTCATGCAAAGCTGTAGTTAATCATTTGTCAGACCACACTGCTGCAGGCTAGCTAATACAAAAAGTCCACACATGGGAGTTACTGAGGTTTCTCAGGAAGCACTTCAAGTATATTTCGAAATCAATTACAGATTGTGGTAGCAACGCTGTGGTTGGGAAAATAAGCAAAAGAGCATTGGCTTTATTTCATTTAGACAAGGCATAACGCTGACTAAAAGTATTATTATTGGATATATTATCAGGGAAATTACAAATGATGGATTATGAAACCTGAACAACTAAACAACACTTTGCAATTTGGTTCAACCACATAAAAAAACCCAGATTGTATTCTTCTGATTCACTATTAGAGTGTTTACTCTCTGTGGAAAGAAAAACAGCATTATTTCCCTGAAACTAGTGATGGTTTCTTTGTGTGTGTGTGTGTGTGTGTGTGTGTGTGTGTGTGTGTGTGTGTGTGTGTGTCTGTTTTTAACCAAATTGTTAACATTGATTTCTTATGGACTGACTTATATTCTTCGTTCACTGACACCTCTCCATTTTGAAGTGTGTCTTTAAAACATAAGAACCTGTCACCAAGTAGATATAATGCAGGCCAGAGAGCTCCAAAAAGGGAGGAGAACTCTAAAAAGTGCAGAGGAACTACAAAAGGAGGTTGGACAGTAAGTAATAGGGGTAGGGCAACACAATCTAATGGCAGTTCATATTTATTTTAAGTATTGCCAAATTGGTGGTGAATTTGCATGATCTCATTTGTATGCTTTCATATGATCTGCTAACGGCTACGTTTAGGAGTGGACCTTTTGTTTCTAAACATTTTTAGTTTTAATTCTCAAATTAAAACTTGAGTTTCCGATGAAAAGTTTTCATTCGAAATCACATCGTACAAATTCATTTTTTTTTTATATATTTTTTTTATTGTGTGACTCTATAGCCCCTTTCACACATAGTCTTTACTGGTAAATTAGTAAATTATAATTTAGAAATCATGAGTAAACAGGACCTTTTCAAAAATGCAGGTAAACCTGTTCAATGTTACAAGAGAAGTTGTAACATTACCAGTTAATTACCCGTGTAATGCTGTGTTTGAACAAAGAATAGAATCACAGGTATGAGCATGTACTGGGTCAGAACGCGCTAACATAAGAAGTCTGCTTTGGGCCAATCATAAAGCTCTGTCTGAGCTGTTTACAGTAAGCTTCACTGCTATTAATTGTTTAATTTGTCTTGCATCCGAGACCCTGCCTTCTTTTCAATTCATCAGCACAGTTCTGCAGTTACTATTGCGTACTACAGTAACTGCAGTACTATAACTATTATGTCTCTCGTGTGTTACGAGAAAAACACATTCTGTATGATCATCCTCTTCCGCCTGTCACTAAAAAGTAAAAAGAACAATGTTGTCAAATTGAACAAATAATGAAACCAAAGCACTTCTCCTCATCCGAGTGGATGAAGAAAACAACACAGCATTTAAAGGTAATTTCAAAGATTTGACATCTAAGAGTCTACCGGTATTTTGGATCCATTTAGAATGGTATCTTACCCGTATAAGATGTTGCTTGTGAACAGCACATTTGTGTATTTATTGGTAAAAGTCAATATGGTAGTTCTATAGTAATTTACCATGTTTAATGTGTGAAAGGGGCTTATGACTCACTAATATAATATTATCACATTGTTATGCCTGGTCCACTGAATGAATCTTTCATGTGAACAGAAAGATTGAATCAAAATATTCCCACCAATTTTAGTAACCAGTGCAATCAATGTATAGGACAAAGGCAGTATTGTCAAGCTAACGGACAGATGTCATTATATGAAAGATGCTTTACTATGACAGGTCTATAATAAGGAAGCAGTCATTGCAGTCTGCGCCAAACGGAAAAGCAGTCTGTCCTCAAATAACCTCCAGGAGCACACAAGGCTACAAGCTCCTGTTCTCCTGAGCAAAATATATGGCTCTAAAATTATATACAGCCGCATTATACACATAAATGACGACGATATAAAGCACGTTTATGAGCATTAAATTATATTTCTTCTTTCTGTTGATCGCACTGACGTTCTCAGACAGGAGCGCCCGTCTGGCTACACCTGCAGACAACATACCGATGTTCATAACTATAATTCAGTGTCTGATTTAAAAAAGGCGCTCCATAATAAAAGTGTGGAAACGACTCGCGTGTAGACCATAACAATGAGCAGACAAACCAACCACCGGTCAACAACGGTTGCAGCACTGTTATTTTCCAGAAATTACTTACAGTAACAGAGCATGAACACACAAAGCGCAAGCACGTGTGACACCGACACATACGCACTATGTTACAGTGAGCCTCCATTATCTGTGCCTGTACAACCAATGTACTGGACGCATCCCATGAAAACGTTTAAGTTGGAGGGTTCTCGGTGATTATGACTGCCTCAATCTGTGAGGCTAGTTTAGCTGGTTAGCTAATCACTTAAGCCTCTCACTTCACCAGTCGTTCAATAATCGTATGTGCCAGGTTTGAAAGCTAAGTGGCTAGGTCATGAACTTTCTGACTTCAGTGTTAGGATGGAAATCTTTTCATACATGATATTTGCAGTGAACATGAAATGGCTGGAAATATACGGAATGAATGAATAACAGTAAATAAATCAGGAGAATGTTAGACACGAGGCCTATATAAATAAAACAAAACCGGTTAACGTTACTGTCTGTACGCCTGTTATCAGTTCTGCGTGACGCACATTTGACAGTTCATGAGGCTATCTGCGTTTTTCTAAATAAAAAGGCAGATAGAATTACAATTATCCGTTCAAATCGTGTTCAAAACAATACAATTAACCACATACTGATCGCTCTCCTGTATTAAAAAAAAATTGTATTACCTTTTCTGAATTCGTTCTTTAATGACCTAGATGTTTTCATCAACGGAGTCCGAGACCTGGTGAGCAAAATCGATGCCATTCTGTTCCCGTCTGTATGGATGAAAAGGCGCTGAGTGGACGTGAAGAGATAATACGATGACGGTTTATGAACTATCCACAGAAGTCATAGTCCCAAGCTCTTGGCTCATGTCCTTGTGCCCTCCTCGGTGATTCAAGCGATGAGTTTGCAAGCGCTCGGCATTTGCTTCCGTGTTCCTGTGGCTCGTGCTCGGCCAGCAGGGGGCGCGGTGCAGTTGTTGTCTATGAAGGTGGGGTGACAGGACTGACCGAGAAGAAACGATGAAAGCGAGCGGGGACATCACGGCAAATCATACGCCTGGAAGAAATAGACTCATAAAACTCAAAATGAAATGACCAACAATGCACGTTGTTTAGAGTTCAGATATCTGTAAAAAGCTACGTTTGGGGAAATGATGTAGCTTTATATTAATCCTAACTGCACTGCCAATGAGCCTGTGTAGCCTACAAGCAATGCGACTTGTTTACTATACAGATTTTTTTATTTTTTCAGAATTTTTCTTGCTAAATATGAATTAACAGAAATGGGTATACTGCTTTTTGAAGCGGCAATCATTTTAATGGTTTGTGAACCCTGGCCAATGAGGTCTATATGATACGGGCCTTGGCGCCACTGTTGCCAGATCTCACTAGAAAAATCAAATAAAAACTGGTCTGATAGAATAGGCTCCAAATACACGACTAACCTAATTAAAATGAGTATATTGAGTATATATATGTTTTTTAATTACAAAGGGAATCATTGTGTGCTTCATTATTTTATTGCAGCATAAATGTACATAAAACATTGCATTTGCTTTAATGGAAGTGTCTTGTCCATAATTCTATCTTTTAAAAAATCATTTCAGTGTTTCAAATACAACACAAGACTACAATTTTACGTGGTGTTACTTCACGTGCTACAGGGGCCAAGCACTACCAACTCCCAAACCCGCGAATGTCTCGATTTGACAAATCAACACGCAGAAAGAGTAGCTTATAATAAGCGCACATGGCAACAAAGTCTGGCGCGCTTATTTCCAGGTTGCCAGGCCCTCTTTCTAATGTGCAAAAAGACTATTCGCTCACCTCTTATTAACTGAATAAATTCAAATATATTTAATGCGGAAATTACGCAGTCCACCAATATTTTATCTAATACCAACTATCACAAATAACAAATGCAAAAATATGATCGTTATTTTTAATACAATGACGTAAAACTCAGCACTCGCCATCTTTTCTAAGTGCAACTGGCAACCAGATAAACTCCCTCCCTCTTGCATCTGACGTCACATGGTGAGAATTGCCGACCGTCCTCAATTCCTCGAGCAGTGATCTGTGTACCTTTGCCATTTTTCGAAATAAAAACAAAAACAGATGATCTCGGACTCTCATGGCTTTATCTTAAACTACGAACCTGCGATGACGTTTGGAGTACGCCAGGGATAAGTGAAGATGTTCAACGGAAAGTCAGCCGCGAAGAGAGTGATATTTGAAAAGGCCGGTTGAATTGTGCCGTCGCGTGTCAGCCAATCGGATGTGAGTATTTTGGCGCTGATTGGGATGAGAGAGTTTCCCGCAAGCTCCTCAATACATGTCGGGAGTAATGGAGATGCTGCAAACAGGTTTATTTTCCCACATAAATAAGTCATGGCACATCATAGTTTGGGGGAATGGTTGTCTATTACACGCTGCAGTGTGATATTAGAGATTTCCTCTTATAGATAAACGAGTCGTTTTGTAGTATGTCACTGACTGAGGCAGCTGCAGCTGTACCTCACTTGCTAGCTGGCTAAGCTGTAGTTCGCGAGGTTTGTCAGCTTCAGTTTGAAGAGTAAATTATTCCAGTTAGTTAATAAAACGCGCCATGTGGGTATAATGTGTAGCACAGCCCCAGACACCTCCTCAGAGATTACACATTTAATAGCGTTGCAATGTTTGGGTCAGCTCAAGTTTTTTGTGTTCTGTCGAGCCATTTCTTTGCTAACATCTTCTTAGCTCTATCCAGTTACTTTCACGAGCATTCGGCTTGATATCTTTTACTCCACTGTGTATATATAACGTACATTTCTTGGTTTCTGTCTGGAATCTGAAGCATTTCAACAGAGAGCGCAATTCCCACGAAGGTGTTTTAGTTTTATTTTGGTGTAAAAGTCTATTATCTCTATTCTCTTCGGTTATTTTCTTTCAGTTTGCTGTGGTCTATTAGGACGGTTAAACGAGTCCATCAGTGACTCATCCATAATCTCCCTTCATTGATGTTAACGAGGCATCCTGACTGTTCAGCCTGAATAACAATAGCTTGATAACTGCCTCTTGTTTAGGACCGAACGGACATTTGCATTTGAGCAGTCACTGTTTTACATAAAGATTTGGTTTTTGTTCGGTTCTAAAAATCTGATTTGTCTATTGACGTTGTGCATGTTACAAATCAAAAGCGATACGTTTGATATTTAATTGACGGAACGCTCTTAGTGCTCATTTTGTATCGAATTGTATTGTTTGTATTTTTGCATTTGGTTTCAGGATTCATTTGAGGAGGTTGCGTCAAGGTTTGTGCATTGAGCTGAATTAAAGCGGCTGGCCACCCACTCGCGCACTGGCAAACCTTTCCACGGAAGCCATTTTAATGTGGGACCAAACCATTCCAGTCCTCAAACTCCATCCTCGGCATAACCCACTAAAATTTTTCACTTAACCGGTGTCCCACACGAACTGAAACTTCTTTATTTGTGGATATTTAGAATCTGCAATATGCGTCATTCGCCACATGTGCAGTGGACACAAAACTTGTTATATTTATTATATAAACGCGAATTATTTTTTTTTTAAATCCTAGTCTTTGTCTGTTTATTTTGCGACTAATTTATATATATATACTTAATAATATTATTATTATTATTATCATTATTTGTTTTATTTTAAATCAATTTTAATTCATTAACAAAAATGGGCCTGGGGTTCAAAGGTGTGTCCTATGATGTAGTTGTGTTTGCATTAGAATTTAACACAATTTTTCTTATAATACTGATGTGCTTTATAAATTTTAAAGCATGAGTTGTAAAACTTTTCTAACCAAGGGTCACTCTAATATAAACATTAATAGCTAGAGTTGACCTAGTTTGTTCATTAACTACCTTTGCAATGCTCTGTTTGCATGCATGTACATCAGTCAATGTAGTACCTTATCTAAATTTCTCATTTGGTGTTCTTATTTTGTGTTTTGCAGGCCCCTGGTTTGTAATGACAGATAGTAAGGGGAGATCACTGCCTGCAATGCCAGAGCCCGGGAGTCCTACCACCATGAAACAGCCGTCTGATTCACCTGGTGGATGTAAGAGTCGGGGTGATGGGAGCACTGACCCTACTATGCTCATGGATAAAGCTGCTACCCAGCTGGCGGCTACACCTCAAGAAAATGTTCTGCAGATAATTGGCAGTCATGGTCACAACCACACCCACGAGCGGCTAAAGGACCTGACTTCCCGCTTGTTAAATGGCGATCAAGACAAAATTACAAAGCTCTGTGCTGCCACAGCTCCACAGCCTCTTCTCAAAGGGGTGGAGCCTCTTCCTCAACACGCCAGCCCTCCGAGGAAGTCCAGCGTTTCTCCTGAACTCACTTTCAAAATAACCAAATGTGTGGTAAATCTAGGTGGGAAGACAAGCCGATACGGATCGGATTATGAAGGGGAGAGAGAAGAGGAGACGGATGCACCTTTGAGACTATCGGAAGGTGTTCTGTCCTCTCCAACTGGCAGGAGAGAAAGACGAAAGAAAAAGAGGGGGCTTGTGAGGAAGAGAACTCCACCAAATCGGAGACGTCCGATTTTAAACCCTACTGCGAATTCTGTTCGATCCCCTCTTCTGCAAACCACCATAAATTCGAATGACCTCACCATCGAACCATGCATTCTTCCCACTAATGAGCAGACTAATGGTGAAATACCTGCTAGTGTAAATCCCATACCTATCCAGGTATAGCTTAATGCCACACATTTACCTGCATGTTTCCCTCCTTCAATTGTCTTTAATAGTAAATTAGTTTTTCTAATTTGTTGTTTGTCTTCAGGAAAATGTATTAACCCCTTGTAGACTAGATTCTAAGTTAGTTCATTCCTCTTTTGCAGCAGCCTGTTTATGCTTGTGAAGTGAGTGATGTTGCACAGGACGTGAATGATGATGTGAAAGTGAACGGTACCGAGACCCAACAGCATGTGCAGTACTCAGTGGGAGATGTGATCTGGTCCAAAGTGTCTGGATACCCGTGGTGGCCATGCATGATCACTACAGACCCACAGTTCAACAAACACTTTAAGTTGAAAGGTAAGGTGTGCTAGATCAGTTGACTTGTTGTTTTTCCGTGCTTTCTAGCACCGTTTCCTCAACCAACAACAGATTTGCCTCATAACACTTACTCAATTACTGGCAGTTTGTGGCAGTGGGTGCCAGGATGATGCTTTTGTAACATTGGTTCCACCTTTTCATAATGATCTGTATTTAGACATGTAAAAGCCTGAATCAGATAGCTCAATCAATAACATTACTAGAACAGTAATGCTAACTGATAGATATTGACTAAAACATACCAGTCAGATGTAGAAAAATAATAGTGACTAGAGACATTTTAATTTCGTTCAACTGATTGCAAAGGCTACATGAGAGTGAGTACAAGAGTTTAGGTGACATGGCACACTGCATATTTTAACACCTATGGAGGAGAATCAGAGCCCCTTTCACACAGAGATTCCGGAAAATACACTGATGTTGTGTCCCGGGATCGTTTGATTTTGGTTCATTCACACTGCCATTGATTTTCCGGAATCTGTGAGTGTTCTAACACACTCATCCCATAAAGACACGTGACGTCAGGATGTGATAACTCCTGTCAGATATCAGTTCTGCTGATAACTCCTCTTCGTCATTTCTACACAAAGACGAGTCCATCCATACTCCCCAGCAGCGCCACTGGGTTTGCCGAGTGGCTCGTTCCCCATATGCTGTAGCATAGGTTGTAGAAAGGCCCGTGCAATGGCACGTGTGTCATCACTACGACACCTCTTACGGCATTGGTCCTGGCTTTTGTTCACACAGGGCGCGTTCCGGGACTATATATATATATATATATATATATATATATATATATATATATGAAGAATTCAGATGCAAAAGCCTCCAAGTGCCATCTGAAATTTTCTTCTAGAATGATCATTTTTATAAATCTTGTATATTTAAGTTAAGTAATTTCACTTAAATTACAATTAATAGGTAATTTGCATTGCCATTTAAGTGAAATTATTGAACTTAAATATATGAGCTTGATAAAAATTATCATTCTAGAAGAAAATTTCAGATGGCACTCACTTAGAGGCTTTTGCATCTGAACTCTTCATATATATATATATATATATATACACATATATACACACACACACAGCAGATTTCACGCAAACATGCACACACACATATTTTTTATATATATATATATATATATATATATATATATATATATATAAAAAATATGTGTGTGTGTATGTTTGAAATCTGCTGTCTTGACTGAAGGAGCACCAGAGAGCACCTGTGCAAAATGTTTTTTTTGTTTTTTTTTTGCCAAAACACCACATGGAAGATGAGCGGGATCTCTAGGGTTGGTGGAAAGCGACAGAGGTGTTTTTCCTGTTACTGTCAACACTGTGCAAACTTGTTTTTGAAGTTGAAGTTCCAGAGGAATTTATGTGCCTGTTACACCTGTTCACCCAGAAGAGTTTCATAATTGGTTATTCAGTGCTTTATCTCTTTTGCTCCAGTGTGCTGACTGCTGAGGGGGCTGCTGTGTTTACATGTATTTGTTTACTGATCGTTGCATGCAATCCTAAAATTCAGCACATTGCAAAAAGGTATTTTCTGTGAGAAACGGACTTTGAGTTCGGGCTTAAAATGTAACCGTTCCGGTCGGGTTGTGTTGAGTTAAATGATCTCGGGTATGGGCCGGGTTCAGGCTTCAATTTAAAACGTGTTCAGACATCTGCAGATGCAGATTATAAATGCTGAGAAAAGAGTTGTGACCCTATCAAAAACAACACTCGCATTTGGTCCAAAAAGATGGTTTGAAAGCTCTGATAGGGGAGCGCACAGATCCTGTGGAAATTGTTTGTGAAAGTGTGACCCTGAGCTAACATAAGCAGAGAGAATGACTTGCTTCCAACTGTCAACAGGGCAGTATGAGAAATGTAGCACCTGTAGAAGTGAATTTCTTCATTTTTCATAGATATTTTTGCATTTTGGCAGTGAATAGCCGCACAGGATTGTCGTACCATGTGCAGTACTTCGGAGATGCCCCAGAGAGAGGATATGTCTTTGAGACGAGCATAGTCACCTTCTCAGGAAGACACCAGTACCAGTCACTTAGCCGCAGCAACAAACTACCCATTGATGTCAGTGGAAGGAAGGTACAGTAAATATTGTGTATATATCTTTCACTAAATTTGTTGGAATTTCATGAAACTACTTGGTCTCACACTTCTTTGATGTGCTCTCTACAGCGGGCAGTTCCTCGTAAGTACCGGGAACAGTGGGAGACAGGTGTGTCACAGGCAACCGAAGCATTGGGTCAACTAAAAGAGGAGCGACTGGACAAATTCAGCTTTGTTTATGAAAAGGATGGAAAATGGAAAGCCCAGTTCAATCCTCGCATGCAACAAGAGCTTCAAGCACAACACAGTCTGGAACCACAGCAAGACCAAGCTCAGAGGGAGTCTCAAGAGCTTGTCAGCCTCACTCCCCCCGACTCCACTCATTCCAGCCCCAACTCCACAATACCTACCACCATCCCAGGCCTCTTTTCCCACCCCACAGACAGCAGCACTTCATCAGGGAAAACCACCCTACCCAGAAAAGCACCTAAAACGTCAGTGAAGAAGAATCACTGCAGACAGCGTGGCACAACACTGAAGTATAAGACGACAAAAGCTTCCTCTGCAAAACGGATCCCTCTGATTGAATCTACTGTTCAGGTAGCAGACAGCGACGTGGTTGGCATTGTTTAGCTCTGTGTAGGATAAGAATGTTATTGTGAGGCTAGATATGTAATGTTTCTAATCTTGGCGTTGTAGGATTCCTGCATTTCATCAGAGACACCTGAGCAGCAGAGGAAAAGAAATACAAATGCTGGGAAACGGACTTACCGGAAAAAAGTGTGTTTGGTCTCATTATATCATGATCAGTGGTTCTGTGGTATTTTTGTGGTAATCACCTTTTCTTTATTTAATTTATCTTTCCATATTTGAAGGACCTGCTCTGTATTGATCTAGACCTTCAGCTAAAAGCTCCTCAGAAGAAACAGAGACAGATCAGACAGAAGTTTCCTGCAGCACCAAATTCAGTGAAGAAGAGGAAAATAAAAGCAGGTGTCAGTATCTGTGACACTTTAAGTGCAGTTTCCACTAATCCTGGACTTTCAGGTGAGACATTTATCTTAAAATGTAAAATCTGTAAAGGGCAAACAATTACCTAACCAGTGAAATTAGTTTTTTTTTCTAAATTATAAAAATATGTATTTAACCAACTATAAATATTAGCAAATACTTATGGTATAATTTTAAAACGTAGACATTTGAAATGTATGTTATAAATAGAGGTGTGTGATTATCACGATTTTAGATTGTGAATAATTAACATGTCTCCACGATCTGCCTTTGAAGAGATATCTTAGTATTGTGCTACAGCGCGCGTTCTATCAGTCCCAACGTAATGTGCAACCACGTCACATTTAGCAACACAGCGGTAGGGTTACGCTCAAGTGACATTGATGTTCTTCCCCATCACGAAAGTAATTTTTTTGCATGCGTTTTAAAGCCTTACCAGTTAAACTTCTTATTCGCACGCTGTTCTGACAAGATTTCTAAGTGCGTACCCTCAAAGTGCACGCTTATTAAAAGCCTGTCACAGCGTGCGAGTACTGAACTGTTCTCTTTCGTGTCTAATACGCACAATTTTACATAAACAGTCATTTATATCTTGAATGTAAATCGTTTGGATGCATGTCAGGATATTAGATCCGTGGTCTTAAAGTGACAGCATTTGTTATTTTTTTATATAAATATAAAATAAATCTAATCCACCCTTAGTTCGGCCTAAATGGTTTGTCTTTTTTGTTTATCTCGTAAGGCTAAACTATTAAAAAAAGGGAAATTAGTTTGGCTGTACTGCTCAGTAACTTTCAAAATGGTCTTTAAAACCAACATGAAAAAGAATTATGAAAAAATTGTGATATGATATTTTTGCCACATCACCCTCCCCTAATTATAAACAATCTCTTTATGCCTTCATGTCTCAAGGCTGCATGTATTTTTGTTCCTGTAGTAATTTTCTGTTTTTCTGTTATCAGATATAAAGGTATCAGTACTAAGCCCAAATCTTTTGGAGAAGGATGTCTCTTCTAAAGGTGTGTGGGTGGTTTCATTATTAGTTGCAACACTAGTTGTTTATAGAAAAGGTATACTGAATGGAAAAACCTAAAAAAATTGTTATAAAAGGCTTCAAACGATAAGCATGCATTCTGACTGCTTCATACAGGAAAGAAAAAAGGCTACAAACGTTTACAAGAGTCAAAGGAGGATGTGGCACTGCAGCCTAAAATGAAAATCAAGCTTGAAAAGGAGTTGAAAAAGCAGAAAGGCCAAAAGGTGATATGAGAGAAAATGCCATGCATTAGTTCGAGCTTAGATATTTTAGCATTATTTTTTTAATAATTAATGCAAAATTAAAATAAAAGAATAATTAAAAGAATTCAAATATTAACTCGACAATAAAATATTTTTTCTCTTCATTTCTGTCAGAATGCACCATCAGCTGAGGCCTCTGTCACTAAACCGAGGGGGAGAAGGCGGAAATCCGACAGGGATGAAAAAAGGAAACAAATTAAAAAAGCCCCAAGTAAATCTGCAAACTATTATGAACTACAGAAACGGCTCAGTCTAAATACTGTTCGTCTTTGTGTCCTTTTTATATTTGTTTCTAAAATTCAGTTTTTCTTTGTTCCTCAGGTGAGGAGGAGTCTCCTGCTAAAGTCAATCGTGTCAGGAAGCGGAAACAGGATTTAGGGAGACAATCGTTACCTGTCGCATCCAAAAAGCGCCGTGGATCATCTTACCCTGAGCCAGAGGTGTGTATATTTTTTTGTTTGTTTTCTAATATGTGAAATATCATACTTAGAACCTGACAATTTGTAATTCCATTTGAAAATGTGATTTGCATCATGTGTCTCTTGGTTTGAATAATCAACTTTATTTGGAACCGTAAATGAATGGTTTCTGTCACTTTTGCCTGCCAGATGTCCTTTAAGTAAATATAATTTTAATGCATATTTTAGAGTTTGCTGTGTGAGCAGAGACCCGATTCTCCCAGTGACAGTACAGACGAATCACATCCCTCAAAAAAGACGGAACGCACTGCCGGTGCCAAAAAAGAGAGCGTGTGTCTGGTGAGTGACCGGTCCGTGTAAAGAGGTGTTGAACTCTAGCATTAATGCAGGGCTGGGCAGTAAAAAGATAACGATAAAGGCATTATATAGGTAAATTTGACCTGCTGGCACTTATAGCTATAAATGCCCCATTTTTAATCTGGTTTTATCTAAACAATTTTTAACAACGGGATTGTAAATAACACAATTTTAGTGAAAGTCAATGACTGGGAGACTTGGATATTTTATTGCAAATCTGTTATGTATTAATTAATGCAGACATGTATTAAAGGGGTAATGGAATATAATTACAGTTTTTTTGTTATTAAGCTTTAGAATTTGCGTATTTGTATTTACTAAATGCATTCAGGTTACTGTTTTTCATAACAAATACCATTTAAACCATATAGTAACATTTCACCATGGTAGTGAGGGGCTATGTGTGGTTTTACCTTTGGCTATCATGATCTAAATGTATGATACTGTGAATGACCTTAAACCATAAGGTGCGTTTATTAAGGTGCTTAAACTTCCTTTGAACCTGAAAGAAATTTGGCATTTATCATGATAATTATCGGTATTGACCGATATGAAAAATTATATTGTGATAATTGTTTTGGCCATATCGCCCAGCCCTACATGAATGTGTTTGTGTTGTTGTTTTCCAGGTGTGTGAGCAGACCGGGGAAGATCTAGTGATGTGTGAGGGACAGTGCTGTGGCTCATATCACCTGCATTGTATTGGACTTGAGCAATCAGCAGAAAAGGTGCTCTGCACTGCCTGCATCTCAGGTGAGATACACTGATGTCATGTCACTGACGTTGTGTTTAGAAAAATCAGCTTTTTCACTATTGTGAGCTATAATTTTCTTTCACTTTTTCAGGTGTGCATGTGTGTTTCACCTGTAAGAAGTCTGAAGGAGAGGTGCGGCGTTGCTGTGTTCTTCACTGTGGCCGCTTCTACCATGAGGCCTGTGTACGGTTGAGCGCTCTGACTGTGTTTGAGAACCGAGGCTTCCGCTGCCCTCTGCACACATGCCTCAGCTGCCACTACAGTGGCCGTGGCACCGGCAAGGCTACCAAAGGTACAAAAAAAGACATGAATGTTCACACACTGTCGGCAAAGACGATGCAATATAAAGTGGGTCTAAATAAAAATACATTTGTTGTTTAACTACTATGTACTAACATTTAAATTTAATAATTTGATACAATGCACTTATTGTGTACAAGCATGTTATGTTGCACTTATAATTAAATACCTGCAGTAATTATTTCTGTAAGTCCGTGTATAATTAAACCGTTGACTCTTCCCCTACCCATTAACTCACCCTTAAACCTAACCATAACATGAAACCTGTCCTTACCTTTACCCGTATCACACCTCAATAGCAGCAAAAGAGTTTTGGAATGCAACATGAACACAATAAGTAGATTATAACAAACTATTGTTGTGTTTTTTTCATAAGTACAGTTTGAAAATGTCAAATATTTTGTGGGACCTTTTCTTTCATCTAATTTAATTCAAACTACAAACAAACAACTACACGCTTCAAATAGGTTAAATGATATGAAAACGCTAAATGAATCTCCAACAAAAAAGGACTTTAGTTGGTGTTGGTTTTGGTTTTATCACCGAAAGCATTTCCTGTTGTCCCCTTGCAGGAAAGATGATGCGTTGTTTGCGCTGTCCGGTGGCCTATCATGTTGGAGACCTGTGTGTTGCTGCGGGCAGTGAGATGCTGTCATCTTCAGCCATTGTGTGCACAAACCACTTCAGGGCTAAGAAAGGCTACAGTCACCACTCTCACGTCAACGTCAGCTGGTGCTTTATCTGCTCAAAGGGTGCGAATTCCACTGTCATTATAAAGCTCTGTTTTATTCCTTTTTTAGTGTATGGCATCTGAAGTTAAACATGACGGCAATATATAAATGGATGCATTTGTGTGTTGAAGGTGGCCGTCTGCTGTGCTGTGAGTCATGTCCAGCTGCATTTCACCCTGACTGTCTGAACATCGCTATGCCTGATGGCAGCTGGTTCTGTAATGATTGTCGCTCAGGGAAGAAACCCAAATACAGAGATGTTATCTGGGTCAAACTGGGGAACTACAGGTCAGTCTCTAACAGCACCACACACCTTTAGCTTAAACTTACAGATTTTTATTTGTTTTATTTAGGGGTTTGGCAGTTTCTAGGGCTAGAGAGCGCTATTGAAAATGATAAAAATAACTAAGCTACATTTTAGCGAGGAAATTGTCCTGTCCTAACCTTTGACTTCATTTAAAATTCTAGATGGTGGCCTGCAGAGATCCGTCACCCTAAGAACATCCCAACGAACATCCAGCACCTGCGTCATGAGATTGGAGAGTTCCCTGTGTTCTTCTTTGGCTCTAAAGACTATTTCTGGACACACCAGGGCAGAGTCTTTCCTTACATGGAGGGGGACAGGGGAAGCAAATACCAACATACTGGCATTGGGAAGGTCTTTAAGAATGGTAAAATATTCTTTGTTTTAATATCTTATTTGTAATCACAGTATTGTCAGTGCTGTTGTGAAATGGTTCCTCTGTATCCATTTGTGCAGCCCTGCTGGAGGCTGAAACTCGCTTTAAGGAGATCGAGATGGAGAGGGAGGCAAAAGAGGCTCAAGAGAACAACAAGAAACCTCCTCCATACAAATACATCAAGGTATTGCCATTCAATTATGACCTTTATAAGACTCCCATGGTCTTGGAAAACCTGGACATGTCAATGGACAATTTCTGTTGTCATTTTAATGTTGTGAATGTAGTGAGTCTGTTTAAAGAGATTTTAAAAGCTTCATTTTTTTATTATTAGGTGAATAAGCCTTGTGGACGAGTGCAGGTCTACACCGCAGACATTTCTGAGATCCCCAAGTGTAACTGTAAGCCGTCAGACGAGCGTCCCTGCAGCTTTGAGTCTGAGTGTCTGAACCGCATGCTGTTGTACGAGTGCCATCCTCAAGTGTGTCCCGCTGGAGAGCGCTGCCAAAACCAGGACTTCACCAAACGCCACTATCCCGAGACCAAGATCATCCGCACCGCAGGCAAAGGCTGGGGTCTGCTGTCACTGCGAGACATTAAGAAAGTAAGTCCACTAGCTTTTGAAAAGATTTAGCAAAAGAGATTTGCTGTATGTGATTGCTGATTGGCTGTTTCTGTGTCATTCAGGGGGAATTTGTGAATGAATATGTGGGTGAACTGATAGACGAGGAGGAGTGCAGAGCCAGAATCAAATACGCTCAAGAGAACGACATCACACATTTCTATATGCTCACTATTGACAAGGTAAATAAAGGCGACATGTGCTTGCTCTGCTTGTTACGGTACGGGGCTCATGTCTGATTTTGGCATGTTTGGACCCTATACAGCAGAGCCAGAGAAACAGGGTTGCATTTGGGAGTGTCACTGAACAGCTTTGTGTGGTACTACAGGTCACAGTACTGGGGTGGGCATTATGACCAAAATCTTATATCACGATATGAGTAATTTTATTTCACAAAGATTTTTTTTTTTATGGCATTATAATGATAGCAGGTAAATTTGAATGCTGTCACTTTAAGACCGACTGCATGGATCCAATATATTAGTGTGTTTTCTCTCTCAACTGTTAAAGTTACCTTAAGGCATAAATGACTGTTTGCTTGCAAATACATGATCACTTGTTTATTTATAGGTGTCTAGATCACGTGTATTTAACTGTTCAAGCCCAATCAGGCGGCAAAGTTCAGTTATCATGCGTTCTGAGCAGTGGTTTCATGTAACGTGTACCTTCATTGTGCTATACACCGTTTGTGTGCAGGATCGGATTATAGATGCGGGACCCAAAGGGAACTACTCTCGCTTCATGAACCACAGCTGCCAGCCCAACTGCGAGACTCAGAAATGGACGGTTAATGGAGACACTCGCGTGGGCCTGTTTGCCGTGTGTGACATCCCCTCTGGTGAGCTCACATTCTGAAAATAAGAGATATGATGGATTTTTGTGGAAGGCTGGGTGATAAATTGAAATTTGAACATTTCTCCCCTGGCTAAACACCGGCTAAAGAGCTGCTTGCGTGAACGTGAATTGATTTTTGTTTGATTGATTTATAAAATGGAACCTTGTTATAAGTAGTTTAAAAATATTTGTGGTTCATTATGAAACTGGCGGGACAGATTAGACTATGGCAGGCCCTCTGCATATTATTATAAAAATTATATATTCAATTGACAACATTTTCTAGCTATCGCCCGCCTATCTTTTGTTGCCAAATCTTGTTGTTTTTTTCCCCCTCAGAATTAATTGGCCATGTGTGTTAATGTTTTCAGGCACTGAGTTGACATTTAACTATAACCTGGACTGTCTTGGGAATGAAAAGACTGTGTGTCGCTGTGGAGCTCCTAACTGCAGTGGTTTTCTAGGTGACAGACCCAAGGTGAGTGACCGTTACTGCCTCGGTCATTATCGATGTCTTGCTGGTGTAGTGGTTAAAGCTCAGGCCTGGTATTTAGAAGGTTTGAGCCTTGTAAAGTATGAGCTATCACCAGGGTGCGATTTGTGAAAAAAACAGAGGGGGGGATGTTTTGAAAAAAAATTATTCATAAAAATAAATCATGAGAACATGAACTTCATCACTGCATTTTCAGAAATTGTAAAATCTTTTTTCTTATTAACTCATGAAGTAGCCTAACGCAATATTTTTACTTAATAGCTTATCTTTCCCCACACATATGAGCTGTGATCATGCACAACGAAAAAACATGTAAGAATGAACCACGGATTGATTGCAAAGTTAAACCATCACAGTAGAAACAGTTTTACTGCTGCTGTTAAAGTAATAACGTTAACTTTACATCGCGATGCTGAGCTACAGTGAAATGATAGAAAAGACAGATGCATTATCTGTGTTAGTCAGTTCGCCTCATTCGCGTGAACTGGTTGCGCCCGCGCCGCGCTAAATGCCTCATTCGCGCCGCAGGACCTCTAGACACGCCTAAACGCGTCTTTACATTGATTTAACATTGAAATCACTCGCGCCAGATGCTCAAGAGTGAGTAATCAAAAAACCTTTGCTTTAGCTTTATTTATTTTTTTATTTCGCTTTAGCCTCAATTGAGTGAAACACCGTATGTGTAACTTCGGCCATTCTCAGTGGTGTGACTGGGACACTAACTCTGCTTGTCATCATAGAAACAGATAGTCAGATTGTGATGTTTATTCCCGCTTCATTCAATATTATTCAGCATATAACTGAGATGAATATGCCTTCCTTTCGTCACACAGCTCCACTGCCCAACCGTCTCGCAAGTGTTGATAGGCTATTACTCGTGAGGTGTAACCAATCAGATAGTGCCATCGGCGGGACATTGAGCAACAGAGAGGCTGCGACAGCTATATCAAAGCCAGCCAAAGTAGCGCTTTTTAAAATAAAATTGACTTTAATCAAACCACGGATCCATAAGTTTTGTGATCCGTCTCGCCACTAGTGTAGTAGCACTGATCACTTTGAGGGGGGGGGGATAAAAATAATTAAGCAGAGGCAGGGATACATTGACCAGAAAGGGGGAAATCCCACGCATCCCCCCCGGCAAATCGCACCCTGGCTATCACCTTTGTGACCTTCAAAATATTTTGTCCCTATAATATTTGTACTACAAGTTTGGATAACAACATCTGCTGCATAACTACTTTATTACTTTCCACTCCTTGAACTGGTTGACAATGTATCTGCAAATAAAAGTCTAAATGCCTTGACACGTGCTTTTCACCCATCAACTTCAGAACGGTCATCCATCTGAGCCCAAAAACAAGCATCAGAAGAAAAAGCCCAAGCGGAAAAGGGCCCGGAACGAAGGCAAGAAGTCTGAGGACGAGTGTTTCCGCTGTGGTGACGGAGGAGAGCTGGTTCTGTGTGACAAGAAGGGCTGCACTAAAGCCTATCACCTTTCCTGCCTAGACCGCACCAAGAGACCATTTGGTAACCTTTACTCTATAATGCTGACAGTCAATTAAAAAACAAGTAATTAATCATGATTAATCGCACCTAACGTTAAGGTTTTTTACATTGAATGTCCAAATGAATGTGGAAACAACAAAGACAACAGGCTTTAATTGTCTTCTGTCCCTTTTTGAATTTTTCCATTGACAACGTTTACATTTGTGATCTGTGTTTTCTTCCAGGTCGCTGGGACTGTCCCTGGCATCACTGTGACGTGTGTGGAAAGAACTCCGATGCTTTCTGCCAGCTGTGCCCTAACTCTTTTTGCAAGGCTCACCAGGAGGGGGCGCTGCGGTCTCACCCGCTCTTGGGCCAGCTCTGCTGCCAGGAACATGAAGACTCCGACATCCGCCCTCAGGCAGAGCCCCCGCTGGAGCACAGCGCTGAAGTACCCTCATCCACCAAACCACGCAAGTACAGGCGCAGAACAGAGGCCAAAACCAGCAGCAAAGCACCTCTCAAGAAGAGGTCCAGAAAGACTGCTGACGTGTAGTGGGATATCGAACTATGGGACCTGCCTTTCCTCCCAGTAATCCCGACGACCTCCTCCTCAGCTCCTGCCCCAAATGATTCAGTGATCTTGACGTCGTGTGACTGTTCTGCCAAGCTGAAAGCACTGTATGTGTCTGATCAGGGAAGCGTGTTAACACTGTAGAGCTCCTCAGAGCTGCCGAATCAGGTCTCCCTCCACTCACACTGCCTCCTCATGTTCCACTTGTGTGTTTGTGTGTGTGTGTATGTGTATGCATGCACTGCCAAATAGACGACAGAGCCGACAGACCGAACACCTCAAATAAACAGCATTACGGACGCCAAACTTGAAACCTTTTTTACGCCGTTATGAATCTTGGCATAGTTTTTTTTTTTTTTAAACAGTAGATATGTATATGGAAATGTATATGAAAGACCAAAATTATAATTCTGGATTTATTGTTAGTAACAGATGCCAGAAGTTTTTGTTTTTAACAAGTGGTATCTTTAAATAAGACACTATGGGTAGCCCTTGAATTACATTTTTAGAGTCAGTTCATATAACTATAGAGCAGCACAATTTTTTGTTTATTATATATAGCTTGGTTAATTTTTGTAGCTCATTTTTGAGTTTGAGTAACCAGGACGTTAGGATGTTAAATCTACCTATTCAGAGTTTTAAAACGGCAAATCATGACGGGCTTCTTGTGATACGAGAAATAAAGCTATTTCAAGCAGTTGTGGTGTGATTTTTATTGTTTTAATTTACATTTATTTATTTGTTTAAAATTTGTCAATTTCAAACTTCAATTCACATTTTTGTTTGTGGTTTGTTAAAGTTGCAGCATGCTGTTGTTTTTTTGTTTGTTTTTTAAGAACAAAAACTGAGCAACAACACAAATTGCATTACCCTTCACAATGGCAAATTAGGCTATTTTATCATTTGAATTGTCAGGTCAATTTAATGTCCGTAATAAAGAAAAATATGGTTCTTTTTGGTTATGGAGTGGCAGTTTTGGCGTTAGTGATAGTCGATCTGATAAAATGATTGTCTGTTATCACTAATTACAACAACATTCATCAGTGAGTAACTTGCAGTCTCCAACCATTTGAGACAAATTTTCCCCACTGCAGCTACACTTTAACAAAAATCTGGATTTGTGAAACTATTACATTTAAAAGTGCATACAAAAGGAGAGGACGACCCCACATTAGTTCTGAGAAGTCTATCATCATCCATTTAAGTGCTGAACTGAAACTTGAACATGAAGTGCTCAACAAGCACTTTGTCTAACAAACGAGTCAAATATATATTTTTTAAATCAGCTGCAATTGTATTACATCAATCACTGGAAATAAAAGATCAGGTAGCTAGTTATTTTAGTATTACGTTTATATTAATATTTTGAATTCGATTTTTTTTCTTCTGTTTTTCAGTTTTAGTTGCAGTGCCTAAACTTGATTTCAGTTAGTTGCCAAGACAAAATCTATAACATTTTTAATTAAAAAATATTTTAATAGCTCAAGTTAACACTGCAATTAGAGCACATTGCACTATCCAGGTATTGCACGCATACAGTGCACAATGTACATAGATACTGCAAAAACAGCAACTTATATGCTATTCTGAACAGTCTATTTCCTCAGTATGTATACAGTGAAGATTGAACATTTTCTTTATGCATGGAGCATCAAAATAAACCATTACATCTGTGTAGTACAATGTTGTTCCCTAAGGCAACCTTCCATTACCACAGCATCTTAGTTTACAAATCAGTGAAGCATAATGTGGAAGTAAAAAAAGGTCACTTACAAGTATCATTCATTTTAGTAGTAATGATTTTATTCAGTTAAGAAATCAGCACATTGAACATATTTACCTCTGTACATACAATGGTCTATTGCACTTATGAAAAAAAAAAAAAAAGGAAAAACACTATCACCACAGGCCTAACATGGGTAACAGCTTATGCATTTAAGATATTTACATTTTGTTTGTCTATTTAAGTTAGAGCCTTGCTTAATAGGCCAGTTCACATTACACAGCACAATCTGAGGTTCTGATGTATTCACAGGAATATCTGAGGCATCTCCACTATATCATCCCTCAAAATGTGTTAATGAGGCATAAAATTTGGTCACTCTCAAAGGAATAATTAGGCATAGGGATGTTCACGCTTCCTCTGCTGGCTGAAAGAACACTTTACCACCCGGTCAGCGGATACCTGTATTGTTTGCTCTTAAAATGTTAAATAAAACTACTTAAAAAGTCTGATTGGCAATATTCAGCAGTATATTCACCTCAAGAGAAAGAACACAGGATGCTTCTCGCTCCTCTGAACTCATGTAAACTGATTTCAAGAGCACACTCGTATACTGTAGCTTAAGATCACTGACTGTTAGTGTCAGCAACGTGTAAGTGCGTTTAATCCGTGTTAAAAGTCCAAATGGCATTCAGCAGCAGCTATCCAATCTTTACTTGTTCTGAAAATTCAAATGTACAAAAAAAACACTTTCAGTCACCCAAGAGCTATAGCCATATGAACCAGGGCGAACATTAGCGTTCACACAGTATAGCGATGGCTGTGATGCGTTTGTGAGTGCTGTACAGTAGTTTGCAATAAATCCAGTGGTTTCAGACAAGGTAAAAAAAAGAAGAAATAAATTCACACAGATGGCTCCAGATAGCGGTAATGTATTAATACATTGAAGTGTCTGAGTTAATGCTCATCTTTGTCTCTTTGACCTTTCTTCTCCTTCTCATCCTGCAATGCCGTGCCAAGTTTCTTAATGAGAACGGACAGAACTTTATCCAGAGGGTCCATCACTCCTCTCTGCAGCCACTTGGGAATTGTAGTCCTGGCATGGTGGAATCCCAGCTTCTGCAAAATGTAGTCCACCCCCACCGGATCGATCTTACGGCCCGTCCACGAGATCAACCTGAAACATTACACACGTCAAACGACTTCATTGCAGACAATAATGCATGAAAAGTGTCACCTGTGCTAACGATGGTGAAATATGTACTTGTATGGAGTAAGCAAGTATACCACATTTAACCACCTACGTACACATTAAAACACATGTAACCACCAGCCAATGTTCCTAGCAATAACCCAGAGCTCCCTAACAACTTCCTTGCATCCACTCAGGAAAACCCTCTCACAATGATTCAGCAACAACCTAGTTAAGTGCTAGCACCTACTCAGAGCACCCTAACAACAGCCTAACAACTCCCTAGAAACAGCATAGCAACCATCTAGCAACTACTTATGGTTGGTTGGTACAAGTTCTAACACCCTAGCAGCTCCCTACCATCTATTCAGAAAATGTTAACTACCACCTAGCAACACCCGAACAACCACCCAGCAACCAGCCAGAACACCTGCGCAACTCCCTACCATCCAGTCAGAAAACCTTAACTACCACCTAGCAACACCCGAGCAACCACCCAGATACCCACAGCAACTGTCTATTGACATGAGTCTATTTGATTTGAGACATCAGAAAGGTCTGTGTGGAACCTGAGTTGAGGTCATGTGACCACAGTGTTACCGTAGTGTGGGCTCCAGATGCCACGTGTTGCAGAGGAACTCTCTCCAGTCCACTGTGGCGTAGTTCACCACCTCTTCATTTTCCTTCTTCTCTGATGACGCTTCATCCTGCTGCGCGGTGGGGCTCTTCTGACCAGGTCGAGATGCGAAGATGCGCGGGGCGAAGAGAGCTGCAACACAAGCACGTGCTCAGTGACAAAGGACATTTATGAAGAACGGAATCCGAGTCTGGATTTCGTGATCTCACCTTTCTCCTTTTCTTTCAAGTATGCTGACACCAGGTCATGCAGGAACATGATGAGCTCTGCATCCATGGTGACACAGATGTGATCGGTGAACTCGGTGACCACACTGCACTCCACTTTAGGCTTACTGCCTGCATCTGCAACACAGCTCAGAGTCAGCGAGGTTTCATACTATACAAGCTTCACAAGCGTCTAGCAACCTTAGGAATAAACAATAGCAATGTAGCTGCCAGTGGCAACCAGAATATAAAAATCTGGCAGGTTATTAGTGTGTACCACTGAGAGAAGGTTCCTCTGGGTCTTGTACATGAATGGATTTGAACTCGAGTTGCATTTTGGGAAGGGCGAAGATGGTCTCGGTTTCGTGGTTGTAGCTGGAGGAGCCCCTGAAGCCGCTCAGAAGGCTGGAGCTCTTTGCTGCTGCGCCGCTTTCTGAGTTGTTTGCATCCACGTTACGCAACAAGTTCAGCTCTGACACAAGAAAAGAGAGAATTATTTCAAGGAAAATAAAAATATTCCATTTCAAGAACAGCAAATATGATAATCATAAACATGTGTCTGCTGCTCAGCAAACAATATGGCTTTACACTAGCTCTGTTCTACAAGCTTAGTTAGCTGCCTATACAGACAGCGTTTTTTCTCTTTTCACACCATTGATGGAATTTTCCGTGATTTATGACAACGCTTCCCCAACATTTATGTAATTGATGTGTTTTCACTGTTACATGGTAGGGGGCGCTATTACCCAACTTCTGAAAGAATACTGAATCTCCTGATCAAACCATGCAAAAAAAACCAGTAGCACCTCACTGGATCTAGGGGGCGGAGTTGGATCCAGATCTAAGGGGTGGAGATTGGTAGGTTTAGGGGTGGGTTTAGGGATCGGGGGTGGAGATGGGTAGGTTTAGGTATATGTAAGGTGGGAGGAGTTGGATCTGATCCAACTCCTCCCCCTGGATTTCGTGTTCTGCAGTGAGGACCATCTAAAAAAAACACACCTTGTAGGGAGGTGAGAGAGACTGTAATCAGTGTAGAGAGAGTTGGTTGCCAGATTGCAAAGATTAAGTTAAACTTCGGGTAGAAAATGTATTCTTTTAACAGAAAAGCTCAGATTAGGGGATTCAAACTATCAACAACTGCAAACATGAAAGCTTGTAGTAGACACCATAGGTGAACATAAAGTACGTACTGTTGATCTCCACTTCCTGCAAACTGGGGTGTATTAACTTATTTAATTAATTATTTGTTTTTTAATAAATGTTTTTTTTTTTTTTTTGGAAGCAGGAATAGTGTCTATTTCGTCGATATGATCCTGTGTGGCAGTAGTAGCTACACACTGCATCACAGTCTTGTTTTTTATTTTTTATTTTGAAGTGTCAACCAGAATATTTACGATATTACAATATAGGCAAAAGACAGCAAGGCAGCTCACTAGGTTTGGAACAGAGCCATTGAGTGTGCAACATTTACCTTCGTTCCTCATGGCAGTGACATAGTTAAACCACTCTTTGACTGTAGCCACCCCATGCGGTGGGTTTTCATGACGACGGCGGGTAACCTTAGTGATGGTTGCCATTGGGCTCTCCAGAGCACCACAAGGCTTGGTTACCATGGTATTATGCCCAAGGTGAAAGTCAAGAGTTTGAACTATATATGTAGAATCATCACTGGAGCCTAGACAAAAAACACAACCTGTTAGTTGCAATTTATGAAAAGGCAAATGATGGATGAATGGATGGACGATGGAAAACTAGCACTGTGTCTGTACCATCCTCCCAGATCTTTTGTGCCTCAGTCCAGAAAGCGATGTTGGGCTCTTCCAGGTGGAACAGCACCCAGGACTTGGAACGGAAGTTGGGCCCATGGAAACAAGCCAGAGTCATGTGGTTGCCATGGAGACTCATCGAGCCGCCCAGCTGCACAGCATCCTCTGGGAGAGGCATCTGGAAGAGGGAAATGTGACATCCAGCCACCATCTTCAACACACTGGGCCAATGTCTGTGATGAGCTGCATCCATATCTGAGAGAAAAAGACATTTATGTTGGTCTTTAAAGTCATTTCATTAACAACAAAATTGTATTTCAAAAGTAAAATGGTCACAAGCGCACTAACAGATTTCAGCTGTTCCTTTGTCCATGTTGATGACCGGGGTTTTGGGAGGATTGTAGGGCACCGGGCCCCAGGTGGACAGGGCTCGCTTGCTGGTGTCAAACTGCTGTGTGAAGAACTCCTGCAACTTCATGCCGATCTTTATCAGGTCAGGTGTGGTGGAGCGGGAGATGATCACCTGGAATATGTCCCACTGCAGGTCTCCATGTACAAAGATCTCACTGGAGGAGATGCACATCAGAGAATGTTTGGTATGGTTGAGGTATTAGTTGATAAGCTAGTATGATTGGCAGTTCTTATACCTTTTCTCAGATAGACTGGCCTGAGTCGTGCAGAGGTTCACCTTCCACTCATCCTGTAGTTGCAGGTCAGCGTTACTGAAGATGCCCATTAATATGCTGGAGCCCATATAGTCCAGCCGGGCCTCTGTGGAGCCCATGGTGATCTGAATCTTATGACTGGGCTGCTGATTTGGATGTTCTGAAATATGGGCTAGAAGAACAATCGGTTATCAGTTACTGAAGAGGATGACCAGACAGCAGAGTTCAGTGCCATACAGAAATGAATTTAAAAAGCCTTTTCGTTTGCAAATCCCCTCATGAAGTAGAATTAAAATGAAATTAAATTCATACATGCTCAAAGTGTAAAGTTGTGATAAGACAAAGTAGCAACAGATTTTTTTTCTTTTGTATGAACTACATCCGAGTGCAAAGGATCATTAAAAAAAAACAGGGTTCAGGGGCGGTTCTAAAAATCAGAAAGGGAAATTTGTATTTAATTAATAAATAATGTATTGATACTAATACATATATATTATATTAAATTATACTAAAAATATTATAATATTATATTATTTAACTTGACATTAAATTAACTCATTTTAGAGACCATGGTAGAAAGGAACACCGTTTACCAGAACCTACTAATTTTGATATATTGCGTTTTGATAGCTGTTGTATGTGGTTATTATAACACTATTAGAAATATGTCTGATAATTAGAGAAAATAAGTATTCAGGAAAAACTGACATAACCAGTTTTTAAAGCGAGTACATAATCTCGAAATAAATAAATTATTAAAAGTATACTTACAGACCATCTCCAGTGTGTTAACGTCAATGTTGCCACCCACCACTCCTCCTTTGGAATCCAGTTTGGAGCGACCCAGTCCGATAGACATGCTGATCTCACGATCTCTGTTACTGCCCACTGACAGACGGCCCTGACTCTTCAACCCACTTGTTGTCCAACTGTTTAAACACACACACATACATAAATAGACATCAAACAGAGAGATATTAAGCATGTTAACAGCTGTACTAATCAAATAGTTTCTGCGGGTCTCTCGTACGTATTGTTGCCCATGACATTGCTCATGTTCATCTGGACATTAAGCTGTTTAAGGTTGATGGCGAACACCACCAGAGTCTCCCATGGCGAACCCTGCTGTGCTGCTGCTGCTTTTCCGTTCCGAAACGACGGGATGGCGGTCTTTGTGACAGAGTCTGTAGAGACCCACACACAGACAATGGGTTAAATGGATAAGGATGGTAGAGCCACAAAGCTGCACATCATCAACAGACCTCTAGCAGCATGTGTGTGTACCTCTGCGCGGTGCTGAAGAGTCAGACACGCTGCGGGAACGTCCGGTGGCGGGTGATTTGAGGTGCGCGTGGTTTGCTGTGGCGTCAGTAAAGACGGAGGGGTGTTGAGTGGATTGGCCGTCCCACGTCCTCCAGTACGCTTTCCGGCTGGACTCAGGAGACAGGTGCTGTGCGATGCTCTCCACAGAATCTGGAGTGGCAGGACCTGAGGCTACAGCACATTTTACAGCAGTTATCATCAATGCTTTCCAGCATTCACCTGAAGATGCAAGATGACTGGGACAGGCGAGGAGATATACATTACTGTTCAAAAGTTTGGACTCTAAGATATTCAGGTGAAGTTTAATCACATCTGAAGTAATTCTTAAAGAGATAGTTCGTCCAAAAAATTCTGTCATCATTTACTGACCCGTATGTTGTTGCAAACCCATTAGACTTTAAAAATATCTTTGTGTTTTGAAGATTAACCAAAGGTTTTTGAGAAGTTTTTGTCCCTCCATTAAAAGTCCAAGTAACCAAAACTTGGAAGATCCAAAAAGGTCATAAATGCGTCAAAACGAAATTCATATGAATGGAGTGGTTTAATCAAAGTCTTGTGAAGAGATATGATTGCTTTATATGCTGAACAGATATAATTTAGGCTTATCACACTCACATTAAAACACACCACATATAGTAAGCACGAAAGCTTGTGTGTGCGAGAAGCCCGAGAACAAACATCATTGTTCTTTCTGGGTGAAGTATCCCTTTAAATAGCTCAATACCTCTAACTTAGGTTCATCCAATCCTTTTGCCTTTTCCACTCTTTTTCTCTTATTTTCGAGTTTCAGATTTAGTTTTGTCTATTAAATTCTGCCTAAAAGGCATCTCAAGGCAGATTGTGCACTGCTGTTTGACAGGTACGGTTCAATGAAGCTGCCAGCTGAGCACCAGTGAGGGGTCACTTTCTTAAACTGCTTGTTGTTGTCCAGCAGGCATCTGTCATTGTTAAATCCTGTTTGCTTGCTTCTTTCTAGACAGCAGTGCATGAAATAGCCTTCATCTCTCAAAAGAACAACAGACTGATAAAATGCATTTCAGAAATGGAAGTGTACTTAATACTCCAGCAACTGAAAAACATTTTATTGTGATTGCCACACTTCAGTAGCACAACGTTTTCAATTGATATGAATATATAAAAAAAACATATAAAAAGGATTTAACACACTATTCAACGTCTCTATTCAACTATTCACTATTCAACTATTATATACTTTATTCAATAATTTACGATGTCGCTGTTTTTGGTACTGAAATGTTGGTGACAGAAGCATCAATTTCTTCCAAAAACTTAATGGTGATTCCAAACTTTTGAACAGTTGTGCAATGTTGAGAGTACAGTATGTATAACCTGGTAAGTTAATGGTCTGGTCTCCTAGAAATAATCTCCTGGCAATGCTTCTGCGGTACCAAGCTCGTGGGAATGCAAGAATCTCACTCAAACGCCTCATGTCGTACTTGAAGGATGCAGAACCGATATCACACACCGCTAGAAGAAAGACACAAACACACAGTGTCACAAATTAATTACTGAAGGAATCCCTTTTATTGCATTTTATTGTTCAACACACTACATGTCAAAAGTTTGGGGTTGGTAAGACTCTTTCATGTTTGTTTTTTTTGTGAAAGAAATATGCACAAAAATACAGTAAAAACAGTAATATTGTCAGTGGTTATAAATCGTAATATTTATTTTCTATTTTAAAACGTAATTTATTCCAGTAATACAAAGCTGAACTTTCAGCATCATTACCCCTGTCTTCAGTGTCACATAATCTTTTAGAAATTATTCTAATATGCTGATTTGGGAATAAATAATAATGTATAATGTATAATAATGCAAGAAACACTTCCTATTATTAATCGATTTTGAACAGTTGTGCTGCTTAATATTTCTGTTTTCGGGATTCAAAAGAACAGCATTTATTTGAAACGGAAATCTTTTTAACATTATAAATGTATTTAATGTCACTTCTGATCAATTTAATGCCTTCTTGCTGAATAAAAATATTCATTTCTTTAAAAAAGACAAATTACTGACCCCAAACTTTTGAACAGTCATTAAACAGTAGCGTCATACAGCCGGAAAAGGCTTTAGTATGGTGATACAATCAGACATCCTGAAGGATATCCCAGTAAGTCATTTTGAATTACTCACCTGAGATGTTGATAAGAGTGGTGTCCATCTTCCCACCCTTGCTAGCAACGGAAGTATCAATAAATGCTGGGCATCCTGTACGTCTCATCCTGGAAAGACTGACTTTCACAAACTCCAAGTTGATGGAGAGAGAATCTTTCCTGCCCGTCACTGAAGAGGCCTCTTCGTCCACTGCTCCTGAAAGAACCAAAGTCATCTCCAGAATCTTATCATTATCTTTAGTATATACTTTTATTTTACTTATAAACCATCGCAATATTTCTGAGTTAAGTCTTTGCAATGGGCTCTCACCCAGTGGTCCTGGTCCAGGCGGAAGTCCAGTAACTGCAGACTTCTGTTTGCCGGCTCCATAAGGATGAAACACATACAGTGAGAAATCTGACATACAGGCAGTGAAACTCAGACCCGATGAGTTAATCGGTTGGCCTGTTAGATCTGATTGGCTGCTGTGGTGGCGACTCCGCCCCAGAGGACTGCCTAACCCTGTAGATGGACCTGAGGGATGGAAGAAGTTACAATGATTACCATTAGTCAACACACCCTTTAAAGGGGCTACATGTAAGAATTTTCATATTGCTTTTTTTATTGCCGATGTGTGAACAGCTTGTACAACGTTCCTAGGTTGTCTATGAAAGCCTATAGACTTATTAAAATATGAAGGACTCGGGATGTTTTTGCCGGGAAAATCAAAAGGATGTGTTTACGTGAGCTCCAGGGAGCCTCTCAGTGTTGGGTGTAATGCATTACTAAGCAATTAATTTAAATAATACATTTAACGTCTAATGTTTATTTATTTGAAGGAATTAAGAGAGCAGTTTCATATCTCTCCTTGTACTGTTCAACTGGTCGAGGTTGATTTGGGATTTAGAAAGTTATTCGATTACTGTACTAATAACTCTCCCTAAAAGTATTGCATTACGTGTTACGCTGTTGAAGATGTAATTCGTAGTAATTACTTTTTTAGAGTAACTTACCTAACACAGGTTTTATGACAAATGAAACGAATGCTTATACAAACCATGATAATGCCGAACGAACTAATCTGTACTACAGTCATGCAAAGAAAATTAATAACTTCTAGGTAGGGTTAGGTTTAGGGGTAGGGCTACATTTTTAGACAGGAATGTTGTTCCAGGATCAACAAAATATGTTGATCCAGGAACATGTCTTACTTGGCAAGATAAGGGTGACCGTACATTCATACCTTTGCTTCCAGGCACTCTGTTGGCATTGTGTACCGATGGAGGTGTGGAGGAAGGTGTGTGTTGGCCCTCTGACGGATGGGTGGCGCTGGTGGGTTCAAGTTCACCCCTATTGGATGAGAAAACCAGGTCCAGAGAGGGAAGTTTCAGCATGCACTCCACTCGAGACATGGGGAGACAACTGAACCGGATCTGAGATGGCTGAGGAACAAACACAATGAAATTAACAGACCGCTTTGAGATGGTCACCAATGAGTACAAATGGAGGAACGCTGATATACCTGCACCCGGACGTAAACTACCACATCCACAGGGAAGGAGGAGTATGAATTTCCAGCAGAAGACACAAGAGACACCTGAGACTCCTCCAAAGGATCCACAGAATCAAAGTGACCAACATCCTCCTCAGGAACATTGAGGGCTACACGAACACACACACACACACACACACACACACACATATATTAATATCAGCATAAAGTATACACACAAAAACCTCACAGAATTGTGATTTTATCATATGTTATTCAAGTGACAAATGATAAATCTGAAACCACACTTACTGTAGTTCCTGTCGACTGGTGTGATGGGAATTGTCTCCAGCGCTTTCTCCAGGAAGTCCAGCAGACATGGGCTGATGACCATTTCCTCTGGCAATGTCTGTAGGGCTACCCATGCATACAGCTTAGCCATCTTCACCCCTACACTCGGCTTCCCTTTAGCTGCGCACACACACACACACACACACAAAGTTGAGAAAAATCCTTCTTTGCTGACAATTTATCATGCAATGAAAGCAAAATATGCAACCATTTGGCACCTAATTCACCTCCAGCATGCAATATGCATGAAGCACAACAGAGCAGCCAAAAAACCCAAGAATTGTTTAACACAAGCATAAAATGCAATTACGGTAATAGAAAATGATTTAAAATCAAAGGCAATCAATAGTTAGCAATCAATGGATAGTAGTGTCTAGATATCATCACCTGCTTTCATTATATGGAAAAGAGAAGCTTGAACATCAACCTAAACTCCATTTTGTGTTGAGCTCGGAGCAACATGAGGCTGAGTAAATGGCAAGATATTTGTAATTTTTCTGTGAACGTGTGATAGTGAGTGATGCTTGTTTCCTTAATATTTATGTACATTTATTCATTTAGAAGATGCTCTTATCCAAAGTGACTACTGAGGTTATACTGCTATGCACTATACATATCATATACTATGATTTATTGAGTAAAATTGTTGCCAATAATATTATATTAACAACTAATAATGTAAGCTTGTCTCAAACCAAGCAATGTCACATCAGCATTAAAAACAACACAGAACCACAGCCGAAAAAAGATCCTGCCGAGTGGCAACTGTGAACACTGTTCCTAGATAGTCATGCGCTACAGCTGAGCTCAGAGCTGTGGGCTCCAGTGCAGAGATGAGGCTAAGCGCATGCAGGAAGCCATCGGCAGAGGACGACAGATGAACAGAGTGTGTACCTGAAGGGAGAGGAGGGGGTGGGGGAGGGGGAGGGAGGAGTGTGTGAGTCTTTCCAGGGCCTGAGGCTGGTGGTGCGGGTGAGTCTCTCATACCATACAGTTTGGACTCTTTGGAAAGGGTTCTGGGAAGGGAAGATCCACGCGAGGCAATGGGCGACTCCGTCTTCAGCATTTTAGAGTTGTAATGTAGCTGTAAACAGACAGAGAGGGGAAAATGAGTGCTACAGTTAACCAATCATAAAAAGTGTACATTACTGCATCCATTTAGGTTTACTGCTGTTTTACATTTGTAAGATGTTTTATTACAGCGGTTGAGCATTGTAACCCATCAGACACTTTGGTTTCATAAATCCAAGTGCAAATCAGATGCATTGAAATAGATCTATAGGGCTATGAGTGTATTTGAGCGGGTTTTATGTGGTGGCACACCCAAAACTTAAGTCTCAGGTTGAAAAATTGTAGCTGAAATCCTTCTGTGTGCAATCGGCTTTACTTAAACCATATCATTAGATCCACTGCAGACCTTAACATCCACTCCAGGGATGTAGAAGACAGTGGTCTCAATGTCACTGGTCTTGCTCTGCAGAGAGGTAGGTACTCGCTTAGCATTCAGCAGATGAGAACTGGAGCCTAAACTGTGCTGCAGCTTTCGCTTCTTAGGAGGAGAGTCCTGATCCAGACTCCTCGAGCTCCGCTCACAACTCCTAAACAACAGAGAGACATTTCAGACACACAGAAACGCTTTACAGCTCTGATCGAGATTAAATCCAGAAGAATAGAGCTCTGAATGGATGATGTTTTCTTGTAGGCCAAAACCTGGAAACGTGTTAGCATTTAAGCACTTACAGTTCCTAAAGTCAATGGGTTTTTTGGTTAAATGCGTGATATAAGGTCTGTGGTTAACACAAGCTCAAGATATTATCAAGTTTTATTCTACAACATTAAAATTCACAAGGGGGTATTACTGGTGTATTTTAAGCTTTTACTCATCTTGAAAAAGGCAAATGCTGACAAGTGGCTAAATGAGGTTGTTAGGAACATAAAATCATCATGATTATCGTGATTATCGCATTTTCGTGGTTTGAAAAGTCATCATGCCGAACAGGTAAACTCATCTACACACCAGTCCGCTTTCACATCCTCGTTGCTTTTACAACCACGCTATAGCTAACTATTCTAACTCAAAATCAATCTGAAAACGGCTTTTAAATAAACTCTGAGAAGTTTGTCCAAGCTTCAAAATTCATAAATGTAGTGTTTACTTGTAAAGATTATCATGATGAACAAAACATTTCAATCTTTTGTTGGTCAAAAGGTTATCTGCAATAATACAAAAGCCATTGAAAAAAGTCGTATTGGGTTTTTGTTGAGGGAACCAGGATGACACTAACTTCCATGTTGTCCTACAAGAATGTCATTACTGCACCGCTGCACTTCAAAATGTGTGATGTATGGGCATTTTGGGTTGTTTCTTTACCTCCTCACTGCGAGATCTTCATGCTCAGGTGGCTGGGTGCTGGGGTGCAGCACACACTTTCCGCTGTCAATCTCGACACGCACGTCCAGCTCAAAGTCAATGTTCCGTTCAGTGGGCGGAGCTAATCCTCCACGCTGAGGGGGTGTGTTGGGCCAGCGCTCGCTGAATAATGCAGAAAGTGCAGATGATTTCCTCTGAGAGCCCCTGAGAAACACAAATATATAGACCATCAGTTTAGGGAGCGCGTAATTGTGTTTGTCGAGTGTTTGCATGCGCTGTGTTTAACGCACCCTGGTCTGCGATAATAGCTGTGCGGCCTTTCCCTATCAAACTCGTCATCTTTGTCCGAGTCCTCTGATGAAGTCGAGGAGAGGTCGTCCCGCCGACTGTCATCAGGCTGGAAGGTAATGGTTCGTGAAAAGACTGCTGGTGTGCCAGGGGCACTGAACACTGAGCATGATGGGTAATGGGCAGGATCATCAGTGGTGACAGACAACAGGTCCACCTCTGTCTCCTCCGGGAACTTCAACAATCAGTGAAAGCCAACAGTCAGGAGATCTGTCTATGCATCTATCCATCTAATCATTCGTTTCTCTTCTAAAGGATTTACGTCTCTTCAACTAAGCAAGTGTTGACATATCCAGGTCACATTTCACCCAAAAATAAATGGAGAAATAATAAGAAAAGTTTTATGCTTTAAATTTGTTTAATTTAAATGATTAAATTAGGCTAAAGTTCTTTCCATGAGTATGGAAAGAAAATACTATTGAAGTAAAAGAGTCTCATCAACTGTTTGTTTACTGACATTCTTTAAAATGTCTGAAGATATTTGAATATTCATACAGGTTTGGGAAAACCTGAGGGTGAGTAAATGATGACAGAATTTTCAATTTTCTTTAGGTAAGTAAAGTGTTACCTTTTGTACACAAAATAGTATAGAATTTAAATTATCAGCCAATTTTCGGTCATCAAAATAATTACTGGATATTGGTATCGGACAGAATTTTAAGATCTGGCCATCTCGACATTTTACTTTTGAATTTGTAATTATCATTATACTCAATGGCAATTCTAATTGCTGCAATACAGAAATATGACTTATTACATACTATAACACAATAACACTTAACTGACTGTTGTGGAAATACCATACAGATGCAAAAATCGGTCCTAAAACTAGGCTTCATGTTACAATTTCTATTACTTTTTATGTGACTTTGTGGTGAAATATAACCCTGACATGTCTAAAAGCTCAATGGGCACTAAGCTATTCTATCGGGTCAATATATTAGATTAATGCTAATTTAAGTTTGCAACTTGATCTACCATACAAAATAGAAATCCCTTTATCCAACTGCCTAACATTTACAAATCATCTCAATTAATCTATCTATCTATCTATCTATCTATCTATCTATCTATCTATCTATCTATCTATCTATCTATCTATCTATCTATCTATCTATCTATCTATCTATCTATCTATCTATCTATCTATCTATCCATCCATCCATCTATCCATCCATTCATTATTCTGTCCCTGTATCTGTTAATGTGCTCAAAACCTAAACTGGTCTGATTCTGACTCATATTCAAACTGAATCTGTTGGCTGATAGCTCATAACCAGTGAGCACTTTGGAGAAAGCTTTTCCTTTTCCCAATTCATGCTTTCCACTAAGACCCAGCGGAGGAGAGAGGGATGAGACATAAGAAGATGAAAAGATGGACAGATGACAAGACATCATGAGCAATGCAATGAACTAAGATCAAGTTCTAGACATGCTGAGGAAACAAGAGCTGATTAGTTAATACAAACACAGCACAAGAGCAGCTTCAACATGTGGAGCGAGGGAGTGTGTGAATCAATGTGTGAGTAGAGAGATCAAGAGAAAATAAGAACACTTTCCAAACTAAGATCCAAAAAGGCTAACACCATTTGATTGAGAAAGATGATTTTTGATCGAGTTTTGAAAAGCAGTTTTGATTTAGCACAAGAAGATTTTCATGCAGAGATTCAGAGGTGATTTTAAGAATTTGATTTGATTTGATTTGATCGGTTTTCTCTGGTACCTTAAATACAGAGCCATCTGGACTGGGGATTAGGTTTGGGGTTTCCATCTTAAACACAAAAACCCATCCATAAATAAAACCGGTATACTGAGCTATTCAGTGCATGATCATACGTGTTCAGCATATTATGTGTATACTATACATGTGGCTTTTATAAAGTCAAGAGTGAAGTACTTGCAGGTGAAACTATAAAACCACTGAGTGTGAAGTGTGTCTTTCCAAGTTCACAACCGTAATTTATTTGTATTTTTTTATGTTTATGCTCACCAAATTGGTGATCAAAAAAATGTATCATCAAAAATTCTGTAATATTTTAAAAAGTGAAAACTGTTTTGTATGCAGATTTGGTCCTCAAGAAACATTTCTTATTATTATCAAAAGATGAAAACAGTTGAGCTTAATATTTTTGTGGAAACCATAATAAATGTTTTCAGGACTTGATGAATAAAAAGTAAAAAAAAAAAAAAAACAGCATTTATTTGAAATAGAACTGTTTTCTAACATTAGAAATGTTTTTTTTACTTCAATTTAATGCATCCTTGCTGAATAAAAGTATAATTTTTGAATGGTAGTGTATATCAAAAGCAAAGCTTTATTCAACTTTACAGCTCCGTTGACATGTAAACAATGAACAGGAAGATGGAACATTAAGGTGCGTTCACGCCATGTCGTAATTACCACAACGATTCTGAACTCTAAAAAGCCTTCATGTGCTTGTAGAATTAGCAATTTTCTGAGAGCTACGACTTGTACCATGGGGCCGCTGTACCACCTGACCACTGCAGATTAAAGGTGTGTTTGGTTTAAAGCGCCGCTGTTCAGATCGATCGCTATACGACATCAAAGAACCGCGAGAGCAATTCAAAAACAAACAAGCACTTTTTTTAATGGTGATTACGACATGGTGTGAATGCAGCATTAGAATGACGACAAAAAGATGAATAAAGCATTTCAAATAAACAAAGTCAGACATTTCAGAGTCAGACACACACAGATGTATGCATGCACACTACCGTGTCGATGTTGAAGGTAACCCTTGGTGCTGGAGATGATGCATCCACTTTGATATCGGGCAGGTCATCCCTTTAGAGAGACAAAATGAAAGAAAGTAAGGATTTGTAACTGAAAGATATTAACCCATCTGCAAATAACTGTGAGTGTTTGCATGTGTGAGTGTGAGTGAGTGTGTACCTGGGTCTATCCGACCTCTTCATTGCTGGTCTGCCTGTTGTTGAGATGCTCTTTGACCTGCTGTTGCTGTAGCTGGGCTTGTACCCTAAACCCCATTTATCTTTCAAAGATGCAGCCTAAACAAAGCATAACCATTTCATCTCTACCAGATTTACAGTGTATAATCAATAAGCAGTAATAAAGCTGAATCAAAGCGATTCTTACCCGCATGCTGGAGCGCCGCAGCTTCTTGCGCACATCTCGGCGGATATCATTGACAGCGACAGATTCCAACTGTTGGTAGCGCTGGATTTCCTGGTTAATAGTGCTTTCACTTGCACCCAGTTTCCTTAGAGAAAAGAAAAAAACAATAGAATAATAGGGATTTATTTTAGGCAGAAGCCAATTAATTGAGGTATTTTGGTTCTTAATGTTAGGCTGACATTACTTGAGATCGTCAATGACTTTGGCCTGCTCATTGAGTTCTCTAATGTCCACCAGGCGCTTGGAGAACTTTCGTCCACGAGCGTCGATTATCTGATTGCTCATAACTGCCTGCCTCCGCAGGTCAACAGACTCCTGTAAGAGGGAAACTACTGTCAATACAACACATTTAGATGCAAGACATACTTAGGGGTGGGCGGTATGACAAAATCACGGTATGAGCGATTCAGAAATGTTATACACCACTTCATATATTTTTTGACAAATATTTAAAGCATACATTAACACTTCTGTTCAAATGTTTGTTGTCTGTACGATTTTTAAATGTTTTTGAAAAAAGTCTCTTATTCGCACTAAGGCTGCATTTATTTGATCAAAACAATGCAGTAAATACAGTAATATTGTGATATATTACTACAGTTAGACAATATTAGATTTCTATTTTGAATAAATGCTGGTTTTAACTTTTTATTAATCAAAGAATCCTGGAAAAAGTATCACAGGTTCCAAAAAAAAAACATTAAAAAATAAATAAATTAAGCAGCAGTTTCCAGCATTGATAATAAATCAGCATATTAGAATGATTTCTGAAGGATCATGTGACACTGAAGATTGGAGTAATGGCTGATGAAAAATCATCTTTGCATCACAGAAATAAATTATATTTTAAAGTATATTAAAATAGAATTTTAAATTGTACTAATATTTTTACAATATTACAGTTTTTCTGTATTTTTGATCAAATAAATGCAGGCTTGATGAGCATAAGAAACTTCTTTAAAAAAATAAAAAATAAAAAATAGTAATGTTTCCAAAATTTTGATCGGTTCTGAATGGTATATCATGACCTTCTGGCATATTTCAACAGTCGCACAGTTTTTTACCATCATTCTGCCCAGCCCTAGGCACAGTCATGCATAAGAATCTATTCCAAAATCACACAGAATATTAAACACCGTCAAAACAAGTGTGGATCATTGCAGACAAACAAAATCAAAACACCACCCCAAAAAAAAACTGATTACTGAAGCAAAGACAATTCATGAGAAATGCATCCTTTGGAAATGCGAAATGAGAAGATGTGACTGGCCACTCATTTCTCATGGAAAGGAATCAGGTGAGACTAAAAAGCAGCAGGAAACCGTATACTCCAGACTCGCTCAACATATTTCAGTTGCTCAAAACCAAGAGTTCTAGGCACAATTCAGCAAGGTTTTGAGCAATTTGACTAATCTTAAAAGAAACTTTCACCCTGAGAGTAGGAACAATATGGAGAGAAAGGATGTGACAGAGAAACAGAGAGGATTGAAAAGCAAACTGGAGCTCTAATGTACATACACAGCCCCAGGACAGGGGTCTGGGATTTCTAGTTCGTTCTGCATTGGCTGAGGATGGCAGGCGAACACTTCTCGACTTTAGCCGAGTGATTGTGGATGATGGAGAAATATTACGACACTCAGAAGGTGAGAGGGGAGGGGGGCTGGGGCTAATGCCCAGAATGCTGTTCACCAGCCGCTTCCTGAACGAAAGTCTGGGGCTGAGATCACCTTCAGGACACTGCAAACATGGGCCGGTTTAAAACAAACACAGACACACACTACTACATAGACATTGAGAACAAATACTAAGAAGAACCTTCACATAGCTTGTTTTGAACACAAAAATGACATTAATATCCAAACAATAAAATAAAAGAAACAGACAATGTCAATTAAAAATAGAAAAATAGCCCCAAACACTTTACAATGACAATAAAGGTGAGCCAACAAATGTTAGTGACATAAAAAATGTGAGCTCTGACCATGTGTATGGGGGGAGACATGCCATCACTCTCGTCCTCGTCTGACAGGTCAGCCATGTTGACCGAGTTGAGGTCTGTGATGTCATCGGTGTCCTCTTCACCGGTCAGAGATGTGAGTGTGTTACCCAGAGCATTCAGACGCTTGCCGATGTTGGGATCCATGTGCACATCGATACCACACATCTTCCACAAGACATTAAGGGTCCACGTCCCTGCGCTGCTGCTCTCTGGAGAATTGAATGGTTTTGTTATTGGATACAGACAAAAAGTCAAATATGAAGTCAGCATTAAATCAACACTGACAACGTTTACTTTGATAAAATGGCCACATGAAGACCATGCATTAAGAATGTACACTCCCTTTCAAGAGATTGGGGTCAGTCAGTTTTTTAAAGTATGTACGTAATTTTCCATCAGGTCTAAAATATAAACGCTTATAATAGGCGTTTAAAAACCCGCTTTGGAAGAAATTAGGATGTAGTGACTCAATTAAATTGATCAATAAAAGTGACAGAATTTGCTTTGTAACATTATTAATGCTTATTAAACATTAGATTTTTTGCAATTTCTATTCAACAAAGAATTCTGAAAATGTTTTTCACAAAAATATAAGGCAGCATTGTTTAACTGTTTTCAACATTGAAAAAAATATTAAGAAAAGTTTCTTGAGCACCAAATCAACATATTACAAGGATCATGTGACACTGAAGACTGGGGTAATTCTGCTGAAAATTCAGCTTTCCATCTCAAGAATATATATATATTTTAAATATATTAAACCGTTATTTTAAATTGTAATAATATTTCATAATATTACTGTTTTACTGTATTTTTAGCAAATAAAAATAGCATTGGAGAGCATATGAGAGTTCTTTCAAAAACATTAAACAATTTTACCAACCCCAAACTTTTGAACAGCAGTGTATGCAAAAGTGTCCTTTTATCATTTTTATTGTTGATTTTTTTTGTTTGTTGAATAGACCAAGTAAAATTAATTCAGAAGATCATTTCACACATACCTGCAGAGGCCTGGCCTGTTGTTCTGGAACAAACTTCATAAGTACCATCAGGGACAACACCTGAAAAGCCACATTGAGTCTTTGAAGAATCAGGGGAGCGTAATAGGGCCAAAAATAGATACAACACATTTACATTGAGTGTTACTCACAGGCATTCATGACCAGTTCTCCTCTGATCTCAGGTTTCCAGTCATCCCAAGTTGTCTCAAAACCCTCAGCAAATCGAATGCAAAAGTTTTTAAAATGTCCTTTGCTGACCAGAGACTCGGAGGAACAGGCTGTTATTAGCGTACTCTCGATGGTTAACACCAGTGCTGAGCCAGTGTCGAAATCAATACTGTGATTGGCCTAATGTACAACAGGAAACAGTAACAAACATTTAACATCAATCATTCAAACAATTCATGTGCAAGAGTGAAATACAAGACAGGCAGTACTTTATACAGTTTAAGGCCAATCGCAATTGGTTCACACCAATCTGGGCTGCGTATCTCAAAAGCATCGTAAGCTAAGTTGGTCGTAGAGACCACTGGTGGCAATGGTTCTACGATCTACTTAGGCCTACAATGCTTTTGAGAAACACAGCCCTGAGTTTAAACATAAAAAGAATGATAAATAGATGCATCAGTGAGGATCCACCTGTGTAGAGTTGGTGATAGGTAGGCAGATGCCCAGGTCATTGACAGTGAGCTGTAGAAAGAGAGTGCTGAAGGCCTGGGCGCTGGTCTGCTGTATTGCTGGCAGTTTGTCTACCACTTCTTTTGTGGCCATATGAATGTCCGAGTTGAGAGCCAAGCGTTGTTCCTTCCAGTTATCATAGGCAGCCTTATAGTTCAGCCAGAACAGCACAGCTAAAAAAAAAAAAAAAAGACATACAAATACGCAATTACAAACCCCAAAAAATTCCCCAATGGACACATGAAAAAAAAAAACAAGGTAAGTGTGGACTGACCTCTGTCAAATGCCACTGGTTGAGCAAAAACAATAGGACGGTTGAGGGTGATCAGGACGGCCTCTTTGTTAGAGCTGCCACTGATCTCCTCCTGCAGAGCATTGCGCAAACCGATTCGAGTGCGGAAGTACGCCACCTGGTGGAAATCTGACCCCGCCTCCTCATACACCTGCAAGAGAACGTGTTATAACACTCTCATGCATCCACAAGAAAACTTTATATGACAATAATGAATAACAGAGCATGAAGAAACGCTAATTTCTGTAACAGTGGCTACCTGATGTTTGACGATTTGCCCCAAAGCCAAGTTGAGATCCACTTGACATTTCCCAAAAAGCTTCAGGTAGTTACTTCCTGTGGGAGTAGTCTTGCACTGAACCCGATTGGACAGTTCAAGTTCAATCCAGCCCGTTTCAAAGCGCACCGCCCTCATTGAAGGAGTGGTGGCCGTCATTTGAATCCCCTACAAAAGAGAAACATTCAAAACGTCTGCAGAATTCACCATATAAATACATCATTTAAAGAAGTCCAAACCTTAAACGTCAGATTTAGAGAGTAAAGCAGGATTTTAGGTTTGTCGCCATCTGTTGACACATCGTGTTCATTCCACAGTGGTATTGGTTGTTCCCCTCCTACAGAAACACACGCATTTCATACAGCTGGTCAAGTAAAAGAATCAACAACAACAAAAATTGCATAACAAAAACTAAAATAAATTCAAATTAAATAGATGGAAAAAGTTCTCCATTTATGCTACTTGTTCTTCAACACACATACCTGACACTTTCTGGATGACCTCATTGACCTCCTTCATGAAGACCTTTTGTAAGAAGACTAGGTGGTTGAGCAAATCTGTGGTCAAGTTGTGTTCGAAAGATCCAATCTAAAAATGAAGAAAAAAAATTCAAAAATGCTCTATTTCAACCATATGCATCCATCTGTAATGCTGGAACAAACTGATAATCAAGCACAGCATTTAGAACAATTTCTCATTGAAAGGTCAACGACACACCTCAGCTACACAGCGCAAGTAATTTCCCTGCAGATAGTTGCTGTATTCTGGGGCCCAGGCTGTGTCGCTGTGGCCCTCGTGCTCCTGTATAATGTACTGTCCTGACATGGTGACGGGAGGCAGATTTAGGCTGGCAGTGGGGGGCATGGCCGACACGTCCACAGGGGAAACCTTTGACTGGAAACACAGCTTATGATTGGGCAGTTCGAAAGTAAAACGCGTCTGAGCACCTGTGAGAGGGAGACAGCAAAACGTTAATCATTTTTAATTGTTGCATCGGTGTTTTCCAGTGCATTATGGAATAAATTAGCAATTCGCTTGTGGAATTGTGGGTACCAGTCATGCCATGGCTTTTCATGCGACCCATCTTGTATTCTGCTTTAAGAGAGGGCAATAGGGCGGCGCCAATAGTGATCCCATCAAGCATAGCGCTGAATTTCAACACGATTGGCTTCTTCTCCAGTCCCTCGGGCAGCTGAGGAAACTCACTGGCCTCCACTGGAGTTTGATTGACACTCACTTCAGAGGGCTGCGGAGTTGGCGTCTCTTCTCGGTTGGGAGGAGGGCTGATGAAAACAGGAAACCGATTTAAATTTAATATCGGCGACAAACAAAAGCCACATTTAATATCGGCGACAACAGGAGTTGTGAAAAGAAAGTGCCAGAGGTGTGCCTCACATGTTGGAGGGCTGACGGATGAGGTCTGAAATCTGTTTTGAGAGCTGATGGGAGCTGCGGACCATCATGCTGTGCAGCGTTGCAGGATGTTGCGGGATGTTGATGAAGATAGCACCCACTTTAAATACTGCAGCATTATTGGTCTTCAGCCCACGCTGCGCACTATATAAAGCCTGGGACTTTGCGATGTTACACTTCACCACAGTCCTAATATACAAATACACACAAACAAAAGGAAACTTACTCCAAATGCTCACTTTGAAATCACAGCCTGCATGTTACACCGAGCAGTCACATAAAACAATGTCTGTGAAATGTATAGACAGACTTTGGCAAAATGTACAAGTGAAATGTTCATGTGGCTGGAAACGAGGCCTTGTGGATATGGGAACTGCAACGAGAGAAAGATCTAGATGGATTAATAGAAAAGAGGAACGGGAGAGTTTCAGCTCCTGATAGCTTGACCATGGACTGTCCACCTTATTCATACTGCACAGAAAAATCACAAAATTGGCAAACACTTGTCAAAATGACAAGCTCCAATCAGATTGCCTGACACATATGCAATTACATCCACCGGGCTGCTGCAATGAGCGCATTTGAGGAGGAACTAATCACTGGATTTGACAGCTTTTCCCAGGTTTGAAGCATCAAGTATTAAAAGATATTAAAAGACTTTTGTATGAGGCACGTAGCAGCACATGAACTCAATATCCACGAGCAAAACTTTATAATCGGTTTTCTGTTCTGAGTTCTGAGTTTGTGAAATACTCTGTATTATTACATTTGGAAGAACAGGGTAAAAAATTTCCAGTCAAGTGAAGTTCTATTATGGGATTATGAGCGCATTAAGTGGGCAGATCTTGGTCAGAATAACCTGTGAAGTGGTCCAGACTTCATGCCGATAGTAAAAAGCCTTTCTCAGTGACACTAGGTAGTAGAAAACCATTCATATAACCCACTGACAGCATTAATAAATATGATTTGAAAAATAGTGTTATGAGGATGTTAAGATTTCACTGACCACTGTCTGAAGAAGCCTTTATAGTTAGAAAGGGTATGAAATGTTATGATAGTAAGAGTGAACACCATGTGTCATATGATTGACATATGGAAGGACTGTGATATCCAAATATTATGGAGATGTTATGAATGGTAATGGAGAAAAGGACAAGGTTACTGAGGAAACTTAGACATACAGGAACTCCTGCTTGGTTGTGCTGGTAGGTGAGGTTGGAAAATCCTCTAGTCTGCCAGCGAGAGAGGCAGAAAAAAAAAAAAAAAAGACAGATAGAGAGAACAGAGGAGAGTAGAGAGGAGGAAGATAGAAGAGGGGAAGTTATCCACAGAAAACATTTCAAAACTGTCACATATGCTGTGATAAATCTGTACTCTTAGAAATACATTTGAAAGAGAGACCATCAGAACAAAAACAGATCCAAGAATGACTTCAAACTATTTTAAAATATGACAATAGGAGAGAATATGCTAGGAGTAAATTGCATTTAAAATCCAGATTCAGACGTTGCAGTACAAAAGCTGCATGGCTGAAACTGGAAATGTTTTTTCCATTTCCTGAAGCTAAGGTGTTGTGGGTCGTTCCCAGGGTGCAGTTTTGAAATTCTTTAGTTTTTGATTGTTTTTAGTTTGCTGTCATGTGGTTGCTAAAAACATGGTCAACTCTCTATGACAATCTAGTCTCTAAATACACTATTATTCAAGGTTTGGAACTAATAAAATACATTAATAGTTTACAGTATATAGCAAGCATCCATTTCTATTTCAAATTAATGCTTGATGCATGACAATAAATGAATCAAAACAAACAAAAAATTCAGCTTTGCCATCATAGGGATAAATCACATTTTCAAATGCTAAATGCAGCCTTGGTGAGCATTAGAGATTTTTCATTCATAAAATATATCCATATCTTACCGACCTCAAACTTTTTAACCGTAGTAACTTTGTTCCCTCATTCAGCGAAAGTATATGAGGTCCTGAATTATGTACAATTTAGTATTTAGTCCGTAAGTTGATTTGTCAGACCGATCAAATAAACAGAACAAATATTAAGGCTCCACAGAGATACGTTTACATTCTTTAGGAAAGTCAACCTGCCAACAGCTTAAAGTGTATTGCATGTGAAACTGGAATTAGAAATAAAGTTTAACTAATTTTTCTTTTTACAATTATTTCGATGGTCCAATTTTCACCTTCTACTAAATATGAGTAACTCTGCAACTACATATCAACTAACTCTCATTAGGGTATTAGTAGACTGTTATCAAAATAAAGTGTTAGCAGATATTAAGCAGACAGTCAAACAATATTTTAATGACTGGTAATTGAAATGTAGTTGTAAAGTTACTTGTAGTTAGAAAAATGTCTAAAGTGGACCATCAAAATAAAGTGTAACCGAAAAATTACACTTCAAGGTGGACAATGATAATTGATAGAGCATTCAATAGGTCTTAAAGCCTGGTGTTAAGGGAACTACTGACTGTATATCTGGTGAGATTCCTTCCAGAAGCACAATGTTCACACATCCGATATGGGCCGAGGCACAGGTCTCAGTCATCTTCTGATGGAGAATGTCTACAGCAAGAGAACAGGAATTACAGGATATTTCATCTGCAAGGTTTTAGTTGGTGAATAAGATATTTTAATATTTTAAAGTGTGTGAATGCTGTTTGCATTACCCTTCATTTTCTCCTTTAAAGTAAAACTGCCATGTATTTTCTTAAGCTCTGCCTCCATGGTTAGTCCTCCAATGTCTGCTTCCAGATGTGTGCGGTTCACCATGCCAACGCCAAACACGATCAGCGTCACATGCTGGGGCTCGGAGCTTACCAAACTCCGCCGACGACCCATCCGACTGGGCGGCGTCTCGCCCTCCGATTCAAACACCAATCGACATGGAGGATCCGCAGGGCTCCTCCCACCCTCTGAATAGCAAAAATAAACAGTTGAAAAGGCAAATTTGGGCAAAAGCAAAGATTATTATGCTGGCAGATATGTTTGTACCAGTCAGATGCAACGTAAGATGCTAACATGACATTATTTTTACGGCAATGTATGAGACAGTGTTTCCTCTCTCTAAATATCATTACCACAAAATCTTTTTACCATAATGTATAATCAAATAATGACATATTTAAACTGTAAAGTATTTATACATCATGGTGCAATAATCTGCTGTAGTGTCTTTTAATATACATTTATTGTATTCACCAAGGATGATACTCATTACTGTATCACAGAACAGAAAATTTTATAAGAATCATATTTGAGAATATAGTAAAATTAAAATCATAATTTAATGAATTAATATTTACTCATATTAAATAATACATCACAGATTTTCTTGAAAATAATAGCCAAAAATATATTATTTCATGTTTTTTCTTTAAGAAAATAAAAGCAATTGAAATCAACAGAGCAGGAAGTCCTACCTGAGAGGGCATTGTCTTGGTTCTTCTCCAGGATGCCTGTGGGGTCTGATATGAGCGAGTAGAAATTAAGAAGTTTGTACATGTTCTGCCAGCATTCGGCCGACGGCTCGCTCTGTTCTGACACTGTGATGGAGTCCGAATCATCCATCTGAATGGTCATGTGATCCGCCACATCACGTGAACCTTTCCGCGATACTTTTGACGTTCTTCGCTCTGAACGTCCCAGCGTCCCCCTTCCACGAGGCTCACGATTCCTGGTCAGTGTGTCCAGGCCTGGCCCGACCACGGTGCGTTTGTTCTTCTGAGTGCCCAGTCGAGCAGCTCCGTTCAGGCTCCCACGAGAACTACGGCTGAAATCAGATGAGCGGAATTCTCGATAAGGCCGTGCCTTGGTGGGCGTGGGGGAAGAGGAGCCTGCGGTGTAGCGGTTGAGTTTGATGTCAGTCTGTGTGGCTTTTATGTCATCAATCATTGTGCTGAACTGGTGAATGAGGCGGACCAGGGCCATATCCACATGCTGGCGAATCGCCTGACAAGCGAGGGTAAAATGGCAGTGCACGCTAGCCTGGGGTCTCCGGCTCAGCTCGTGGAAAGACAGCGCACTGGCAGAGGGAGGGGTTGACATGCACTTCTCTAGCACGACTGCATTCAAACTGAAAGTCTCAATCATCAGGGCAGGCTTGAAATCAAGAGGGGGGAGATTTACCATGCCCTGCCTGAAACACAAAAACATACCATACTAAAATGAGAGATATGCAACATTATGACTGCTTGAGTACTCAGTAGTTAAAGTAGACAATTGTTAATTGTGGGACGGCAAGGGAAAAAGAGACCAACTTCCACTTCACCATGGTAAAATTAATGAATAATGATAAATATAGGATCAATTAGGATAAAATAAATGGCCGCCAATACGTTTAAGAGAAAAACAATGTCTAATCAATATAAATATTTATGTAATAATTTTAAAATAATTATTTCACATAGCTATTCATAACCACATATTTTACAGAAATAGTGTTTAGACAATGACATTTTAGTGCAAAAATATTGGTAATTATTGCTCTGCGCTCATAGTTTCAATTAGAACACATCACATCCGGTCAGGCGGTCGCATTCATTCTACCCGCAAAAGATCAAATATTCCAACACGCCGAAAGTTCAAATCAGATCCAAAACTTTGCATATGGTCAGAACTCCACAAAGCTCCCTCACTACTCTACATGTGAAATAAATGGCTTCAGATCATTTGTTTGTAGTAAACAAGTTAGTCATAGTTACTGTCATGGTCAACTCAAAATGAACTTTTTTGTTTTGTGCGCTTATTAACTGGTTATTCATTTTGACAATGTGTTGATAAAGATATACATTTTCAGTTTTTGTAATATTTGAATATTAATTTAATTATTTGTATTAATTTAATAAATAAAAAAAACGATAAAGTTACCCAAATGAAACTCTGAAAGGGGGGGATTACTCTTTCTAGGATATCTCTAGAAAGATAAAAGCTGGCATGGGACATCCGTGTTACCTGTGTGCTCGTTTGTTCTTCCTTTCTTTGCTGGTGTCAGAGTCGACAATGTCAGCTCTCAAACACTCAAGAGTGCCGCTGAAGGATAGGTGCTCCCCAAAATACATCTTGTAACTGAGTGGAGGAGCATCCTGGGGTTGGATACCAATGTGACTCAACAAAGGCTTGAAAACAACCTATATGGATAATCCCAAGAGAGACACACACACACACAAACAGAATGAGAGAGGCAATAACATGTGCATGGTCATAAATAAACAATAACAAATTAATAAGTATTCCTGGTGCACACACCTGTGCATCAGCTAGCTGTACAGCTGCAGGGCACAGATTCGTCTCATCTTGTTCAAGCAGGTCCTCCTGACTTGTGCTGTGCTGGGAGTGTGTGTGCTGAGAGTGTGTGTCCAGTGTATTCTGATCGCTGGACAGTACAGTGTTAAAATCTGATGCAGAAGGAATGGTGGGGAGCACTCCTGTATGTAAAGAGTTAAAGACATTCAGTGCAAAATGAACATACTCCAATAAGTCACTGAGTCACTAATCACAGCATCATGGACAGATATAGATGCATGGTCACACATACAGTCAACAGACTTCATCCTCGTATACTTCTTTCAGTACACTAATCGCTCACCTCCGGTCTGCAGGCTGTTGTGTTGAGAGCGGTTGAGGGGAGAGTCCTGGACATTGCCGCCTGTTCGGTTGCCAACAGCGTTTGACATCCAGTTGTAGAAGCTGACGGAAAACGGCTCCGAAAGAAGAGGGTGTTCCGTTAACACGTCTGCACCCACAAAGTTGCCTACCCAAAAACAAGAGACATTTAGCGTTAACTAGATTTTGAATAGTAGGTGGTTTCCACGGCACAGTGACGTGTTTAATAAGGTGTTCTGAGGGGTTGTTAGCACACTGCTCAAGTCTTTGTCATATACAAGTCAGTAGAAGTAATTTTTTAGGGATGCACATTCCCTAAAACTCATACAGAATATATGCATATATATTCTATATATACACACGATTCAATGTGTGTATATGTGCATCCCTAAAAAAACGACAAAAAAAAAAAAAGAAAGAAAATGTTTTGATTTAAAAAAAAAAAAAAAAAAAAAAAAAATGCACAAAAAGTTATTAAAAAAATTTAATAAAAAATACAAAAATAACAGTTAATTCAAAAGAGTACCTATTACTGAGTGACAGATTTTCTCTATCATTAACTGGTATCAGATACTGGAAATTTAATTCTGCGTGCTTATTTTCCCTATTTTAACATCTGGATTACCGTCATCTAACACTCAAAAGTTATTCTTTAATAACACTAATAATTTATTTTTAATAATTTTAATTTATTACAATAACACTGTTAATTGTAATCTTTAGAAAATCTCAAAATTAATACCCATTTTTCATAATGTACATTAAATAGTGTTAAGCCTAAATTCTCTTTTAACAATTAAACCGGTTGAATTTTTGTTTGTATTTTATTTTTATTTTAGTCTTCAACCCAGTTTGGTTTCTCTGTACTTTTATGGTATTTGACATGCAGACACTCTCTGGGTAGAAAAATAATACTAAAAAAGAAGAAGAAAAAAAAAATCAAACACAATTAGGTTATAGAAATACGCTCTCACAGGAAACACCATATATCAAGAAAATGCATTCGTCTTCCTAGTTCACATTTTAACCCGTCTAATATTAGATTGCAAAAAGCAATAAACTCTGAATGAAGAAAATCATGTACTTGTACGTGTCAGGGAGCTGCTCTTGGCTGCGGTTTGTTCGTTTGCTCGAAGGGGCGTTGCTTCTAGCAGGTTGTGCAGACTGTGGATGCTTCCTGTCAAGTAGCTTAGCAACGATTCTTTCCTAGGGCTGTGATTGGACTGCAGCCCTGCCCGACTGACATGAGCGGGAGAATCAGCTGCTGTATCTCCACTCGTGTAGCTCAGCGACTGGTAAGGGTGGGAACCCTAAAAAAGAAAAAAAAAAAGAAAAAAAAAGGCATTTCGTTTCCAGATCTATCATAAACTTATACACAGTGTCAACAAAACAGATCCACACAAACCTTGATCCTGAGTGCAGACTCATTGTGTGCGTGAGATTTGGACAGTTTTCTCATGATCTCGACTCCAGTCACAGGGGCAGAGTTACCGGTAGGAGCAGGACGACTACATACTCCCTCTAACAGCATTGTATGTTCACTTACAGTGCCTAAAATGCACATAAATAACACAAAATATAGATAAAGCATAATGTTCAAAAAAAGCTCTATAAGATTTCAGATTTAATATAATTACCCGCATCAAACTCAAACTCGGCTCCATCAGCGCTGGTGTCACTCTGTAGGGCAGCACCACTATCCGGCGCCTGTATCTGATCAGGCTCGATGGGGTCTGGCTCTTTGGGCTTAGGAAGCTGATTGGGACGTGGCAAACCAACCGCCTTAAAGCCCTGAGTGACAACTATGAATTTCATCCACTGACGCGCAAGTGCCACCATACCTTTCCTCAGGGTGACCAGAGCAGGCAGTCCATCATTCTAAAAAGATAAAGATGCATACGTAATAAACGATTAGCAAGGAATAATTAACAACAGACAGTTCAAAATAATATCAGTAAAATAAATTATTATTCTGCTTAAGCTGCAGTTACCACTTTAATTTATTGCAATGCATTTTTCATGTTATCTAGCTCAAAAACAAGCCAGGACACCACTGCTAATACAATCTGGAAGAACATGGGGTGAAGTAATTTCAGACTTTACAGCAGTCAATGAACCTGGAAGCCTTGGAATGAGCATCAACCAATCAGAATCAAGAATTCAACAATGCGGTAGTTTAAGAACATTTAATTAATATGCAAATAGGTGCTCTGCAAGCATAAAGACTTACCATGGTGGCCTCTTCTATAATGCTGTAATCGGCCTGCTGCAGGTAGCGATGTAGAATATTGCACAGTAAGCAGGACGGGTTCTCGTGAAGATATCGGGCTCGCTTTGTAACACGGTTATACTTGCTGCGAAATGGAATGTGAATACTCTTTTTCTGTTGGATTGAAGCACACATAAACATGCACGTAAAATTAGGTCGGTTAAGTCCAAACCCTAAAGTCCATGGGTTTCTAACAGTGTAAGTATTAACAAGTCTGACCTCCAGGGCCTCAGTCATAATGCAGCCCATGACCGCGCACACACGTAGTGTGGCTTCCATGTCCAGTTTCTGCAGTGAGGATTTCAGCTGGTCAATGGGAACCAACCACGCACCGACCGCAGGGGTCGCAGTACTCAAGAGATTCAGCTGCCTGCAGACACATTCAACAACACAGAGCTCATTAGCCATACAAATATCCATGATTTCCTTTGAACCAAATCAAAGACTCTGCAGCCAAATATACACTTAGGGCTGAAAATGGGGGGGGGGAGTCCAGGGAGTGAATTTTAAGGGAGGACGGAGTTCCAGTTCAAAATGGAGAGAATTTCCATCTTTTATCGGCATAATAGCCCCCAAGCCCTATGCAAATTACATACATAAATTAAATATAGTGGGATTTTCTGCATCTATATAAAATATGTCCCCAACTAGGGCCCCCAGTAAATCTTAGCCATTTCCCTCACTGTATACATGTATATTCAATATGCATTCTCTCTCAAAACAACTACTAATATGTCAATATAATCCACCCTTTTGAGATTAAATTGGCAAATACCCCTGCACAATTGTTCGTTTTACAAAAAGAGTCAGCCTCGTTAATGAATTGTGCATGTTTTCTTTTTTCCAATATTCTGCGTGTGTATGTTTGATCATTGTAAAGTAAACAAGTGTAAAAACAATTAAAATTGTGTGTACATCTTATTTAAGATTATTACATTTCATTACTTATATATCTGAAATCAGTGGCTTCTGGATAATTTTTTTTTTTTCTATTTTAATATATTTTATAATATTTAATTAATTGTTATTATTAATATTATTATATATTTTTGGCACGTTCTGATATCCAGAAAGCATATGCCATCGGTCACTCTGCTTTCTGGATATCAGAACAATCTGGATATCAGAACTAATTATATAATATATATATATAGTATATTATATAATTAGATTTTTTTTTTTTATATATAAAAATATTCTTTATTTTTACGTGTGTACCTGGACATGGCTGGAGCCTGAGATCGAATGTTGGTTGGCGCAGCAAAGCTGAACCAGATCTCCTTTATAGTCAGCTTCATACTGCTGGAGTCAGGAGGCGGAGGCAAGAGGGGCAGGTCCTTTTTCAGATCATCTGACTCCACTCCCTCATCCTGCACAGACAAACATGAGCGAGAAATAATGTGAGAAACAAAGACCCAAGGAAAGATCTCAAATGGCCATTAACTATAAGTGAACAACATATGAAAACCTGTTCATCAGAGTCTGAATTGTTGTTGGGTTCAGAGGCAGGGCTCTGTCCATCATTGGGCAGGTTATCATCAGATACATCAGTGCTGTAGCCACTTCCTGTCTGAGAACCACTAGAACCGTTTGACTTCGAGACTCCAATCCTGACCCCGTTGTCGGCCTCACCCATCACCCCAAAAGCACTGTAGAGCACGGCCCCGGACTGCCGCCCACCTGAGGAAGATCCAGACATGCATTTCTTACTCCTGAAATACATTGTTGTATTGCTATCTGAAATTCACATCTGTATAATACCTTTGACAGTGAGGTTCTCAATCCCACACTCAAACATAATCCAACCCCATTTCTCAGGACTGGCTCCAGAGCGAGCATGATCAGGGGTGTGTTCTGGGACGTGCTCAGTAGAGATGGAGGGCTCAGTCTCATCCACTAAAACAAAGTCATCAGTTTCTTCCAAACTGAAGAGAACCTTGGACTTTTTGAAAGGAATGGCAGTGATGGCACAAGCCCCAAGGTCTGTTAAAAACATAAATATGGAACAAACTTAATTACAATTCCAAAAGGCATTCAATAAATAAAAACGCACACAAAAACAAAACAAAAATGTATTTCTGTCATACATTATTATTGATAATATTGACTAATCTGTTAAATTATTTATTACCAATTAGAATAACTTCTAATAAAAAGGAAAATCCATGCGATAGGAGAGACAATGTCATTTAAAATGTTATCATGCAAAATTATTTGACTGCAGAACGCAGCAACTGACAGAGTATTCTCAAGAGACGTGTAATAAATAATATAGTATACATATGGATATAAATTTGAGTGTGTGTGTGTGTACCTGATGAGTCCAGGCCGCGGAGTTGGCTGTGTATGCGATGTATGTTGAGTCTGGCGGCGATCTCCTTGCCTTTCTCGATCCCAGCATTAGAGCGGAGAGAACCGCTGGACTGAGGTGCCATCTTAGATGCAGACGAGTACTTCTCCATCATAGCAGAGGGCTTTTCTGTGTCCTCCACTATACCCCTACACATCACACATTAACAGTCAGAGCAGTACAAATTCATACATACATGCATGCATACATACATACGTGTATGTATATACATACATACATACATACATACACACACATACGTGTATATAATATTATATATACATTTGCAGTTACCTATTCATGCGCAGCTGAGTAGCAATCCGGTCAAAACACAAGGCCACGAGAGAGACATGTGTGACACTCTTATTGGAGGGTGAACCTTCTTCTACGGATGCCTGGAGTACACAAAGATTCACCTGCAAAAAAGCATGCACACATATTTACCTATAGTCTGCACACAGTCTACCATTTTTACGACAAGCTTTCTCCATTTCATACACACACACAAACAGGTACCTTTGGGACAGTGACATTAGCCTGCAAACCCTTTATCTTCACATTGTCAGGCTTGATTGACAGATCGGTTTGTCCATGCGGTGTGCTCAGAGACCCAGGGGTGGTTCCCTCTGTCTTAGATATTTTGTGCTCTGCTTTCGCTGTGCTCTGGAAAACGCAACATTCATCATGATCACGTTAAAGATTGAGTGTGCTGTCACGTCTCTATGTTGGTATTGATCACTTACAGACTCAGAGACAGTGGATTTACTGATCTGATACACTTCATTAAGCACTTTCCCATGCAGGTCATCCAGGATTGATGCAGGGTGGCGAATACTGGCAAAGTGAACCATGGACTCAATGTACCTGGACAGAACAACAAAGATGATTTCACAAACACTGTGGCATTTAGTAAAGACCCCATTAAATCACTTGACGAGAACATTTTTCTTTCCTGTGAGTTATTTCCTATGTTAGCAAAACATACTGAAGGGCTTTAGGCATATCACAGCCATGATTTGGATGCAAGTCAGATGCAGTTGGTATTGGGAAAAGGGACATTCTCATTCCAGAGAGCATTTGTTTGGACAAAAACTGTGTAGTGCATGATTAGTCATCCATTTTCAACCAAAGGCATTCAAGAAACAAACCAAAAAACAACACAAAAATGTATTTCAGCCACATTATTCATGATAATACTGACTTTTTTTTTTTTTTTCATAAAAATGCAGTCTATCTCTTTGGTTATTTAATATTATCATAATATCAGACAGAACTAAAAAACATAATTTTGGTGTCATGTTTTTAAGCACAAGGTGGGCAATGTGAGAGCTGCTGTGATGTCTGACCTGTCTAATGCTTCAGCTACTAAAGGAGTCAGGACCACATTGACCGCCCCTTTGACCTCTACGATGGCTGTGGTTCTCGTCTGGGCAAGAGGCTGATCAAGGGTCCAGTCCTCTGTCACTGTGTCCTCATCAGTGTTGTCCATCGCCTGCTTGTCAAGGGGTGTGTAAGGTGTGCTGCAGATATATGCACACAAATTGCATGCTTGTAATTATACTGCATGATACTGAAACAACCACTGTTGATTTGATATGTCTAGTATTACCTATTTATATCGCCCATGAGCTGAACTCCTCTGTCCAATAGAGAACTGGCAGACAAACCGGCCTTCACCATCTATAAAAAGGACACAAATTAAATTATTGACAACATATAATGAACGAACAAACAACATGCTTACACATGGGTGACTTTTACAAAGAACTTAAACAGGTAATTTTACCCCAAAGTTACTCTTTGCATGAAGAAAATGAAATGTATTATGTAATTATCATATTACATACTGTTAATTTAGAATATGAACATTCTGTAATGTCTTTATTTAAATATTTATAAATATTAATTACTAATTAATTTTAAAATGAATTCAGGTTAAATTAATAAATTATTATTGTTTCATATTATTAATAATTATTATTCATGACAATAACATTATTTCACATTAATATATAAAAAGTACTTTACAATTTATATAATAAAATTAATAATGTTATATAATTTACAATTGATATACACAGGACAATAAATAAATGTATACATCATGTATATATTAATTTAAGGACAGGGCTTCTTTTTAAAAACATTTATATTTATAAAGTGTTATTAAACCGAAAGTGGTATAAAGTATAGTTAAATATATTCATAAATTACTATTCATTTGGGAAGGGTTGCTAATTTTTTCAGGAAATACAAATATTATTAATTTTATTTATGCAAATAATATTTGTTCCCGATATTGGTGGTGAAATATGACCTGGACATTTCTTCATAAAATTCACCACTGCATAAATAATATTTTACAATGAAGGAAAAATTTGGAAAAAATATTTACCTTAAAAGACGGGATGGACAACTGGTCAAAGGAGGCGGAGCTCTCCTCACTTGTAGGCGTGTCGAGGTCAAGTGGGCGATGCAGTGATGACTTAGATGTTCTCTTATTGGTTGGCTGCTTAACAGTCCAGTTTGACACATGATAATGTGCAAGGTAAGTTTGGTAACAAGCCATTAAATGTGGCTGTGTTGTCAGAAGGCCAGTCTCCGCCTTCTCGGTTTCAACAGATCCCTCCTCCTCCAATCCAAGTGCAGAGACAAATGAGGCTTGGGAGGTATGGCTAGGTATCGGAGGTGGGCGGCTCTCAGCGATTGACAGAGGTCCTTCCACACTGTGGTATATGGAGGTGCGGCTGTGTTCTGTGTGGGGCTGACCCTGTTGTCTTCTTCTGCGTTTCCTCCCTGGATAGGTACCAGGACCTTCATCGCTACTGATTGGCTCAAACTCCTCATTGGCGCTAAAGTACGCTTCACTGTCAGCCACAGACATGGAGGAGTCAACAGAGCGGTACTGATGGAATGTGCTAGAATCAGCTGACGGAGTGAAAGGAAATGCTCCGTAGCTTCTTCTCTGCCTTGGCGAGTCTAGAACGTTCTCGTCGCTACGGGAAACCTCGCTACTAAACTGCACACCGGTAGGAGGCGTGGCTTTCTCTGCGAAGACAGCAGCCGATAGGCTCTTGGTGCTCCCAAGGCGAGCTGATTGGACAGAGGACTGGCGCTTTAAAGGAGAGCGGAGCGGAGAGCGTAAGGGTGGAACCTCAGGGATTGGACCATCAGTGGTTACATTCATTAACCTGAAAACATACACACTGTAAAATACACATACAAGCAAAAATGTAGTGGGAATCGAGAACCTGTTTTTATTTAGAACCTGTTTTATTTGTGCAAAATAGTTTTTTGGAGCTTACGCTTTAAGATTGAGTTTTGCGCTAGCTGTCTGATTTGCAGGAGTTGTGAAAGGAAATAACAAATAAACTATTTTTATGAATTGGTTATTTTTAGTGAGTCAGTCTACAAGACTTATTAATCAGAAATGAACTAATTAATCATCGGTTATTACCGCCAAGGCATCAGCTGTTAGCATAATTTGTGAGACTTAAATCAGTGTATACTTCTATTCAAAAGGAGAGTAAGTTGAATAATTTGGTTCTGCAAAGCAACATTAAATTGATCAAAAGAAAATACAATGTTTCCATTGCAAGATTAACTCACAATTGAGAAATTATGACGTTATGGAACTGGAATTGTTTTATAGGGTACAGAAGCACGAGTCTGACTCACTCAATAGAAGGGGAGGGACTCTCTCGTTCTCCAGCTAACAGAGGCAGGGCAGCACTGGAGGAAGAGTTTTCCTCAGAGGAAGAGGCAGAGCTGTGAGAGCGCAGAGGTACGTGAAGACTAAGGTGCTGGCCACGTTTCTCCAAGTCCACCATCGGAGCAGGAGAACACACATCTCTTCGCATAGCGACACCTTTGGCTGTAAGTAAACCAATAAAGTAAGCATAATTTACATGAAACCCAATCGGCATCATCAAAGCCACACAAAAAAGAATATACCATCAGGAAGTTTAGGAGTTTCCTTAGTGACGATCCATTCTCCTGGATGTAATAATGACTGTCCATAGGACAAGTCACTCTCTGCACTGACGCTGGAGAAAGCGGAGCTTGATGAGGGTGTGATTTCCTCCAAACGGAAGAAGTCCAGGCCACCAACCGAGCCGCCGAAAAAACGGCATCCACCAAGACAACCACAGCGATTCCGGCTTCGCTTATATTTCTCCTCCGGCCAAAGGAACCAAAGTCTAAAACACACATAACAATATGGTAAATATGTTTGGCTGCACATTAAGCAATAGACAAAATACAATAAAAGATATGCTTGAACCTTTTAGTTTTCATGTCATGAAGCTCCAGGAACTGCCTCTGGACCTCATATTTGGCTGGATGGTCAGCGGCTAAAGCCACATCAGCCGTCATGAGGTTAAAGTTCACCGAACCGGCTTCAAGCCAGTGAGAGCGCCGAAGGAGGGGCGGAGGGAGGCCAAGCCGTGCAACTTCCTGTTGCTCGATGAACTGAGCGATCACTACGTCTTGCAGAACGGCACTGATGCCTTCGCCGACAGCAGCTGTGTGCAGATTGCACGTGGCCAACCGCAAGGCTCCGGTCTGATGGGCATACAGACAAAACAGTTCTTTTAAATCGCAATGTTAATTTACAACAATATTTTACAATATTTACATTCTAAGTTTGCACTGTATTTTTGATTAAATAAATGCAGCCTTGTTAAGCATAAGAGGATTCTTTCAAAAACATACGAAAAAAACTTAATTACTTCAAACTTTTGACTGGTATTGTACATAATCATCTCTGATAGTCACGAACCTTAATATTGGCTGCACATCCGTGTTCAACAATGAAAACCTGGGCTCCATCAACTGTCAGTCGAGTCATGGTGTACTTCAGATCCTCTGATGTGCGACAGGGACCAGGCAAGGCTGCATTCTACACATACAGACAAAGACTCAGTAGTGTAGTCATTTTGAAAATGATGTGAATATGACAACTCGGGGATGTGTGTGAGCGTTTCTGTAATACCTTGGCATCACACACTCTACGATCAACTCCATGTTGGCAGGTGACAGATGGTTTTGGCTGTTCAAGCTGGAACTCTCGGGACAGTACATGAAACACAAAGCTCTCGCCCCACTCCAGAAGTGACGCACACTGAAACAAACAAAACCAGTGATTAACACTAAACTGTGATTAATGCGGTCACTAGACTAAAATAATAATTCTTGAATAATCTCTCTTTTAGTGACACACTTAGTAGCTTTTTAAGGGGGAAAAAATGTGAAGGGTCACAATATGTTTTGATTACCTTTATATATAAATAGATAATATTAATGACAATGAAACATTTATTTGTATTGTTATATCAGCCTCAAATGCCAGATGCATTTTGTACGATAAAACTTTGTACTTTTTACAACATTATAATAACTATTAAAGATCTTTTGGTTTGATATTTCATACAAATGTTAAACTGATGTAAAAGGAACATTTCAGATTTAATTTAGTGCACAAGTAACATTTCTTATTACAGTATTATCAATAATTATCATGATTAATATTTTTGTGGAAACTGTGATACTACAGGTAAGAACAGGATTTATTTGAAATGCAGAACATTATAAATGTCTTTACTGTCACTTTTGATCAATATAATGTGTCCTTTCTGATTAAAAGCATTAATTTCTTTAAAAAAATAAAAAAATATTACTTTTGATTGGTAGAGTATAAGGTATGAATAAGATGAAATTAATAATAAGCACAAAAAATTAAAATAAAATGTCTTTGTGTGGCATTCTGTTGATTACCTATGACAATTTTGACGTGTCCCTCAGTGCGTACAAACGAACAGGAAGTAAGCAGCAATACAATTAAATGTTTGAACATTCTTTTCTGTGGATTTTCACATACTGTAGGTGCTTTAACAAAACTCCAACCTTCACATTCTTGCTTTTAAATTCTCTGGCCCACATGCCTGTTTTCTTTCTATTATAAGTGTAACTTCTGTAAACATTTTCATTCAATCAAACACAAAGAGGGACGTGTCGAAATAATCTTTGTATGAGGTCATTATGCCACAGATATTGCTAGAAATATTCCTTTACAAATGTCAAGCAACCCTTTTGTAGTGTCAAAATGAATGACTGAGTCACCTGTGGCACACTAACTCTTCCTGTAAGAGCTCCAGCCTGAACGTCGATGAGCCAAGCATATTCGAGTGTGTCACTGCCCGCCGGTAAGCCCTCCACTGAGAACATGGCGTGGGCTCTCATCTGCAACCCTGAGAGGCTCAGATGACCATCTCGCAGCACAGCATCAACCGTAGGCCGCTAAACACACAGAAGGGAATAAATTACCCAATACAGAAACATGACAACTTCAAATATCAGCACCTGAGAGAATATGAATTCCATTCACTTCCTCCCACTCCCACCTGATAGTTATCGCTGACAAACACATGTAGAGGCGAGAGAACGAGCTGTAGCATGGTCTCCTTATAACCCTTCTTCATCTCAAAGCAAAGACGCTCCAGGAAGCCTGTAGGACCCTCTGGGCCATCACTGCTACAGTGCTGCAGACAAGAGCACAAACAAGACTTACAACCACACTTGCGATTCCTAAAGGAAATATCAGTGCCTGCAAGGCATCAAAACAATAGTCACACTATCACAAATATGCTAATTTAACAATGATGTCATCACTGATGTCTAGGACACTGGCTTCTATGAATGAAATCGCTGGTCTCCTCTGAAGCGGCACTGACCGTTGGAAGGCGTCCATGGACCTTGTGCAGATTGACGAGTACGGTGATGTCCCAGGGCCGTAAGGAGAGAGGATGCGGTGCGTCTTTAGAGCGGTTCTCCTCCAGGCCAACTCTGGTCCAACCAGATGACGAAGAGCAGGAGCTCAGCACAGGGCTGGACAGAGACTCCTCAAAGTCTGTGTACATGTCATCCTCTCCGAAATAGTTTTCCTGCACATTACATTCAACAACAATCATTGGGATATTGCAGCCAAAAAAAGTCATTATTTACTCGCCCTCATTTCTCTGTTATTTGTATCTGTCATTATGAACTGTCACTATATGGAAAAAGAGGAAGAGAATTACCATTTTGTGTTTCACAGAGGGAAATAACAGGGGTTTTGTAGAACACGAGTTTGAAAAAATACAAGTCACATCTGCACAGTTTAAAGTCACAATGAAATAAAAATGTACAATTCTCATTTTTAATGGAATATTATAAATAATTTATCTATGCACATCATTATTGAAAAAAAAAAACATCATGTGCCCTCATAATCTTTAATCAAAATAACTTCCCCTCTCTCTTGCAGTGACATCTCTTCTTTTCTCTAATGACGTCCTAATGGCGAGAGGCCGGGACAAACTGTCTCTCACATGGCATCACAGCAAAAGCAAACCACAACCATCCAATCAATTCCAGATGGACAAAATCAAGTCCCAACCAACATTCTTTCTTGTTCATGAAGCTGATTCACTGGGATTAAGGTCACAATACGGAAGAAAAGTCTCTCGCAATTTCTGTTTCATGGCGACTTCAAGTTGAGTGCATATGTATACATGTGTACCTTGATGGACACCAGCGCTCTGAGGAGAGGACCATAAAGGGTGATGTGGGAGTCTGGGCTCAGCTCCATCTCCACATGTAACCGGTCAGGTGGCAGCAAGCTGGGGTCAGAGGAGATTCGAGGTGGAGGAGGAACAGGTGGAGCGAGCTCTGGCGGGCGCAGTGCTGACAGCATGGACTCCTCTATTTCTGACACTGCAAAAAACACGTAATGTAAGGTGAAGTGTAAACAGGTCAGATTCAGGTCAGACATTATATATACAATATTGATAAACCATTCATTAAAAAAATGCCACATTTATTTGTGCTTTTATATGCTGTATAACTGTATATAAATAAGTAATAGTTACAAGTTAAAACATTTGGTGTCAATATTCTACGTAAGAATCTTATGTTTTATGTAAGGATCTTCTATTTACTTCCGCACTTACACATGCGTGTCTCAGTTACTGAGATAATCATGTGTAATATTTATATTCTTCTGAAGATGATAGGATCAAATACAATTAGCCAGACGGAGCTTGGGCAACATGCGGGTCTCACATATTGGCCAATGGGCCTCAAATTAAATGTCCAGCATAAATACAGTTTAAAAAGCATCCCACTATGCATCCCACTGAAGTTTTTATTTGTTTTACCATGTTTTGGTCACTAGATACTTATCTATACAGTAAGTTTTTGCATGATTTATTGGTATTATTCAAACACCTACATGATTGTTTGAGCTGCTGGTCAGATTTCTGAGGGTAGATGGGATGCCAAGTATAGTCTATAATCAGCAGGAAGTTCGGCACACTCCAGCAGTCCACCCAACCAGCCCTGGAAACAAACACACACACACACACGCATACACACAACAGAAGAGTCAAAGGGCAGCGCAAGCAAGAAGCAGAAAAGAAGAGGGAAAGAAATAGAGCACTGGTGCTCTTTTACTCACGCTTGAGTCATGTTCCTCCAGCGAGGTTTGCTGTTTTTGGGAGGTGCTCCTTGCCCCTCTGTTGGCATATTGTTTTCTGGAGGGGTCTTGTAATGCTGGTAATCCTTAGTGAGGGTGAGTAGCGGGTACCGGCTGGGGTTACAGTCAGGCAGACACAAGCGCATGTCTGTGTCCTCAGCCTGTATGGGAGTTCAGTGTCATTAGGAGTGGATTTAGGTGAACTCTGATGTTTTAATGTCAGGCTGTAATGCTTGATCACACATCATTCAGCACAGCAGACAAGTGCGTGTAAATGTTTGCGAGGGTGTACACTCACTCTCAAACAGAAACGTGTGTTACAGGTGGCCGGGACAAACTCGTGAAAGGGCAAAGTGAAGTCAATATTCAGCGTTTCCCCACAGGCAGCGATATAAACTACAGACAAAGAGCATGAGCAGGTTGTGAGTTTTTCAGAAATCAAGGAAAGTTCTAAATAAAACCAAACTCTAGAGTTTAAACTAATGTTCAGCAGTGAGCTTGATGGCATTTTAAAATTCCTTTTGTTCAGCACTACTACAGAAAAGCATGGAAATTACTATCCTTACTACTAATCTGTTTAGATCTCAAATAGTCTGAAAAAAAAGAAAAAAGAAAAAAGAAAAAGAAATATTTAGAAAAAAAAAAAAAATACTAAAACATTTTTACTTTGGCTTTTAACTAAATGACTTTTCAGAAGAATTCTATGCATTATGCTTAACAATCAGCAAGTAATCAATAAATAAATACAACAAAAGTCCTTCTTTTGGACGAAGAAACGATAGAACGGTAGATCTTTAAAAAAAAGATGATAGAAAAAAATAAATGTTAATATAATCCAACAAATACAATTCAAACCAACATCATACACAATTAGAAATGGGTTGACTAATTTTACAACAACCAGCTAGTTGATTAGTGACTAGTTTATAGAATTATATAGTTTCAGAATTGCGTGCCATGCGTTTTCAAAGACGTATTAATTTGTTAGATTTCCTTATAGTGTTTTCATTTCTCAAACTCTAAATTATTTTTCAGTCTTGCATCCATTATGAAAGTCTTGCTTACCATTCTCCTGCTGTTTGGTGGAGCAGTCGATCCAGTTGTGCTGATTGGCGGCCCAAATCATCTCAAACTGGTGAAAAAGTATCTTAAACTTCCATGAATATGGAACGAATGAGTAGATGTCCGGTTCACTGTCGCTGGCCCAGTCCTGGATCAGATCTACGGATCACAACAGGAGGAGGTCAGCCGGAGGACAGATATCAGCTCATGGTAACTTACAGGTAAGAGAGAAACATTACCTGTGAAGAAGTTTTTCTGTGCATAGATGAAGTGGTACGTGGCTTTGTAAACCTCGATTTCACACTGCCAGGACTGGGGCATATTCCACACACGCGGATAACTGGCTATGACATGAAACTGAGGAGTTCAAAGACAGTTGTTAATATGCAGGATAGTTCACTAGTTGTTTTATTTAGCTTTTTAAATTTAGTTTATTTTAGCTTTAGGATTTTAAGTGTTATTTGGGGAATATGATGCAAAAAATGGCCCATGCCTTTTTAAGCTGAACATTTAAGACATGTACAAGGACATTAAGAGAATGTGTAGATTTAATTGTTTTTATCATAGGTACTTTAACAGTTATCACTAATAAAACTCAGAGTTTCTAATCATCACTTGTTTCAAAAGCCCAAAACACATCTATGCCCTCCCCAAAGATTTTACAAAAACAAGTGCTGAGTGGGCAAATGTCAGCAAATTGGAAATTGGCCTCATAATATGCAATATCTGAAATATTACAAAGATTACTTCTCTAAATTCAAGTTTTGTAACAAATTTCCCATCTTCGACAATAAATATCAAGACAATTACTGTCAGATCTCAAATCGCCTGCAGCAAGCAATGTTCCCTTTACCTGTTTTAGTGAATAATAGCATAGTTTTCTGCATTAAAAGTTTAGTTACTCAGCTTATTTGAAGGGCTATGCTTGGAGTCTGTATGAATAGGTCAGACCAGACTAGTCAATTTTGAAAATGTGTAGTTTTGCATATCTCTTACAAACACACAAAATCATGAGCCGTACTCACAGCAAGCATCTCAGCCTCTAGCAGTGTCCTGTACTGCATACTGCTGGTTGTATCAACATGTAATAACTGGCCTTTAACAGTGGGAGAATAACCTAAACAGAGGTTAAAGACAAAAACAGTATTAGCAAGATATGAAACAGGAGGGGAAAATTGCCATTCATAATATAATGTGTCAAGTGAAATTTACATTAAATGTACATTACGTAACTTTTTTTGTTAAAAATTAACAAAATTTAAATAATGAGTCAATACATCATCAATCCTTCTTCCACAAGGTGTTTTTCTCTAACCCTGATTCACTACAGTAAGTCTATTATAAGTCTTTATATGTTATACTTGACAGGATGGTTTTCGCGGGAAATTGTGTACATACATCGCTACTTTTGTTTATTTGCTCCGGCTACTTTGACGCGTATATATGGTAGTGTATGGTAGTGGCATAGGTTACTTTTCACGATGAGGTTGACATGGAGCATACTAAATTTCGAACCTCTGGTGAACAGAGTAGAGTCTGCCGGCAAAAAGTGAACGCGACAGAGCTCCTAATAAAACAAGAATCAACATTGGCTTTGCTTTTCGTAGATGGCGAGAACTGAGGGATTTTAAATGTTGTAAAAGTGATGCGGAGATGGCGTTTACAACTCAACAGGTGAGTAAGGTATTTTATTGAACAGATAAATTGCCATATGTAGCTCTCTAACAGAGTTCATTGTAAAGCATTATCAATTGTGAAGGGTCGTATTCATTCGCAGTCACGCAGAGCCGAAGCACAACCAAAACAACGTTCTTCCGTGAAATGCATGCAGTTTTGTTTTTTAACCCAAAGGTATATAGTGTACATTTAAACAAACAAACCGGTCAAATGTCACCCTCAAAAACTACTTGAGTCATTTTTCCGTAAGCTTTGACAGTTACCATTCTCCCCAACAGTCATGGGTATGTTGACCTCGAGGTAAGAACCTGCTCCTACATTCACATGGACCGCATTAGTCTCCTGTGAAGCCAAATGGATTATGGGTTAGTGAATGAACAAAGACAGAGGTCCACATTCTTGCTCAGGATTTTATATTCTTATGATTGCAAGCCTACATTGCCCTAGAAAACGTTTACACATAGGAGTGTGAGACTCAGAAATGAATCATTAGTAGTGTGTGCGTGTAAATACCCTATTTTTGGTGAATAGCAAGTCTATTGTTGCATCAGCTATGATGTTCATACGCAGCTCAAAGGCGAGGATTTGTCGGGGTTTGCCTGGTGTGGCAACATCGCTCACTTTCATTGGCTGATAGTCTGCAGGCAGGAAGAACTTCCACAGGCTGTCTCTGTAGGGGTCAAATTACAAATGTAAAGAATGGACTATAAAAGTACAGTATCATTCAAATGTTTCGGGTAAGTAAGAAATTAAATTTATCAAAAGTGATAGCAAAGCTTTATAATGATCTCTATTGCAATCTATAATGGTTTCCACAAAAATATTAAGCAGCACAACTGGTTTCAACATTGATAATAATAAAAAACGTTTCTTGAGAAGCATATTATGATCATATTAGAATGATTTCTGAAGGATCATGTGACCCTGAGACTGGAGTGTTGGCTGCTGAAAATTCAGCCTTGCCATCACAGGAATAAATTACATTTGAAAATATATTAAAATAGTTATACTACATTGTGAATTTAGCCTTGGTGATCTTAAGAAACTAATTTAAAAAACAGCTACAAAATATTACAGACATCAAACTTTGAACAGTGGTGTACCAGTACTTCAGTACCAAGTCAATGGTAAATTATGAAAATGTGTTTCGAAATATCAGATCTGTGCCTGCTGCTGTCTTTTGCATTAGTATTAATAATCAAACAGCAATATTGACAAGAAAAACAGAACTCCACATGAATTTAGTAGCTTTAATAAGCCTTGTATAACCTGAATAACAAAAACACGGCCAATTACAACCATATTAGTGTGATTGTGTGCAGGTACCTCTGTCTGTCAGCCCATGGGCCATAGTTAAAGTCTGTTCCTTTGCCACATACAATGTCCAAACCCCAGCATGGAGGCAAGTCCTGTAGTTTGGCATCTTCAGAGCAGGCTTCTGTATCTCCATTCTCCACTTCCTCTGGGACCAAACCTAAAAAATCATTCATACACAGGAAACATTTATGTGAAGACACTTAATCTACACCAAAATACCCACTGTTTAAGTGATTATATCCAACAACCCAGCCTTATACTTTCAAAATTAATGAAAGACAAAGCATATGTTCACCTGGTTCATCCTGGTAGTAATAGATGTCCACATCATTGGACTGCATGACCACAAAGCCCTCCCCCATGAGCCTGGGAGGTCTAGAGACAAGAAATCACTTTTCAGACAACTGCTACATCACTCTAACAGATCACTAATCATTACTGATCAAGCGGTTGACAACCAACACTAATCTTCTAGCACAGCAGTTCATTCATCAATGAAAATTAACCTGCATTTACTTTCAGCTAATCCATAATTGGCATTGGGAAAAACCTGATCTATATGAGAAGCAATTAATGTTCAGGTCATTATGTTAATATTACTTTCAATCTAAATTAAATTACACAGATCAGTGCATATAATTGTAACTAATGAAAAATGAACAGCTCTGATTAATTAAATTAGCCTTGTGTTTAAAACAGCACATTAATAACCCTTGATAATAATATTTAAATAACAATAGTGCAGTGAAAGACTATGGTACTCTCACTCTGGCTGCTTCACCTAAAGAAGTGTCCAACTTCACATCTGTAGCTGAACAATCTGTACTGTATTTCTGCCAATTTGCACTATTTTAACAATACTTGACCTCATTATCTGAAGCATTATTTTCACCCCGTGTCACTCAGTGCTCTATTCTAACCATGTGCTTTGCACTGCAATAGTCACTTGTCATTACCAGGTATAACTGTGTAAAAAAAGCTGTACAAAAGTGTTGCTTGTGTAACTAAGAAATGTCCCTCCTCTTCTTAACTTATCTCTATTTGTATATCATATCATTTGAACTGCAGTGGTCATTTGTTATACCCTGTTATTCTGCATCAATCCAGTCATATTGCCATATTCTTCCATATTCTATTTATACACAATGCCATGTGCATCGGTATGGTCACTGGCCTCATATACCTCATTATCAGTTGTACATAGCATCTTCTCTTCTCTTTATACTACACATCATTTGCACTGAAGTGGTCATTTTTATTTTAGCTGTGTTTTTTAAATTCATTTTAAAATGATATATATATATATATATATATATGCCACCCTGTTCTCTAAGATATCGGCAATCAAAAAAACATTATCGGTCGACCGCTAGCCATACTTCATACCATCTGCATTTGCAACATAACGTTATTTAAATACCCCATGAAATCCGCTTTGCAGCCTTTAGTCTATGTGTTATATATGCAAGATTCCTCTTAATGTTAAAATGAGTCGAAGAACAGAAAATGACCAAAGATATTGATGACAAATCTTGCACTCAAAAACATAAATACAATTCTGTCAAATAATATGCCTAGAATGATAATGCCCATCCTTTTACTACAATTTCCCATTAGCAAACAAATCATGGTTCATCACTGAGGATATATACTAGATATAGAACAATTTTAAAAATATTTCACAATATTACAGTTTTACTGTATTTTAGATTAAATAAATGCATCCTTGGTAAGCCACACACATACTCCATACTTTTGAGAGGAAGTGTAAACTTAAAGCTATTTACAAAGGACTCATCAAAGGACTGATTCAATAATTAACACGTCACAGAACCAAAATCTGTGCTTAAATGATTTAATGCAGTCTTAAAATAATATATCAGGTTAGATAGATAGCAATTTCATTGGCTCTCTACTTGCACAATGACAATAAAGTAGAATCTAAACTAATCTAATCTAATCTAATCTGATAGACTAGAGATTATTAGACTCACTCATCATTCTGAAGGCCCAGGTATCGAGGGCTGGGCACCAGCATGACGCGGACGTTCTCCAGAGAACCCTTTACAATGTGCATGAACTGATCCAAGTGGCTGCTGGGTGGTTTGGTGGCATATGTCAGGAAGGCGTCATCAAAATTCATACAGAGGGTTTGAGGAAGATGGTGATTTCCAAATGCTACGCGACCCTGAGGGCAAGACCAGCAAGAGTTATGCAAGTTGAAGAATGGCCAATATCAAGAGTGTTTATTTCAGTCCCTTGTGATGTTTCAGAAGATTGTACGGCTCTAAATATAGGCTATGAATGACGCAGGTAGCAGCATGCTGATGTCAGACAGGTGAATGGGAGAAACTGTGACTGCAATACTCACTGTACTGATGTTGACTTTGATGACAGGGATGAGAGACCTCCAGGAAGACGACGGTTCCTGTGTCTCAGCTTTGATATGAACACTTCAAAAATAACAAAAACACATCTTCATTCACGAGCACCGATAAAGCGAATGCTTCCAAGCAAATATTTAGACAGAAAATTCAATGAACAATCAATCAATGGATATGTGGCCATCACAAACACAGTCTGCACTTCATGTTGGCAAATTAAACAAACCCATTTGATTTTGCTACATTAAAGGTGAAAGGAGTACGTAACATCTGCACCATTAACGTCAACAAACAAAAGAATAATTGACTTTTTCAAACAGGTGTCACAAACACTTTCCATCATCCATTGTTCAGCAGACAGATTTTTTTATGTTGGGCTGGTCTGTCTACAAACTGAAGACATCAGTCTATAAATAGCTTATTTATTGTTATTTCTGCATAATAAAAGCTGAGCCAGGAAAAAAAGTATTTGAACATTTCAAAAATTACCTCGCCTTTGATCTTATGTACCAGAATCTAAGTAGTTTTTGCTCTATTAGTGCAGTGTTTACCTCTCTAAGGATTTATCCCTTTGCTCTCGCCCTTTCTCCTCATCCCGATGGGGTGGGATAAGGGTGGGCTCTAGGCCAAATGTTTCCTGGAGCCGAGCATACAGATCCGTGCGATTATACACATGGAACTCAAAGCCGTTAACAGTGACATAGAGCCGTGTCTCAGCCTTCGGGTCTGGAAACACAGTAGAACCATTAAAATATCATTATACATGCATTTTTCCCACAATTTGTGGAGAATTGTCATTAAATCAACATATAAGTACAGATCAATCCAATCAAAGAGCAACAATTACAAAAAAAAACATTTACAAGAATGTTGGGATTAATGTTATGATTTATCAGTTGAACAAATGCAACAAAATAAAGTTGTCACAATTATGTGTTTGCACTGACCATGTTGTTTCTGTTTGGGGTTGTACATCTGCCACCAACGAAATATGAGTAACCCATCTTGAATTCTGAAACATAAGTTTACAATAGAGTAAAAAAAGATGGGATATAACAATGTGATAATGGTCAACAAACAGACAACAGTAATAAGAGGAGTGTCAACAGCATAAATAGGAATAAAATAGAATAAGAATTAAATAAAGGACAAAGAGTTGTAATGTGTCGGTGTACCTGATAGACATATCTTCATTGATGAAATAGACATCTCGGAACATAACCTTGCCGGACAGCACAGAGAATGAAAAGGAGCCTGTAAAATAAATAAATAAATAAATAAATAAATGGAAGGAAAAGAAAAAATCAATCCTGAAAAATGAGCAAATAAAACCAGAATTGAGACTAACTCACCGATGTGTATGTATCCATTCTTATAGAGTCGGTTAATGATGAGGGTGAGGACCAGTCCGATATTGCGGGAATTGTAGTATGTCAGGTATATGATCCATCCGCATGACATAATAGTGGCTGTGGAAAACATGTTTAAACCCCTGCCCTCAATAACTGAATATTGCCCTTACAGAACAAATAACACGGTCTAAACTAATCTGGCAAGAGACATACACTACCGTTTAAAAGTTTGGGGTTGGTACTATTTTTTTTTTTTTTTAAGAAGTCTCTTATGCTCACTAAGACTGCATTTATTTGATTAAAACAACAACAACAGTAATATTGTAAAATTTAAAATAACATTGAATTATATTTTAAAATGTAATTTACTCCTATGATAATAGAGCTGAATTTTCAGCATCATTACTCCAGTCTTCAGTGTCACATGATCCTTCAGAAATTATTCTAATATGCTGATTTTTGTTGGAATTTTCTTTTCAAAAGAACAGCATTTATTTGAAACAGAAATCTTTAGTAGAATTTTAAATGTATTTACTGACACTATTGATCAATTTAATGTGTTCTTCCTGACAAAAAGTATTAATTTCGTATTAATAAAAAAAAGTAATTGTTGACTCCAAACTTTTGAACGGCAGTGTATATAATACTTGTGTCTGCACCGAACATTGTGTCATGTCAACTTGAGTCTGTCTACATTGGGAATGCTGAAACCGTGCATAATCGTAGAATATCCACTATACATATCAACGAATCAATCAACTGCATGCTTAACAATAAATTGAGCGAATAACTCTAACTGGGCACCAGTGTAGACAGCTTGGCTGATTATGATGTGTAGACCACAAAAAATTTATAAATCACATCAGATGCCCACTTACCAACGAGAAGCCACACAAAGTTAGAGTTGCGACTGGTAAGGTAGTCATCTAATTCACCAAAACTGGGGAAACTGTTGTTTTTGATATCCATGGTTACACCCCACTGCAGATAAAAAGAACAGCCATCACTATCAAATTACACATAAACCTCTGAGTTATCAAGTACACCGCCAATGCACAATCAGCAGACTATTCAAAAACCCAGTGTGCAAAAAAGGAGGTTCTTAGATTAAAGACAGAATTAGTTCATTAACTGTCCCAAAGTTATCCACCATCAATTTATGAAGACATTCACATAATTAGCACTCCGTGTTATGTACAGCACATTTTAATGTTTTGGTAATGTAATACGTGCATGTTTCCAGTCATGTGAGCTTATTTGAGCCTCATGAAGTACAGCGCTTTTGCTGAAGAGGAAGTCTATATACACTGAACAAAATTATAAACGCACTTTTGTTTTTGCCCCCATTTTTCATGAGCTGAACTCAAAGACCTAAGACTTTTTCTATGTACACAAAAGGCATATTTCTCTCAAATATTGTTCACAAATCTGTCTAAATCTGTATTAGTGAGCACTTCTCCTATGGCGAGATAATCCATTCACCTCACAGGTGTGGCATATCAAGATGCTGATTAGACAGCATGATTATTGCACAGGTGTGCCTTAGGCTGGCCACAATAAAAGGCCACTCTAAAATGTGCAGTTTTATCACACAGCACAATGCCACAGATGTCGCAAGTTTTGAGGGAGCGTGCAATTGGCATGCTGACTGCAGGACTGTCCACCAGAGCTGTTGCCCATGAATTGAATGTTCATTTCTCTACCATAAGCCGTCTCAGAGAATTTGGCAGTACATCCAACCGGCCTCACAACCGCAGACCACGTGTAACCAGACCAGCCCGGGACCTCCACATCCAGCATCTTCACCTCCAAGATCATCTGAGACCAGCCACCCGGACAGCTGCTGCAACAATCGGTTTGCATATCCAAAGAATTTCTGCACAAACTGTCAGAAACCATCTCAGGGAAGATCATCTGCATGCTCATCGTCCTCATCGGGGTCTCAACCTGACCGCCGTTTGTCGTCGTAACCGTCTTGAGTGGGCAAATGCTCACATTCGATGGCGTCTGGCACTTTGGAGAGGTGTTCTCTTCACGGATGAATCTCGGTTTTCACTGTACAGGGCAGATGGCAGACAGCGTGTATGGCGCCGTGTGGGTGAGCAGTTTGCTGATGTCAACGTTGTGGATCGAGTGGCCCATGGTGGCGGTGGGGTTATGGTATGGGCAGGCGTATGTTATGGACAACGAACACAGGTGCCTTTTATTGATGGCATTTTGAATGCACAGAGATACCGTGACGAGATCCTGAGGCCCATTGTTGTGCCATTCATCCACGACCATCACCTCATGTTGCAGCATGATAATGCACAGCCCCATGTTGCAAGGATCTGTACACAATTCCTGGAAGCTGAAAACATCCCAGTTCTTGCATGGCCAGCATACTCACCGGACATGTCACCCATTGAGCATGTTTGGGATGCTCTGGATCAGCGTATATGGCAACATGTTCCAGGTCCTGCCAATATCCAGCAACTTCACACAGCCATTGAAGAGGAGTCGACCAACATTCCACAGGCCACAATCAACAACCTGATCAACTCTATGCAAAGGAGATGTGTTGCACTGCGTGAGGCAAATGATGGTCACACCAGATACTAACTGGTTTTTGATTTTTTTGGTTTTGCATAAGGTTTTTCATGTTTAAAAAAAGGAGAAGCAAATCCACTTTTAATCCACCTTAAATCCAAAATAACCCAAATGCACCATAAATCTGTAATTGGAAGATATCCGAAAAAAGAACTACTTAAACAGTACAAGCTGTTTCCATTCAGTTGCAAACACTCATTCACACACTCCTACTTTTGCACATACGTACAGACTTATCCACCACACTGTTTAGATAATTTATCATGTAAAACTTTTTTTTTTTTTTAAATAATAATAATTCCAACACATTAAATATTGCACAAAATCAGTCTGACAAAATGCATGAATGTAAAACAGCTCACTCAGACAAGTAAAGAAGCAGTTGCAGGCACAATGCTCATCTTAATTGTACACTATTATTTGCATGCAACACTCCAGGCATGAACACATTTGTGTGACCGTGAAACCAGAGGCTGCGCTATTTGTAAAGAATATATTGCTTTTGATAATGCTCTTTGATTCTAGCATGACAGACAGATGTCAGTATGAGAGATCATTTTTAGATGAAAAGATTCGAGACAGGAGCAAATGATGTCAGTTCATCATGTGACAGAAGCAGGTGTGTTAAGATAATGAGATTCTATAGTGATTATATCTGTGATTCTATGGTAAAAATCTCTAGCTGAGTATCACAGGGTCTGTTGTATATCAATGATGTGAAGCATCTTCAAGTCAAGACACATCCTTCTTCTCAGCCTTCTCTCAGGCTTACACAAGAGCAGAACCATCTGTTTGAATTAGTGCTGAGGTTGACTCTAGTCTAACCTCTGGTAAAGTCAAAAAGTTTTAAAGATAGAAGAAGTCTGCTATTGAACAAGAGGAGCAGTCTTCAATTGTTAAGAGTACAAATCTAAAACAGAAATGGCCGCTTCCCTTTCCTCAAATCTTCAGGAAAAGTTGTGCAAGTACTTGCGCAACAATTGAAGTAACTTCAACATTAAAGGTGCCATTTGAGACATCTTGATTATTAAAAGTTTCTTTCTGATGTCCATATATGAAGCTTTTGACCTATATGGTCACCAACTCGCCATTTAGTTTTATATGACATTTTCCATCCTTTATTAAGCAGCTGTTTCTTCTTGTTTCTCTGCATGCACTGTGAAAAATACAACTTCCATTTTGTAAGACATGCTATTTTTAAGACTGACTGATCTACTGACTACCAAAATATTACATTTTAACATTTTAAATAGAAGTTCCTTGAACTACTCAACTATCAATTGCTAAGCAGCTTTGAGTTCACTGGACTTCAGTGTAACACAGTTGTGGCAACACATAGTTCACTGACAAGCTGAGCCATATCGCATTAATTATCACGGACGTATCGCCTGCGATAATTAATGCGATATGGCTCAGCTTGTCAGTGAACTACGGCTCTGTGTTGTAAATGCCGCTCCATCTGAAAGCAGGTGATGGCGATTTACTACTAATCAAGGAACCGGCTTTACTGACGAGATGCGCATAACAATGTCATGCGATATATTGGCCAGCCCTAGTTAGACTAGGTTCAATCAAACTCCTGTTTAACTTTCAACAAACTTTTAATAGACTTCATTCAGATGTACTTGCTGGGGAAGCTTAATTTTACCTTAAAATGGTAATTGTAGTTAACAACTAGTCTAATTTTCTAAAAACTGATTGGAAAATCTAAACATTCGGAAGTTGAGAAAAGCTGGTTGCCTTTTTTTTTTTTTTTTTTTATAAGTTGAGTTAACTGTTTTATAGTGTGTAAAATGAGCCACAGTACTTTGCTATAAGCTGCAGCTTTGCTTTTGAGCCCATCCTTTATTAAAAAAGCCTTTTTACCAAGAAATTATTACATTGTGACAGAATAATCAAACCTTATAAACTTCCTTCTGAAGGATATGCAGAACTGTGGGTGCTACACACAGCCAGTAAAAGGTCTGGTGGACATTTTTACTCTCATTTTCACCAGCAGCTTAGTCATGACTAATGGCAATTATTGTCTCCATCAAACTAATGTTTTATCTAAATAGCATTAGCTCAAGCTTGCATTGGTTTAGTTTGATGCAAATTCCTGATACAGACAAATAGTGCAAATGTTCAGTAGAATTCCTCAGATCTGTTATGACATGTTCTGCTCTGAACTAATAACAAGCAGAGCACTTCAGAAGAAGTTACAGAACCAAAGCGTTCAAATCAAACATCAACTATTTTGGTCCCACTTTATATTAAGTGGCTGTAAGTACTTATATCGAAAAATAAGTACAATGTACTTATTGTGTTCATGTTGTATTGTAAAAGCACTTTTTGTGCTATAGAGGTGTGATGCGGGTAAGGTCAGGGAAGGTGTGGTGGTATGGGTAGGTTTAAGAGTGGGTTTAGGTGTAAGGGAAGGGTCAACAACAGTGTAATTACATAAATTAATTACAGCTGTAATTACATGCAGGTATTTTCAAAACATAAGTACAATGTAAAAACATGTACACAATAAGTCCGTTGTATCAAATTATTAATTTCGATGTTAGTACATAGTAGTTAAAGCCACTTAATATATAGTGGGACCAGTATTTCTTTTTTATCTGATCCATTTATGATTCTTATCGTTGTTTGTTTTGTTTTTGTTTTTTATTATTATTATAATAGAAAAGGCAGAACAGATAGAACCTCTACAGGAATGAAATTACATAAAATCTTTATGTAAAGTTTCACAAACAAAATAAGAGAAAGAAAGAAAAAAAGAAATAACATTATAAACACATACTGAGAAAACCATTATGGACCAGCGGTAGGCTATTATAAAAAAAAATCATCATAATATTTCAAGATTCTGTCACTTCTCTTGTTTTTAATCAACCTAAAAGATTTAAGAAATGCTTCAGTTTCAAATGAGAAATGTGAAAAAGTAGGCTGCGAGTTAGAGAATTAATGCTTATGAATAAAATATATTAAAAATAATAATAATAATAATAATTTAACAATGTAATTCATTGAAGTAATAGTTTATAGTATACCTTTATAGTAACATATCTCTGAAAGGATTTGGAAGAATCAAGGTGCTTACCTATATGAAGATATAAAGTATTGCGAAATCATACGTCAAGTATTGCATTGTAATATTTCCCTTGATAATACACCGTCAATCACAGCATAGCTACTCGTGTTTGTCTGTCCCCATGTTTCAATATTAAGTAACATTATGTTTCAAAATTAAATGTACAACAATATTAAATGTACAACAGTTAGCTGGTCATTATTGCAAAATAAACTAATCAGAACCCTGCTAACTTAAGTTACTCAACAAACAAACTGACTGTACATAATCCTTAAAATGTGCTTTATGGGAAAATTAAGCCTGAGCAAAGACTGTACCCCGTATTTATTTACACGAAAGATCGTGTGTATCGTATACCAAGTCGACAATTTAAAATAATTGCCAGACAATTAACTATTAATGTGACAGCCAAAATGAAAATGAAACAGAGATGTCAACACCTGTGCAACTCTAGAATGTAGTGTCAAGTGAGTCTAATTACCCGGTTAGCTCACTGTGACATCTGACAGTTATCGCTACTCTTTCAAACAGATTTAAAGGCGGAACTGTTGTGCTTTAATACAGCCGGGGGGGATTTCTAAACAAGGACATCTAATGTTACATCTCTCATACAAAACATTCGGTACCATGAACTGCTTCGGCAAAAGGTGAGGCATATTACACAATAATGGAGCTCATTATTTCTGTGTGACAACTGGACCATTGTATGTCTACGTCCAACGGAAACTGTACAATAATGCAACTCGATGAGGATAAACCACACAGATTATAGCAGCAGATCAGAACAGGATAAACCTTATAAAATATCCGACACGATGATTATGATGGATAGTATTAATTACGCGTTCGCTCCTGGCATGTCAAGCACAACCTTATGATGATTCTGAAGAGCAAGACCAGATATCAGTCAACTTTATTAGTCGGGTTATGATCATATTTAATGCAACGAACAGATGGCTGTGTGTATGACAGCAGCGCTTGAGCTCAGCAGGTGATCTAGGATCAAATCCAGACAATCTCTACTGTATCGTAGGCCGCAGCCCGTGATCACATACACACACACGCGCGACCTGTTTGGGAACACGCAGCGTACCTACCTCGCCTTGTAGAGTGTGGAATTACATTTCACGTTGCCATGATCTTTAGAGCTGTTCTCTTGTACTGCTCTCAGCCGACAGCACCCATTTCTCAAACTAATGATTTCTTTTCCGGAGTATTTACATGGACAACGCTTGTGTTTCCTGTTTTGTGGTCATGTGCCAGGTTTAACCAATCACATATCTGTTGTGGACGACAGGGCCAATCAGAGGGCGAGGTCATAGATCCTAAGCGTGAGTGACATGGAGTGTAGCCAATAAAAATCAAGATAATTGTGTCAGGTTGAATGCAAGACTGAAGTCAGTAGATCAATGAACTGTCAACGAGGGGGGGAAGAAAACACGAAAAGCGAGCCCTTAATTTACGATTTTAACAAATTAATGAATAAAACAAATTATTTAAAGTGGTCTTCATTGAAAATAATGTTAAAACCGTTTTTTTTCAGCCAATAATTGTCTGTAGAACGTAGCATTATGTGCAAATAATATGGGATTATTAAACATATGCTTAATATAACACTGAGCACTGCTTTATGTCAGTGCTGTAAAATATTTTGCAAAATATTAAATGTGTGAATATATATGTATATATATATATATTTTTTTTTTTTTGTAAAATATTTTCCAAATATGACAAATATTACAAGTATCAGATTAGAGTTCTACAATAGCTTGTCCCCCAGGGTTTTTTTTTTTACCCCCTCATGAGTTTGGCTATTTGCTGTTCCTGTTCCAACCCTCCATGACTACAGTAATGAAGTGTGCTGTAATCTCATCAAATATAAGCCAACATTTTTTTAAAATGTTCTTTTCGAAAAATAAAAAGTTCAGGAAAGGATGTTAACGGGTATAATAAAATAAGTCATGTTTCACAAACAAAAGGCACAATTTATTAAGTCAACACATTTACAACTTGAAATGTATCAATGTAGATGTCTACCATTAATGCAGTGTCTGTTTGATAACATACATAGCAGTGAAGTAATGTAATATTTTGTGGAAGAACACTTCAAAATAAAAATGTCTATGGGGTCCTTCCTGTTTTTTGCTGACTTCCTTGCACATTGTACACCAGAGATTTGACTGTATTTAGATATAGTGAGTCAAGTTGCACTTTGCTTTTCCCACCAGGTTTCCTATATTAATGCCCCAAACCAAATGCAAAAGTTTGAGCCATTTAATTAACCATAAGTTTCGTTTAAAAAAAAATTCAAGTTAAGGAACAAAGAAAAGTCTCCCAGCCACAAATGCGGTTCTGCGAAATAACAGATCTGTCATCTGAATTCTGTAGTCTACAGACAATCCTAGATAAAAGGCCAGGGAATGTTATTACAGAGCAAAGGTTACTTTAATTAAAGCTTTAATTTAAACAAGATGAGAGTCATTCAATTACTTCAACTTTGTTCCTTGCCATGTAACACCTCACCAATTTATGTGTTATGTTAGCATTTGTACGTCACAGAAGTGTCTCATAGGACCATCAAGAAGTTTTTTGACACAAAAAATGAATTTACCAGCATCACTAAGCAGATTATCATTACTTCAAAGCAAAATTGCACCAACTGACATTTAAGCAGCAGATATTGTTCAGAATGCTGTCAACAAAAAGCACATATAAACATATTTTAAATAAGCCTAAAGATGCAAGAGAGCCCAAATTGTCCTGTGGTGTGATGAGCACAGGGTTCAGAGGTCAGAAGCTCATGAGGAGGTCACGCTCCTGCATGCTGGTAAGGAAAGACTTCCCAAAAACGAAGGAGTGAAGGCCTGCCCGCAGCTTCTCCGCCATCGCCATGATGATATTCAAGTCCCCTTCCACCGTTAAGTCTAAATCAGTCTTCAGATTGCGCAGAGATCTGAAAGGTTTCTTCCCCTTCTGCCTGTAATCATCAATAATAATCAATATTACCTGGATATACAGTAAACAACATAATCATGACCCCGCTCCCCTTAGTTACTGTTTGTAACGATGCTAAATTATTTTTTACCAGTGCATACTCTGCTGCTGACAAACATGGACATGCAATCGTGCTTTGTGAATGACCTCAGGAATTATTATACACTTCTGAATCAAACTTGAATTTAAAATACAGACAGCAGAAAGGTTTCAGGTATGCCAGTGAAGGGGTGTTGTAATGTATGGAAGCTTGCATAATGAATTTTATCATGTTTAACTAAAAAAAAGTGCATTTTTTTCGTTTGAATTGAAATAAGCAACACAGATCAGAAAAATGAGCTAAATATTATATTAAATCATTTGTTACTTATTGATAAAATTCCATCACAATATTCATTATTGCGACTGCTTAAATAAAACTGACCAAAAATGTTAAATTATGCTATAAATCTTTGCTTACACTACCAATCAAAAATTTGTGGACAGTATGATTTTTTTTAAGGAATGAAACTTTTATCCAGCAAGGAGCATTACAGTGATTAAATGTTTCTTTAGCAGCAAATATAAAATTATTCAAATAGAAAGACAATATTACAATTTTAATTATTTTAAACTGTAATAATATTTCACAATATTACTGTTTTTACTGTATTTTTGATCAAATATATGCAGCCAACCCAAAACTTTTAAATGGTAGTGTATATCACCCACCTTTGCATGATACTACAAAGATTGTGTTTAATTAATTAATGGCAGAAGGTCTGGACTCCAAGAGGACATCTGACTGAGATGTAAAGCAACCAATCACAGCTTGTTTTGTTCAGCATCATGTTTAGGGGAACGGAAATTTAAAGTCGATGACCCTATAATAACAGACCAGCGTGCAATTCACTCGAGAACACTGTACAAGTTTACTGCAACAATGGAGCAATAATGTTGCTGTGAACTTCAAAAACCTTTGAAAATTCAGCGTTTAGTTGATCATAATAAGCATTTATTGTTACAGTTGTAAACACGACGGCTTTCTTTTTTTACATAATGGGGTTCCCGACAGCTTTGTTTCCAGATGGACCGTTAAATAATAATAATAATAATACAATTAATTCATTACATTTATATAGCGCTTTTCTCAGAACTGAAAGCGCTTTACATAGAAGGGGGGAATCTCCTCAACCACCACCAATGTGCAGCATCCATCTGGATGATTAGACAGCAGACATACTGCACCAGCTTATTGGTGGAGAGGAGACGAAGTGATGAAGCCAATGAGTATATATGGGATGGATGATTAGGAGGCCATGATGGACAGAGGCCACTGGACAAATTTGGGATTTTTAATGACCACAGAGAGTCAGGACCTCGGCTTAACATCTCATCCGAAGGACGGTGCTTTTTGACAGTAGAGCGTCCCCGTCTCTGTACTGGGGCGTTAGGACCCACACAGACCAGGCTCAACCCTGCTTAGCTTCAGTGGGCTACCAGTCTTGAGTTACAGGGTGATATGGCTGCTGGCCATATTAATGGCCATGTTAAAGAACGCAACATGCAAGTCTCCCAGAAATTCTGGAGAACTCAACCAATCAGAAGACAACTTCGAACCTCCCGAAGCGTTTCCCATATTTTGCGCCATATGCATCAGACGTTCAGCCAACTGTCCGTGGGCAAAACATTTAAGGCTGAGACTAAAGTGGTTGGTGAGGTTTTGAGCTCAAAGCTGCTGTACTTACGTCTCATCCTCAATATATCGGAGCAGTGTCAGGGCCTTCCTGTGCAGCAGGAGAAGGAAGTGGGACAAATACACACTCCGCAGAGACAGACCTGGTTTCAACAGAAACACCTAGAAACCAACAAAGATGCATTCACACACACGTTATCAAGGCCAAAGTTGAGGAAGAAAGGGAGTCAAAAAGGAGTCACAGCAGGCTTACCTCATCTATGAAGGACTTCACAAGCATGTCTTTGTGCATCACGTCCTGAAATATATTCCTAAGAAAAACCATAAAGATTAGTTAGCGATTCAGAGGGTTCAAGAAGCCTCTTATATCCTCTTAAGAAACTTTAAGAGCTACTTTTAATTCTATAAAATAAGGTTCAGTAGCTGACTACTTGACATGTGATTATATCGTATCGAGCGAATGATATGGTGAGCGCCCTCAAATATTATTAAAATTTATGCTGATTTGAGGCTCAAGATATTATTATTATTATCAATGTTGAAAATAGTTGTGCTGCATAATATTTTGGTGGAAATCTTTCTGGATTATTTGCTGAATAGAAAGTTCCAAATAAATATAAATATTGTATAATCAATTTAATACATTGCTACATCGCTGAATAAAATAATTAATTTATTAAAATTTTGCTGAGCTCAAACTTTTAAACTGTACTATATACAGTATTAAGTATGAACATGAATTAACAATGAACAATAGTACATTTAGAAATAAATTAAGATTTAACCTAGATTAATAAATGCTGTAAAAATGCTGTTTGTTCGTTGTTAGTTCATGATACCTAATGCATTAGCTAATTTGTAAACCTTATTGTAAAGCGTTACCAAATATTTTAACAGGTCCTCTGTGATTTAATGACATTTATTATGGTGGATCTCTGAATCATTCATCATGATTTACTTTGCAATAATAACCAACTGACTGATTATCCCTTACATATATATATTTTTAAATTCTGTGTATTTGAATAGAAGACCACGAGAGCTTGTTATCCTGACAGTAAGAAACAGCCAATCATAATACAGCTTCCAGACTAAGAAGGTATGTAGGGCTCATACAAATCTGGGGTGTAGGAGTCCTGGGCATTGATGAGGTTGTCTGAACTGATGTCATCCTCGCTGGCGGCCCTCCAAAGGGCACTGAGCTCAGAGCGCATGTAGCGCCGCTGATGATACGTGTGCTCGTGGCAGGGTGGCATCTGCTTCACCGTGTTAATGTCCACGTCGATGTGGGTGGTGGGGTACGGGGAGTACAGAACCTGCCGGTAGGGTAACACAAAGCTCCCAGTGGAGTCCTGGGAAAGAGAAGAGTCCTTAATGATTATGGGTAGTAATGGGCAGCAGTTATAAGTTTCTCATGGAGGGATGCTGTGGATACCTTAAGAAGGCCCTGAACAAAGAGACCGGTGTCATATTTAAACGAGCCATCGGGGTGACAGAGTCGAGAGCACTTTCTCTCCGCAGGAGTGAGGAAGAGACACAGCGTGAGCACTATCTACAAAAGGAAACATCATTATTTGGCTTACATACTAAGGTGTGAATGTAGAGAAATATCTATGCAGGAATGTGTACCTTATTGACTTTCTCAGGATTGCTGCCAACCACCATGGAGCAGCCACAGGTCTGAAGATGAGAGCTGATAGCCCTATGATAGAGAAAGATGGCAAACCTTACTAGACTCAATTCAGATCATTGACTTCTACTAAAGATGTAATATGTCTTACTTGTGCAAAAAGTCTTCGTGACAGCTGTCTCCAATATCATCATCGTTGAGCACAGTGTCCTTTAGCTGTAACAAGGAAAATTATTTCTTTTTATGGTTCAGTGAGAGTGAGAGAGAAAAACATTCAATTTTTCAAAACTGTCACAAAAAGATCAAATGTATTTGCTACTGAGTGAGGATGGTTATGCATCTTTGCAGCAAGATCCACCCTTAGAAACCAATCAGTGTTTTTGTTTGCTCGTACGATGGCATTTTTAAATGATAAATAATACAGTATATATTTAATGAACAAAATATATTTATAAGTATTTACAATGTTCATTAACTGGTTAATGACATGACACTAATTCTTTTGTTCAGGATTTATATCAGTATTCAAAATACAATGATGAGCATGTTTTTATTTTTTCTGAATTAAAGGAGATGTATGTAAGAAATGTATTTCAATTAATCATAAAATGGCCCTGATATGTCACTAGACATTAAGAAATCATGTTCATTTCAAATACTTATATCACTGACAACAGTAGTCCGGCCAGGATATTGTCATTTAAAAAGTGAAGTTGCAGCCCTCAACTGATGTTGATGTTGTCATGTTGTGTTTTGGCCTGAAGCGCCACCCTTCACCTATCTACCAATCACGAAGTCAGTAGTGTTTCGGCATCGGGGTTGCCAGCTCTGCTCTAGTTACCACAGCTACGTAGCAGCCTATGTTCCTGCTGGATTCTGCAGCCTATCTGGCAACCTCGAGTCAGGGGGGAGGGGAAGGGGATACACCGCTCTACAGTAATTTGAAAGTGATTGCAGTACCAGTTTTGGCCACAATCTTACATACAGCTCCTTTAAAAATCACTGTCATATTTGGGGGGGGGCACAAAGTAAAAAGTATCAGGGTAATACAACTGTCTTGATATTTTAATGAAGAAAAAAGCCTCATTAATACTAATAATACTCAATTATTTTATTGCACTAGTAATTAATTTGTATTAACATTTTATTTTATTTGCATTATTCTATTTTTTTAAATATGGGAGAAGCAATCTGAGTTTGGCTCACATCCCAATCTCCTTCAGTTCTCATCACTTTCTGTCTAAACTAAATTCTCACTGTGAACAAAAAAACTTACAAAAGCCTCTAAAAAATGTCTAAATACTCACATCCACCTCCTCTGGTACGCTGTGTTTCTTCATGGAAGTGAGAAGCTCCATTATGGGAACAATCTCAGATGACAACATAGAGATTATGTTGTAACCCTACAAGATAAAACACACACACACAAATAAGCATTACAAAAACAAACACTCAACAGCTGGATTCAAGTACAATTTAAGTACACAACTCGAAGCAAAAACCTTCTGCATGCAGATGCGTCCCTTGCGGATAATGTGTTTGAGTCTCTCCACACACACGCTGTGCAGTGGCAGGTAGAAACTGAGCTCTGACTGCGGCAAGATGATTGACAGGGCGCAAGTGTTCTTATCACCCTTGAGTTCTCCGTCAAAAATCAGTGAGACGATGATGACTCCCTTTTCCGCCAAGACGAAGAATTTCACATCCACTGCGCCGCTCTCCGCATTTCGCAAAATCTCGCCGTTCAGCGTGTGATTGGCCAGAAACGTGACCTCTCCATCACTGAGCAGCGACAACCCCTGACCTTTGGGGGCCCAGATGTGGCGTACACGAGGTCCCAGGATGTTGTCCCAGTAAGCGAAGGTCGCAGCCAACATGGGACACCAGTCCTCAACCAACACTTCAGTCTTAGCCACAGCTGGAGACTGCGGGGGACAGGCTGCGGACATGATGGCCACTCAAGCTGACCTTTACACTCAAACTACTGTCAGTCTCACAATGCAGAAGTCAGTGGTGACAAACAGACTGTAACATCCCTCTGCTGTTGCATTGCCCTCATGCAATCTGTTTGAGAGGAAGAGAAAATACAGTGGACTAGAAAGTGAAAACAGTGGCATGACAAGTAAACCAGGCCAGTATAACATTATAACATTGCATTGTTGACTTCTAACCTAGACACATTTTGGCTGAAAAATATCATTTTCTTTTAAAGAAAAAAAAGCACACACACAAGCTTTTTGACCTCAGAGTATGTCAAAATATCAAAATAATTTAGAGCTGCCATAGAGCTTAATGTACTGTATGTCAACACCGCAGTCTGTTGTCAACACATATCAAGCTAATGTTAATCACTACACCGCGACTTACATCTATCAAATTCATCTGTGTTAGCTTGAATTATCGTAATGAATCTCTATATATATATATATTGTCGCCAATATGTTACACATACAGAATCTTACCCGTTTTAGCTCGAAACAACAACAACACATTCGTCCTCCCTTTCCCGGTTCTCTGCTGTCATTGGCAGAAGGCTGCGAAGAAGCGCGTTGCTGAAGCGCTGGGCACAACAGCGCCCTCTGGCGGGTCAACGAGTAATTTGATTACCCGAGACCGGGGGGAAATTGAATTACCTTGTGAGTTGTTTTGTCAAACCATCACTTTAGGCTGTGATCTGTATTGAGGAAGATACCGCTGTTGTATTATAGTATCGAACTGCGTTGTACATTATATTGCTATTATATTAAATTATTGGGGTTTTTTGTCTACCATGCCCTGACACCACAGCTAAATAGCTGTTGTATTGCTTTACACTTCAGTGTTATTTAATATACTATTGTAGGGGCGTCGCTGGAAAAGAGCCATTTTTTTTGCTGTGTCCCATTTAATTGTTACTGATAAATCCTTATCTGACGTGAAATATTAACGTATAGGATAATTTGACACCATGTGTCCGTGCTTTCTGTCGGCTGTCAGAACCAACCAACCCAATTTGCAAATGAATCTTTCGGTTCTATTGTGTGTGTTAGTAAATCGGTTCGCCATTTAGTCTGAATCAATCTTCACCAACGGACTGAATCATTTGGATCACTTTCTCATTACCCCTGACAAAGTAACGTTACGATATATTATTATAACAAACACGGAGAACAAATAACGTTAGAGCGCCATATTAAGTAGATTTTCACCTAGCCACAGTCCACTGAAACAAACCTGAAAATGCTATCGTTTGCCAGCGAAGATCGTTTTTATCACTGCAGGTAAATACATGATTTTCCCAACCAAAAGGGTATTAAAACACTATCCCCCCTGGTTTCACAGACAAATTAGGCTTAAGTCTAGTTAGAAGAAAAGCATGTTTGAGTTTTAACTGAAAGCAACTTGCATTGACATATTTAAAATATAGGCTAATGTTTTTTTTCTAAGGCACATTTATAAAACTACTTAAATGTCCTAATTAAACTAAGGCCTAGTCCTGGCTTAATCTAAGCCCTAGCAGTCTGTGAAATCGGGCATATGTTTGAGTGTAAGAAAACTAATATACATAAGCATTTTTTAAAGATATATCAAGGCACATTAATGTAACTATCAAAGTTATATGATATAATTTACACTGGTAGGCTACTAGCACAGCAGGCTACGTTTTTAAAGGCATAATCTGAGGCAAAATATTGCTAAAAACAAATATAGATAGATAGTATCCATTTATTTTTCATGGCTCAAATAGAAGTTGATGTGAATGTTAGGTTGTAAAACATTTATGCAGATTAAAAATTTAATGGGAAAAAAATCATCTGTAGCCTAGCCCATATTTCAATTCTCAAAATTAGAGATGAAACGTCCCTTGTGGTCACTCTACACTGAATCGCCCAAATCGCATAGGCTACAGTCTGAGTAGGTAGTATCTACTAGGTACAACTTTTGAATTTGAACTTCCGACCATTAAAAAAAAGTATGTTCTATAAATTATGAATGAAATTCAATGGGTGCTTCTCAATACTCAAATTGATGTTTCCTCACTTCTCCAGCATGTGATCCAGAGGCCGATCAAATTCACCCATCTGAAGGACATCTCAAATATCTAATTGCACCACGAGGAGTTAGGAAGCTTCCTGAGGAGTCATGAGCGAGGATACATAATTGTATCCTTCCCTCGCATCTTAAGGGGTGGAGCTAAAACGTGAGGAAAATAAACTAGGATGCACAAATAAAAAAATTGAGAAGCACCCAATTCTGTGTCACATTTGTCAGTCGCATACGTCATCAAGGATGTCTTATTTCAGAAAAGTAACCATTATAAAATTGACCCGTAATTAGCTGTAAAGCGTAACTTGTAATTTCCTTATGTCTTTGGAATGATGGAATAATGGTTACTTTACTGAAATGAGGCAGCATCTATTATGTATGCAGCCGACAAATGCGACCTCCGGGTGACGCAGCCTTCGAAATGATACACATCTTCAGACTGTATCCGCCATGTACTGTCACCTGACCTACCAGCTTCACTGCCATTCATAAATCCTCTCCAGTGGCCTCATAGGATAGTAAAGTGTCCTGCAAATGCGCACTTTAGAATCTCGTCGGAAGTATTAGGTCATCCGGAGACTCTTCGCCTACTGTTTTTCGAATACTATGCATTCGGACGCACTACTCTGTTGGCGTACTGTTTTTTGCATGCTATATAGTAGGGAAGTATTCGATTTAGGACATCGCTTTAGTCATCTGCAGTATTGTCCTCACTCTTAACCTTCTGATTGGCACCTCATCCTTCTACCTCTTGGTGTGTAATACACATTGACCACATCCAACCTTGCTGAACTGTTCCACTGATCTCAATTTGGTGGTTAAATACACCACTTGACCCTCGTCACCTCAAACCACTGTTGTTGGGTGATATATATTGTGCTCTCAGTTTTCCATTACAATGCCACAAACCTCGTTGACTTATTGTGATGGCAGAGAGAGAGAGAGAGAGAGAGAGAGACAGAGGCATTTCAGGTTGCCATGGCAACAATAGTGCGAAGCAGCGTTAGCAACACTTTTAGGCGGCGCCTAGCAACCGTATCCATGCATCCAAAGGCCAGGTTACAAGACGGCATGAGAAGGAAATTATGTGTGCAGGCTTTTGTTAGAGCTGTTGCCTTCTGCTTGATTTGCTTGAATACAGAATGTGCTAGAAATATAACAACAGATTATTTGCAGTTCAGTACGGATGCGTGTGCGGCTTTGGTATTAGCATGATGAGAAACTGATTATGAGTGATTCTTGATGAGTCTGTGTGTGTGTGTGTGTGTGTGTGTATCTGTTTCTATATGAAACCTTAATGCTCACACGCACTTCACTGATTAGGGCTCACTGTGCTGATTAGCAGTTGTCATGTCTGCTCTTTACAGAGTCATTACATCTGCCAGAGTGATTTCCTTCCACCCCGTTCCTCATCCCATCATTCTGTGGTGTGGAAGAGTGGAGATGCATGGCTCCTGCTCGCCCCAGCCCCTTGCGGATGGTAATGGGTTATTTTTTTTCTAGAACGGTCTTTCTAATGCCATGGGTAATAAAAAAATCTCAAATGCAACATATCATGTCAGCATGCCAATGCTCAAATCGAGCATGTCTTCAGTGGCAAAAAAAAAAGTGAAGAACAAACCTGGCAAACACACACAGGGATGGTTGTGTTTTGTGATGGTGCAACTGAAGGCACTTTAAAATGAGCGAAGCTCAAAGATTTATGACTTGGGTTCAGCCGGTGACGTTGTTCCCCTTTATTTCTTATTTTGCTTATTTGGCAGGCAGATAGGCAGCACTGGCAAACCTTTAGTCTAAACTCATCCTCTTTCACCATCAGTCAGAGTGAAATATGTGGGGGAGATGAACCCCATCTTGGTAATCATTAGCCAACATCAATTTTCCACTGACGCTAATCCACAGGGTAAAGACTTTAAAGTGTTTTGGGTGGAGCTTTTCCCCCTCAAAATCAGGACCTTGTGGAAATATTGATTACCTGTCATTTAGCAGATGCTTTTTATCTGAAGTGATTTACTGTACACTAACTGCAGTGTACAGCCTCCCTGGAGCTTTGTCTAGGAACAGAGTGGGTAAAATACAATCTTGTTGAAATAACAGCTGATCTGGGACTGTTCACACCGCGGCAGGGGTTCCCAAACCTTTTCGAGCTAAGACCCACCTAGAGAGTTATAATTAATCTCAAAAACCACCAAAAATGTTTTAGAATGAAATATGAGAGGGAAAATGTCATAGGGCTAATGGTAAACTATAAAAATGGGGATCCACAAAGACATGATTATGAGCTATACAGATAAAGAATATATTTTTTGCTTTTTTTGTGGCACATTATGCAAAAGCAGCAAAAAACGGCTTTAGTGAAGTGATTCATTGAAACTCGTTGAGTAGGTGAGTCAATTGTTCATTTAATAGCTGCTCTGATGGATTTGTTCATTCAATGAAGGATTTGTCAGACTAATTCAAACTTTTAACTCATGAGATTGTGAGTCATATGGAACGATTCATTAAAATAAGAGTCATGCTTTTGTGAATTGGACCGTGTGGCATTGTGGCTGATTCCGAAATCGCCCCTATACCCTCAAATAGGGCACTATTTGAGGGGACAGCCATTTGTAGTGGTTTCCGAAATTGAGTGTACTGTACTCATTCTATCCCACATTGCACCGCAATAACGAGTGTACAACCGATCTTAACCGCTGTCCGAATTCGCTCACTCGTTTACATTCACATCATTCATGTGAACTGTATTAGTGGACTAAAGTAGGGAATTAGTGATGGAGGGTTTAGGGGGTGATTTTGGATTCAGACTGTGTTTTTGTTATCCACTTGTTAAGAGGTGGCCACATACACTTTTCATTCCACTGTTTGACTTCCATTCATTTGCATGCTAATGCGGGAGACAGGAAATGCAAGCTCATCCAAATTTTGCTGCTTTCCAAAGTTCAATTTTGGTGAACTCTGCCCAGCAAATTTGTGACCAACAGAGGAATGACACATCACGTTGTGACCTCTTAGTTAAAATTAAAAGAACACAAACTTTAGATCTGAAGGATTGCAAGTGTTGCAGTAAACTGGAGTAGATTAAATATTTGTACATTTTGGATTAATTAAATGTTGAATTAGATTTTTTTTAAAAGACGTTGCAGTGTCCGTAGAAATTTGCATGCTCAAATTGCTTAAATTGCGACACGTGTCACAATTTCCAGGTCCCAACGCTCTGTTAGATCTCAAAAGTAGTACTACTTAATTCAAGAATAATTTGTGTTGGTAGTAATATTTGATTTCATTGGGAATTCTCTTCTTTACTGATGTCCTGAAGTCCTTCTAATATGTTTGTCTCTTGGGTCGCAGACAGTTCCCCTGGTCCATCTTAAAGCAAGACTTTATGCATCAATTCCTGATCCTTTAATGTGTCCCTGAGGAAGACCCATTCACATTGAAAAGTGGTATTTTCACCTCAAACACGTCCTGACAGAACACTGCAAGGTCAAGCACGTCACACAGAACACTAGTCATTTGATGATGAGGCACACGCTGACACACTCGTTTTGTTTCAATGAGTGAGTCATAGACGTGGACATGATTAGTTCAGGTATATTTAGATGCTTTTGATTGTGCAACAAAACAAGCTCACCTCGTAAGGACAAGCACACCTTCAGGGTACTTTAAGGTACTGGTAGTGTAGAGGTTATTGGTTCACCCTGCAGTTTCTTTAATACAGCTGGACCATTTTTGGCACCAAATACAAAAAGTAGTAACCTGAGGCACATTGCCTTGATGAAAAACTCTGTGCACTGTGTAACACAATCAATCTAAAGCAGTTTAAGTGGAGGTAAGACTTTAAAATAGTAATCTGTTTGAATAGGCTAAATTTAATTCAGTGCAGAGCTTATATCAAATACAATTTTAAACCATCCGCCTTTCCTTTTTAAAATCGAGTTAAGATAGAGTCAGGAAGGAATATAGTTTAAATATAGCTTCAAGTTGCAATATACAAGGTCCAACGTGAACAGCAAGAAGTAGGTAATTAAATGCTTAGACGTAACAGAGCTGACATCAAGATTTGGAGTGAGGATTTTAAAGATGACACTACTAAAAACATTGTAGACCGTGACACTGTAGAGAAAATCGAACAAATACAGCCTGGGACTTTACGAATTAAACAAAAAAAAAACAACACATGAAAACCCTTAGCAAGAAAAGAGAAAAAATTAGTCCTCAGTATTCCGTATAACAAAAGAAAAATAATATGAAGGCACTACAGATCATTACAGGCAGATGAGTGTCAGTTTCAACAACATTCCAATCAACCAATCATATTTAAGGGACAAGTTTACAGTTTATGTCAAGTTTAGGCTTACAACCAGGGTTAGGACCTTCTACATCAGTGTTATTCATCTATCATTTCCCTCAGATTTGAGTGATAACTTATGGGTAGGGTTAGGTTTAGGGGTAGAGATATGGTTAGGATAAAAGTTTTGGACAGAAATGTTGTTCCAGGATGAACAAAATAGGTTGACCCAGGAACGCGTCTAACTCAGCAAAATCAGGACGTGCGAAAATTCGAAATACTCCTGCCTGACCAATTTAGATTAACTGTATTAAGTAAAAATCAATAGAGCTTCAGCAGGCTTTGCTGCTTGTATCAAAGAGGTCAATAACACCATTCAACAGAATTCCCATTCATTTCAAAAGCAGTTGTTTGCCTGGAAGTATGCAATTCGAAGTCTGCCATCCTTATTCATGGGAACTTAGTTTTTTACTGTGGAGCAGTAGGAAAATGACATCACAACAACACTGATTGGTTGATCTCACCACAAGTACATACATACAAAATCACAAACCCTTCACTTGTGACTATCCTGAGCTACGACGTCAAATCCAGCAGACAGGGGCAAATATAAGTCCATTTCATGCTTTTAAGAGCCCTAAAAAGGTCACTGCCAACACATCTACCAAACTATAATTAGATATGTTTACTTGAAGAATTGTTCACATTCTAAAGAGCATTCATGCCAGATTTCAAGAACAATGATTAAGCGGTTTATGATCATTTTTTTGTATGTTTAGAAAACACAAACATTATAGAGACTAAATTTATGCTTCATGAGAAGCTGGTTATGAATGTGAAATTTCGAGTTCATAGCTCAAATTGACCAACAGCACTGAGCTTTAATATTTTACATTTTTATATGCCTGTTGCTAAGCAACCACACTGTTAATCTATCCCATAATTTGGATGATTAGAAAATTTAGCAACAAAAATAGCCTGCATGCAAAATTGGGTGACTTTTCACCAAAAAGGGGTTAAGTTAATGAAAAAATGAATAAACACAAGAAGCACCAAAAGCAATAAGTCTAACAAGGTGTAGGTTCATATCTGTTTGGCAGGTTTTGTGCCACAGGGAACACTTGAGACAGAATAAGATCTGAAATGACAGTTACACTTATCAAGCTGTACGATTTATATTTATTTTCTTTGGAAAATATAACAAGATATTTAGAATGTAAAAACATTTGAGCAGCATTTGACAGAACATAAGAAAAGAAAAGAACATTTTCACACAGTTCCACAGACTTCCACGGAGTCACGAATACAGCCCCTGGAACCCACCGTCAAGCGGCTTCTTGCATTTTAACATCATACAACAAAATGGCAGAAAACTCTCCGGTTCCCCCGGAGGTTCTGCTAAGAAGAGGATGTCCCAGGAGAACAGGAATTCTGAGCAAAACCAAACACTTCACAACACAGCACTGCCGAGGCTTTTTCCAGTAGATACTTTGCTTATTGGGGAAGACAACTTGAGTTTTTGCAGCGTTTTGAAAGGTAATTGTAATGTATCTGTAAATAGATATATTCATATATATAGAAATATACCATTCTTTCCCACAAATATGAAATATATACAACATCTTGAGCTTAATCACGTCTGCACTGTCCAAATAATGCTTTCCACATAAAAAGTATCGCAGAAGACGCGAATTATATGGTTTGGTGTTTTTCTTTTGCTTTCTTTTCATTGGGATACCACGTGTAAACTTTCATGATTTAATACATCCTTTGCAACACATATACCCAAAGACTCACAAAGTCCAACAGACACGCACACATAACCATGCAATCCGTGAAATCCTCGGCTATGTAAAAAGTTCAGATCATCTTCATGTTGACTCGTCTGGGCCCACTTGTTTCTGTAAGTTCTGAGTTTGCACCTTTCCTCTTTCGTGGGACATATTGAATGTCCACGCTTCCTCTGTGCTTCCCTTTGCCACGGCTCCATGCAAACAACAACAAGAAACAGAACAAAACGACGCCCAGGAAGCTGAGGCAGCCCATTGCTGTGGAGACTAGGATGGTGGTGATATCTAGCACTACTCTGATGGTGTACTCCTCTGTACCATTAATCAAGGAGCTGTTGTAGTCGGGGTCAAAAAGAAAGCTTCGGTTGGCATAAAGGGCTCTGTCCCTGATTCCCGAGCTTTTAACTGCGTGCATTACAGAGAGAGTAGCATTGCCCGCTGGGTTCGATGCCACACACACATACATGCCGCTATCCTGAGGCTCTGCCATGCGGAACTCTAGTGAGCCATTGGTGTGGACCACCACTCTTCCCGTACTCTTCGTAGTGATGTGCCGCCTATGCGGTGTCAGCCATGACACAGAGGGAGGTGGAGCCCCATCCGCACTGCAATATAGCCAAGCTCTCTGCCCTTCTTCTGCCTGTGACGGGTAAGTTGCCATGGAGATGACCCTGGGTTTGGTGCAGATAACATAGCGAGAGATTTGAGGTTCTACCAGGTCCCTAAGAGGCTTCCCAGCCAAGGGAGTAGGAGCACTGCATTCAGGTTGAACATCCCCGTACAGCAAAGGTGGATTCTTCTCCAGGAGCCAGCGTAGACGACAGTCACACACTAATGGGTTCTGACCAATCAGAAGACTCTGCAGGGCTTCGGAAGCAGGGAAAACGCTCCTCTCAAGTGTGGAGAGACGGTTGTAACAGAGGTCAAGAATACGCAGCGAGGAGGCTCCTTGAAAGGCTTGAGGTTCCACGCTGAGCAGGTTAGCCTGTCGCACACGTACAACTTCCAGTCGGTCCATTCCCCGCAACCACCCTGCTGGCAAGACCCGTATACGGCTGTAAGACAGGTTGAGATGTGTTAGATACAACAGATGCGTCACAACTGGCACGGACGTCAAGTTGGTGTGGGTAATGGACAGTGTGCTGAGATTCAGCCCCTGCAAAGTGGAGGTTGGAAACCCCTCTAACAAAGGCCAGCGGTCCACTTCCAGGTGTTTTAGTCGTGGCAGACCCTTAAAGGCGTGTGCCTGAAGCTCTGCGATGCCCAAGTCCCGCAACCGCAGGGTGTTCAGGCCATGCAGATGTGCGAGAGCATGTGTGGGCACTGTGCTCAGGTTGCAGTGCTGCAGCGTCAGAGAGCGCAGGGACGCCAGGCCACTGAACGCCCGTGGGGCAATAAACACTAGCTCATTATCACTCAGCTCTAGTACCCGCAGCCTCCGCTGGTCTTCAAAGCCGTAGTCCAGCAGAATAACAAGACGGTTTTGACTGACATCCAACAGAGTGAGCTCGCTGAGGCCAGCCAGCGCCCCGCGCGGCAGCAGGGTCAGCTGGTTGCTGCGCAGCCGGAGCGAGCGTAGCCGTGGCTGAGTGCGAAAGCTGCCCGGTTCCACAGATGACAACAGGTTGTTGCTGAGATCCAGCTCCTCTAGCAGTAGCAGCGAGGAGAAGTTCTGTGGCGTCACAATGCGCAGCCGGTTTTTACTGAGGTCCAGTGCCCTTGTTTCTATAGGGATGCCCTCAGGCACCTGCACTAACCGTCTGCGATGGCATGACACAGATCGCGTGGGCACAGAGCACTCGCAGCGGGCAGGGCAGGCGTGGATGGGGCACTGAAACAGGAGGAGTGGCAGGAGGGAGAGCCCCAGAGCACAAGAGAACGGAGAGAACAGCATGGCCACCTACAGAGAGAAAACAGAGATAGAAAAAATGATATCAATAAGAGATATGGCTGCATGATTAGTCACTACAGGTCATTTAAACATCCACAGATATATTCTCTGAATTTCATTCTACGAATTGGGATATTCTACAAGAAAAATGTAAATTGTTTGATATTCTATGGTGCAAATTACATTTTGGTATTTCAAGCTAAATTTCATATTTATTGGAATATGTTGGGATGAGGAATAGTTTATTGTTTTAAAAAAGGATGGTAACAGGTGGCAGTGGTTCTCAAACATTTTGACATCCCCCCAACTTGTAAAATAGGCTACTATGATATTACCTAAATTTCTGCATGATAAAGCTGATTGTTTTTACACTTTTTGTATTCCTGGTTGAAAAACTCTGACCTAGTGACACAGTCCTTTAATTATACATAAATGAAGAAGAAGAAAATGCATATTTACTAATATAGAAAAATATGTGGTAAGTTGGCATCAGCTATTTATTGTAACTTTTGTACATGCAGTATATATACAGTATGAGGGACACAAATAAGCCAACATTTTGTAGAACAACCCTTATAACGCACATACATGCACGTCAGGTTCTTTGTTCCATCCCAATTTCCCAACACCTCTTCTGTGCAAGACCTCTCTTGATTCTAGCTGATAGGAGCCCTGTGGTGCATCGATCGCCTCTTTCTCTGTCTCTCAAACGCACGCACACACACAAAACCTGCTTTCAGAAAGACATCTCCAAACATGCCATAACCATGGAAACCCCATGCTCCCTTGGTACAAGTCCTGCTTTGCCAATCGAAATCAATAATTGAGGAAAGCAAAAGGCAGGCATTCCACAGGTCTGTTAGATTTTGATAACAAATGTGTAATTTAAATCAGATACATAGACTGACTTTAACCACACCTGTTTATATGTTAAATTCACCAAATAATTTGGCCAGTTGATAGGAGAATAGCACCGTAAGACAAAGACCATATCAAATCAGATAAAGGCAGACAAAAAAGGATATATTTTAATTGTATATTTGTATATAATTTAACCTGGGCATTTTTATACTAATCCATTGACTGACTTTCCTTACCAACACGAATTGGGTTGAAATACACCCCTTATTTCAAACAATATGAAAATCAAACAGACCGTTAAAACCTCTAGCATAAGGATCACCAGCAGGGGAGCTTTTATATTTTATGAGCTATATCTATCTTGCACGAGAATGCTCCATTTAAACCTGCATTTAAACTGTAACCAATTAGTATTGAAATTAAAAATGAATGTTGTCCATCGAAGATCTTACAACCTCCTCTGACCATTCCTGAAGCTCTGGTTATATATTTCAATATGCTTCTCGCTTTTAGGTTGTTTTTCAATCTTTTAAATGTTCCCTCAGACATGATGCACATAATACAAGATGATGTTTCTCATTACGAAAGAGACATAAGAGTAGTAATTGCTTTGAAAATATAACTATCAAAGAGCATTGTTTGGGGGAAGGTTACGTGCACACACTCTCAATTAATTATTAATAGTAAAGTCATAAAGGAATCTGTTTCCCTTTATTGCTCTAAAATGGCCCTGAAGAGAAATGGTCATAATTTTGGGCAGAAAATTGGGGCAGACAATTTTCAGTAAATGGCAAGCCACCGTGGAGCACTCTCATAACCGATATAGCTACAGATTGACCTGCATTCACTATATAAACCTGGTGCCCATTTCTCTCTAATGTATAATTTAGACATGTGGCTTCACTAAGTCAAATATAATCTGTTTTTACAGCATTTTTCTGTGTATACTTGTTTGTACAAATCACAATTTTGTACTTTTATTTTTGCTTTTAAGCTATAGATACATACAGGAATTCGTTAAAATCACAAAGACAGAGTTCAAGGTGCAAATTCTCAGGCGCTGGCCCAATTGACTCAAACCGAGCACAGGTCATCTCATTCGAGCACTCATATGATTAGTACGAGCAAGGCCAGGCTTTCCTTTCAAATCAATATCAATGCATGCCACGAAATCTGCTGCCACATTCACGCTGCCTTAAAAGGCATGTGACTGCAAATGCCCTTGCTTGCACAAGAGAAGCATTTCTCAACCTTGGCGGCGCTCAGTTTCATTCACAACTCCATCAGGTTTGTCGCGACACAACACATCAAACGTTCTCCTGCCAGCGTGAGTGTCAGAATGAAGACAGAGGACACGTCTGGGTGGAACATCAGGGGGCAGCGCTAAGCCTGTGGTTCGTAATGGGGAGCAGCTCACTGACAGGAGAAGTTTATTAAGTTTTAATGAGTTAATAATTCAATTCATCCCAGCAGATCTGATGACAGTATCAGCAGCAGGGGAGAGCATGAGCGTTGATGTAATTCTTGCTAAAGGTGTCTGGATTAGATGCGCATTTCTAAGGCGTTTATCAGTCTAAATTTTATCTGTAAATCATTACAAAGTCCTCTTTTTGGGAATGGAGATAAGCCATTACACACAGCGGGAAGCTGCTTTTGGTTGAACAAATGTACTCTTCTCAGTCTTTTACAAAAAAAAAAATATCTCACAGCCACAATCTGTCGCGCTCTCTACCACACACAGACACACGACAGCACAGCCTTACATCATTTGCACACAGGGATGGGGGAACCCTGGAATCTGCTTGTAATTTTAAAACCACAAGATACAAAAAAAGAGCACCCTTTTGAAACATGCGTTTAATAAAACAGAAAGCAGTCTTGAAGCAAGGTGGGATTGTGTAAAGAACGAATAAATGAATAATAACCTATATAAATAAAATAATGAATTATTATAATGCTCAATAAAAAAAAAAAATTATATAAAATTACTGTTTCCTTCAGCTTTCTGAAAACTGGCTGGACATCGTGATATTCACCACAGTTCTTTTTTTGTATTGACACAGCCATTATGTTTCTCTTCAGGTTTATACATCTACTCTTATGATGCATAGAAAAAAAAACATACAGTGTCAATTTATCAGATCTAATATTAAATTTTGGGCTAGTGAATATGTTGTCTGCCAGGGTCCACCAGGGATGCCTTAAAAGTTTGTTTTTGCAAGCAAACTTGCTCAATGCAATGCAGATGAAATGTGTTGAATGGACTGGAACATAAAAGAAATATAGTCAAACTGACAATATGTATTTTTTCTTTTTTTGAATCAAAGATACCTCAATGTCCAATTTAACAGATGCTTACCCTCCATACAGACAACAAACAGACATCACACTAGTAAAACTCCTTGATTTTTGCTGCGAGCATGCGAGTATCAAAAACCTTCATTGTCCGCTTCTAGCGTATCAAAGCAAAGATCAGAGCGTTTCCTCAAACGTTGCAGGTGAGCTGTGGAAAACAATCCGGCCGTTCTCCTCATTGCTACATCAGTGTCTCTCTTTCACAGAGGGAGATTGTGAAGCCTGCGGTTTCTCTTACTTTGAGGACATTCTGCAGATTAACTTGGTCTAATTTTAGTTTATCTAATTTTAGTCTCATCCATTTTTCATTGAGTGAAACCACCACAGCCACTGAGAGCGCAGTGTCCCATCTCCCACCGGGTGAATGTGCGTATAGGCTGTGTCTGAGCTATTTGAGACTGAAGGAAAAAGGCAAAGTTTGTTGGAGAGTTTGTGAAGCATTGGAAGCATGCATATTTAGATATATCAGCATGTATACACGGTAGAGAATGTGTGCGAGCTGACCTTGATCCTTCAGGGTCTTTGGATCTCATGTTTAATTCAGCGCTACAGCACGAGCTTGAACTACATGTGGTGATCATTTCATACAGAGGTGTCTAAATGTAGGTGCCACGGGCTGTGTTTGTTCCCTGCGTGTCGCTTTCAGGCAGTGTGCTGTAGTATCTCTATGATGCTCTGATCCAGCCCAGTGGAGCTCTATTGACTCCAGCTATTGATCTCTGCGTTATTACACATTCGCTTCTTCACACGTCTCTCACATTGCACAAGACTGAAACCCAGTGTAGCTCTGCACCCATGGCAACCGAGCTGTCAATCAAGTCCTTATCTCTGAATGTTTCACATAGAGCTCAGGTGAGAATTCACTGAGTACTTTAATAATACCCAAATGATTTTGCTGGAGTGCGTAGCTTCACTCATTTGAGTTTCTGTGCTGGATGACCCTTTCCCTACGGAATACTATATTCGTTGGAACAAATGAGTATGTTTACGCATGTGTTTTGTGCGTCTGGGGCTGTCTCACTGGCAGGGCTGATGCTATGTGTTTATGTTTAACGGACATTCAGTACACAATCAGCAGAGTGTCTGGGCTCAGCTGCTGATGCCTTAATTCAGGGGCCATTTGTCAAGCCTGTCAGTATTTGTTCTTCAAATGACAGGACTTTTAAGATGCTAAGAAGGTTAAATTACAAACACACAAATCTTTATACACAAAGCTCATTCAGCTCAATATTTACTCTATATTTGCAATTTTGAGATAAATGACCCTGGCCATATGGTCAATTAGCTGAAGTGTTAACTCCCCCTTATATATATGAAGACTTCAGATGCAAAAGCCTCTAAGTCTGTCTAAAGTTTTTGTTTAATATTAACATTTTTATCAGGCTCCTATGTATAGGTTTCTACCCAAGTACTGGCATTTCTGAATGGGCTGAGGCTGGGATTTAGTGAGTATGTGCGGAGAGCAATCACTCAATATTATTATCTCATTTTTGACAGAGGTGGCTTTTAGAGGCTTTTGCATCGGAGGTCTTCATATATTCATTCTTTCTATCTCTCTCTCTCTCCCTCTCCCTCTCTCATTGTCTTAACCACAATTTACTGGTTAGGACATTAGCATAATTAATTAAAGCAAATGCACTACTCATAAAGCCATTGCTGTCTCAGAAAAACATAAAAGTTTTTGGCAGAATATAGGAAGTTTGATTCAGAGTGGTTAAGCAGAGATGCGTTGAGTGATTAATCACAAACACGTTGTGTATGTATATGTATATGTATATATATATATATATATATATATATATACATACACATACACATACACATATACATATACATATATAATATACATTTAAAATTATATAATATAATTTAAATAATTATATGAAATTATTACAACTAATTAAATGATTAAACTACTATTACAACAAGTATTACAATGAATATATTGTATTATTATATCCTGTATTAACAAATGGCTATTGATCAGCCTGCTCTCAAGATATTCATAAAACCCTGGTCAACAAATTCTTAAAAGTAAATATAGCATGAAGTCTTGAAATTAATATCAAACAGAAAAAAAAAAGCTTTTTAAAAAGACTGGATGGACTACAGCATGCTAAACTGCTGTGACACATCATGTCAAACTCCCAAATACATTTGCATATACACATCATAAAGGCCTGTTCCCACCAACACGAATATTTGGCACAAAAATGTTGTCAGATTTTTACATGCAATTACTTAACAGTTTGCAATCTCTAAACTATCAGAAAATAAAAATACAATGTAAATCTTGAAGAGAGAACCTCAAAATGCCTTCAGAGGGAACAGATAAAATGTAAGGGAAGAGAAAATACTAGCTGAAGAAACAATAGAAAAAACAATAATCCAAAGATAAAAGAACAGGAGCTGGTGAAAAGGGGTTAGAAGAGGTAGTTTGGAAAGAGGAACGTGTTGCAACGCATGAGAGGAAAAACGACTAGGCAAAGAAATCAGGCATACTGATTCATCTCTCCACCTGTGTGCCTGGGTAATAACATTAATGTGTGTGCAGTCACGTTTATTTGGCCAACAGGTTTCCTCCTCCCTTTGGCATTTGTCTGTGTGTGTGTGCGCTCATCACCGGCATACTGTGTAGTAGGAGCATCATTTATGCTTTCTTGTTGATTTCTTCTCTGCATACACAATTTTCTGCATGTACACAATCACACACACACACACGCACGCATAAGAAAGGGATGCGAGAGACGGAGAAAGGCGAGATTTGATGAGCCGACTGCCTCCAGACATTGCTTCTGCAATGCTAATTAACCCTGCAGGCAAAATCCACCACCAAGACTCTAACCCTTACCACCATTAACACACACCCTCCCACGCACACAAGACCTCAGTGCTAATCATGTATGAAAGTTTACTTAGCTGCTGCTGAGTTATTTCCTTTTGCATTTATTTTCTTTTATAATTATTCTCCTTCAAAATAAAGGTGATCTAATCACTTAATAATGAAGCTTGATTAATTATTTTCAAACACAACATAGATCTAGAATTTACATTTCATGCAGAAAATTTGTTGTACTTGCCCATGCAAAAGTCACTGCCATTATAGCAGGGTGTTCTATGTGTTTGCTTACTGCCCCTAGTCAAAAGAGCCCATCCCTAATTCCCGGTACAGATTGTATAATTTTGGGCTACAAAAGATGACCAATCGTTGCGTTTTCTGTGGCCGTGGCTCCTAAACGGTGGTCCTACATCAGTGAGAGAGGTTCAAAGATAGCCTATGATAAGTTTCTGACAGTGTCGGTATGGTCATCTTACAGCGTGTTTGCTGCTACGACCTACGTCTACTGACTAGCCAATGAAAATGGCTTGTCATTTGCACAATTGGCATGCCAAGTTCACCTCTTTTCCCTAGCCAGGACAGCATTCATAGTCTCCTCTTTCGCTTCCTCCTTTTTTTTTTCTTCAGCGCACATTAAAAACCACAATTGCCGGCGCCAATAGCCTCGTGGGTAGCGCCGACATGTAGCGCAGTTGCGCTTCGGATGTCCTAAGTTCGAGTCCCGGCTCGTGTACCTTTCCCGATCCCAAATTTGTGGGGTTTGTTCATGGGATTTTTCACAAAAATCATAAATCATACTAATTTACAGCTCACCTCTCCACAACAAGTCTTAATACAGTAAGCGGTATTATTCTTATCCATAGCACAAATCAAATTTTTTTAACTTTAGGAGTTATGCAAGTATAAGCAACAGGGTTGTACAAATTGTGAATTTGGTTTGGATTGGCCACACCCCACAGGAAGATGAATTGGAATTTGAATTAGAAGTACAGGAAATGTACTGAATTACAACTTCAAACAACTTCAAACTTTCAAACAATGCAAAACTTTTTTTTACACTTAAATTACACTTATTGGGGGTATATTTTCTTTGTATTTCAGTTCTTTACAATTCTACTTCCTTCAGTTCTAATGCAATATTCTAATATGCAATTTCAATTTAAATCTAATTCAGGAACTAAAGTGGCATTTTAAAAATCATTAGCAAGTACTACTAATGTGCAGGAGTTGATAATATCTTTGGCTCATGGCAACCACAAAACATTTTCTTAATGAGGATTTTGGTGTTCACCCTCATCAGGACACTTTCCTCTTGGTGGCGAGTCTATCCTTGCTTGCCTTTTCCAGGGAATTGAATCAGCTGCAGTCTGTTTCTGATTCCATAAAGTGCATTACCATTATGAGTCCGAACCAGCTCTGGCATGAAATCCTGGAACTCAGATGGATAATGATACTGCAACAACCACTGCCACCAACAAAAAAACATAATCTGATTTGCAGACTAGTGGATTAAACTAACACATCTTCCCCTAAAATATCATTGCATCACCCTAGTCATTTTTCTAAATAATCATAGCATACTTAATAGTAGGCAATGGTCAAGCATTTTAATTTAAAATAAGTGAAGTGAAACACTAAGTGAAATTACTTTGGCAATGCGTGCGTAAGTTTCACAGCAACTTGACGGAACTGCCAAAAGCTCAGAAAATCTCACATACACACACGACTGACACAGGCACACATCCATCCACATGCATATTTAGCTTGTTGCCTGATATATGCTAATTCATGCACATAATGCAGATTACTGAGATAGTTATCGGGCTTAAGCTCTTTGAGAACTGTTTGTCCCCAAACAAGCTAACAAGTGAGCTGGAGCAAATATATGACCTCATTCTCCCGCTCAGCATTGCGCTAAGTAACAACAGTCAAAGAAACAAATATATTAACAAAAACTGCGAGAACTACCCCAGTAATTGGTGGCACTGAGGGTGAGAACTGCATGCAGATGTAAGGTTGAACCACAGAGACCCTTGTTACAGTACATTCAGGCACAAATCCGATGGAACTGGCCACTCCTGAGTATGAACAAAAAATCCTTTCCTTTAGAAATATTGAAGAATGGAGCTATTCAAAGACTAGTTATTCAAAGATGACTCATAGCATTAACGGGGGGAATACATTTAGTAAAAAAAAAGTTAAAAGTCTGCTAGTGTACGGCCTCTCTAGAGGACGCTCAGGAAGCTCCTGGAGGCCATCGGGGCCAGTGGAGTTGAAGGAGAGCAATCGGCACTTTGAAAGGAAGCCTAATTAAAAAGCAAAAACACTTGCTTAGTCAGACAGGATTTAGAGCAGGAACTTTTTTTTCTTCATGTCATACTTCTGACAGTATAAAGCAACTGTTTAATTGTGAATATTAGTTGGCTTAGCACTTAAACATTAAGGTTCTTTATTGGCATCGATGGTTCCTTTAACATTCATGCAACCTTTCCATTCCACAAAAGGTTCTTTATAGCGGAAAAGGGTTGTGAAGATTTTTTAGAATGTTCTTCACACTGAGGGGAAAAAAGTGTTCTTTTAAGAACTGTTGACTGAAAGGTTCTTTGGGGAATTGGTTCTTATGGCATTGGTGCTAAAATACCCATTCTGACACCTATATTTTTAAGAGTGTATGTGAGCTGCGGTGGCTTCTGGAATATTTCATAAAACTATTGTCAGCAAAAAAGGCATAAATTTTTTGTGTTCATCATATCATATCTCCAGTGAAAATATTTAGGTCAGAGGGCCCTGTGCTGTAATATTTGATAGAAGAAACTCAAATAAGCCCAACATAAAATAAATCCTTTAGCTTAATATATAATCCCTTACAGCTTCAAGAATTCTGTAATTGTTCCAATCCAAATACATTCTAGGTTTTCCCATTTTCCCATGTTCGAGAGAATCCCCAATAGTGGAAACCAGGGGGTATGAGCATGTACAATAAAATACATATTAAAAATTGTAAAAAAGAAATAAATATTCAGATAAACGAGAGTAACATTTACCACTTATTTTATTTCCATATTTGAAAATGTAGTCATGTTTTTCTTTTCATTTTCAAAATTGTATTTTTAATCATAGTTTTCCAATGATATTTAACAACCTACAATATTTTTTTTATGCTGACTGTTAATTGTCTATTAACACAGTAAGTGATGAATTCTTGCTGACATGCAGTTGCATTATGCTTGTACTGAACTGATCTTGGAGTGAGATAGATCACAGACTTTGTAACTTAGAGGGGAAAAAAAAATGAATAAAAGTGCTCCAGGTAAAATCATACACTTCTCTGATCCCTTCTTCTTGTTCTAGGCATCTCCTGCATATGGCCTCTAGAATACACTGCAGATTGTTAACACTAGTGGTGTCTAATTTGTAACCCTGTTGGCATCCCTCAAAATTCCATAATGAAGCCAGCTAAACTGTCAGACTTATTAGGCTTGGCTCTGGAGAAACAGACTTGTGATTTACAAATCCCCTGGGGAAGTAAGGTTTACATCACTTGCCACTAGTTCTCAATTACGTCAGTATCACAGTACATTCCTGAGGCTGAGCTATCTTTCACTAGAGAGAAGTGCCCACCATTCTGCATCTAAAAACATCACTACTCTTAGTTAGCTGCTTGTTTCTACCGTAGATGGCTATTTACTTATTTTAACCATTTCACAACAACATTCACAATCTTGTCTTGACTGAACCTGCCAAGACTACGGGGAAGTTAAGATTCAGTTAAAATGGTGAAAGACATATAAAACAAAACAGTAAATGAAGACCACGCCCCCTATTAGCCCATGCAAACATTATCAAAAATAGTAACGTAAAACATGTCTATGTCCGATTCATTGTAATAAATAAAATAAGGAAGAGCAAGGAAAATAAATACACTTATTATTTACCACACCTACTAAGTAAATCTGGATCAAACTCTTTTCTTCAGACAGCACTATATTTTTAGGCACTTTCTTGTTACCACTTTCTAAATTGCCACTCTGTCTTTATTCCTGATTCATTCCCGCTGAAGAGTGGTTTTAACAATAGAATATATATGCACATTCCAATAAGTCACTTTGGCAGTTGTAAGACAAGCTGTACAAAAAGTATACAAGAAAAATGTATTTATGTTAATGCCAATGCATTTCTGCGTGCCTCTGAAAGCATTTGAAACAGTAGTAGAATGTTATGTATTCAGTGTTTGCATTTACATTTAAAACAACTTGATTTAATTCACTGAGCAGTCATTTAAATACCATTCAGTTCTTGCAGCACTTGTGAAATTATGTGAAAGTAGATTGGAGGCTTTCCTGAAATATGGTAGGACTAATCTGGGTAAACCTTTTTGCTGTGCTAAAAAAAAAAAATATATATATATTTTATGGTTCAGTTGGTACAAGGTGTCAGCAAAAAAAAAGCAGTACGCATCATATTGTCAATACAGACCTGTTGGTGCAGCTTACAATGAGAGTAAAGCAGAGATTAAACCTATTAAACACTGTGAAATTTGTGCTATGTTTGTTACATAATAATTACATGGTATGAAGATGCCACATTACAGAGCATTCCCTCAGTGCCTAATTATATATAGAGGTGGAAAAGAATTTCTGAATGTAAAGAATTGTAGTTTTTCTGGAAGGTGATACACACGATGCTGTGATTTAATCAGGTCGAACACAAAGGATTAAACATAAGAAGGTGTTAGGGTGTAGACAGCAACACTTTATAATGATTTTAGGGTTAATTACACTTGCCTTCCTGATATGAAATATACAAAGAAGTCTTAAAGCCGTGTTACAAACTTTCTCTCGAAACACATCCATTCACACTCTCAAAACAGTCACACCTACACACTCATCTCATTTATAGATGACAGCAAGTTCAAAAAGTCACATACACAAATGTTCATTTAAAAAGGAATCAGATTATCCGATGTCCTCTATATCTCTCCTACCAGAAGCTCACCTCGCAATACACCTAAATAGCCTTGTATCAACTTGCCAGGTCCATTTCCTCAGTCCTTTTTTCCTCCTTCCTTCAGCCCCTAATGGATGTGAAAACGCAACTGCATATCCTGGAGATATGCTGAGTTTATATTTTGTCTTAACGAGGTTTAAAGCAAATGATAGTGCACTCGCCACATGTGACGACACACTTTGATAAAATGAAAATGCAAATGGGTGAATCACACCCTGACAAGTTACTTACTTATTCAGTCAGTCAAAGCTCTGTGTGTCTCTCTCGAAGGCAGGTCTTCTTTATTGTGTCTGACAGCCCCAAAACTGTCCTTCTCCACCCCCTGAAATCCACACTTTTTGCTCTTTACCAAAGAATAGCATTCATCACTGTCCAGAGTCCTTCTAGTCTATCGGCGCGTGAGATAAGAACCGTTGAAAGCCATGGGAGAGAGAATCGCCGTGGCTGCCGTCTGCCGAAGGAGTTCCGCTAAGACCGTGCGCATTAAAGACACCTGACCGTCACAGACAAAGTGAACTAGTGACACACTTCCATGCACCGCGCTGATGAAATATCGCAGTGATGTCTCCCTCTCTCCTGTGTCTCTCTTTCTTTTCCCACCTCTCTACTAAAGCGCAGCAGGAGCGGGCTGTGGAAATTCACACCAGCGCTTGCTGAAACCCCTGGCAGAATACATCACCACTTTCCCTTTATGAGTCACAATGCACACAAACACACACCTCTGATCCGTTCCTACCTGCCACACGCAGAGTGTCTCAAACGAACACGCACTTTTAATCGGTTTCTTTTACCTTTACCTCCATGCACTGGCAGTTATAGTCTTAACTATCACGAACACACACACCTCACGACATAGGTACGGCTTACGTGCTCAACGCGTGCGTCTGGTTACCTGTGGCTGCTGTTCTAGATGCCATAAGGATCAGTGTCCCTGTGATCAGCGTCTGAGTGATCAGCTAAGGGGAAGAGGGAACAGCCAGCACTCTGTCTCCACGACAACGCCCGGCAGATGCCACACCTCCAGTTCAGGCTCCTCAAGAACAATAAGCGTTTATCGCCACCCTCCCTCTCTCTCTCTCTCTCTCTTCTTCCTTTTCCCATCCGCCGCTTCCCGCTGTAAAGCCGCGCTCAGTCAGAGAGAGTGACGCGCTTGTGTGTGACGTCTTCCCAAAAGCAAGGATTCTGTATGTGTGTCTGTTAGACTTGAGTTCCACAAGGGGATTAGGCACTTTTCATCTTCATGACGCACACTAGAAAGAGTGAGAGAGAGGGCGAAAGAGACCGGAGATGGAGAGACAGAGGATGGGGTCGTCATGGAGATATTCGCCCATGAAGGCAATGTAGGGTGAATGACATGAGACAGAGCTGGAAAGAAAGCAGGGGCATTAGTAAAGCCCTACGACACAACCGCATGGCACTTTTGATTCAGTTTCGCATAAAAGAAAAGAACTAACTAGCTGAAAAGGCACTGGTGCTGTTTTGCATGCACATATTCTCGCTTTCTCCTCTTGAGCTTTACTCGTGTAACCAGCTAGCCCTCGGGGAGGCCCTTCTACCGCTCTATCGTGCGTCTGACTTAATGCTCCAGCCTTCAGATTAAAATAGCTGCAGCCAAATGCCTTAAACTCACCGCCTTTTCTAAGATTACAAAGCACTCGCCTTGTCCAGCAACGTGAGCTTCAATTCGAAACCCTGCGGAGTGGACAAAGTGAAGGCAGATTCCCTTATGGTACTTTAGGTAACACAAAATGCCATGTCTAATTCCTATTAACATGGTGTAGATGACAATCTGCCATTGGGGAGTATGACAGGCTCTTCATTCTACATACTAAACAAAGGACGCTACAGCCTGTAATTGTGCACAATGTAGTGGGTGTTATGATTAAGCCACTCCCCATCAGGTTTAAGCCTCGCTAACATGAAAATAATTGACTGAGAAGGGGTTGTCGGCCATACAGATGAAACCTTGATGTATATGAGCTGATAGTAACGAGTTAGTCAACGGTATCTGGGGCGTCAATGTATGCAGCATGTGCTCTGTCGAATGCCAAATGTGGTTTCAAAGGTGCAGCTGTAATTGTAGAGCTCTATCATCTGATTCTGTCATGCGAATCTGATATCAAAGAGATGAAAGCTTACTGTGATTGCACATTCCAGGAGCTGGAATCCCACACATGCAAAGCTGGATACACCCGGAGACAATTACCGTGAAGATTGGGCAGGCCAGGCTTTTTACTACATTACAGTAATAGTAAGAGTCAAAGACAATTGTATTCTGTTTGGTGAGAGGAAAAGTGCAAACTTTATTACTTTCATTTGTCTGAAAGTACGTTCGCTTCTGACTTGTGTAATAATAAAGAAACGTCACATTCACACTGAAGATTAATACAGAGTCACTCCTCTTTTGACTGCTCAATCTTGTTCTGTACACCCTGAATTTATTTATGAGAGGGACAACTGCATTCTACACTTACATTTACTTACAGGTAATTACAGGTAGTGGTAACCAATTTTATATGAGTCCTAAAAAAAGTGTACAGAACAGAACTGAAGAACTAGTTGTTAATGCAGTAATGCTTCTCTCTCTTTAGGAAACTGACAGCCTGTCGATGTGGGTCTTCTTTCACCGTGAGCAGTGCTGGCAAATTACAGAGACTGAGGTACGTGTCTTGACTCATTCGCAAATTTTGACATCCACACCTGTCTCTCTTTGCCAGCTCTGTGGTCTAAGGGTGATCCATTACTGTCCAAAGAGAGCATGCTGTTTTTAAAAAAAGGAGCTGAATGAAATGAAAAACTTTTGAGATGATGAAATACCTAATATTACTTTAACAGCCATGAGACAGTTCGGGAGTGACTCCTGTTGTCTGATCACACTTGGAATAAAAACTTAGGGGATTTAGGCCTGTTCACACCAAGGACGATAACTATAATGATAACTAAACAGTTTTAATCATTTTAATTTTTGGAAGTCCACATCACAACTACATCAGTAAAAACACAGAGGAACAAAACTGTTGAAATCACTTGAATAGCAGTTTTTCCAGCTGATAAACGATAAAGCCAGTCGGATCCACACAACTTTAAACAGCTCAAGCATTTAAATCTTCAGACAACAACTGCATGCTTTAGGGTAGAGTGGGGGAAAACGCCCCCCTGGGGTAAAACGCCCCCCACCTGTTTTTCCCAAAATGATCACTAAAAGTAGTCAAGATCAATTTTTACTGTTGCTATGCACTACGCTGATAACGGGGATATACAAATCTCTATGGAGAAGCTGACACCAGCGACATATTTTAAGAGAAGAGGATTACAGGGTAAATGCTATAATTTTCAGATATTAGTAAACAAGTGTTTAATACAATATTGTTCTGCAGGATATCGCAGTGATGTATGATGGATGAATAGTGAAGTCTGTAGTTTGAGATCATATGGTATTTATAAGGAATATAATTATATTAAAAAAAAAAAAAAAAATTTTTTAAAGTCATAGCTTGTGGGGTAAAACGCCCCCTACGCTGAGGGGTAAAACGCCCCCGTGGGGGCATAGTTTCTCTCTATCATAATTACTATAATAAAATATTTCTGTCTATCAAATCCTTTGTTTTACACTTAATGCAGTATAACTAGGTGGTAAAATCAAAATATTTGAACAAAACATGAAAAAATTACCTCAAGTGAGCATTAACTAGCTAGCTTGCTAGCAAAGTTAGCTCACTGATGGAAGGTAGTTAAATTTGGCTATTTTGGACATTGCTGAAATAAATATTAATATATATACATGTTGATACATTACTTGCCTTTTACTTTTAGAGATTACAAACTATTGTCTGTTAATTTTGCTGTTGATCTATGAAGCAAACTGGTTGGTAAGTCAGGGGGCATTTTACCCCACCTTGGGGGGCGTTTTACCCTACCGCTGGGGCAAAACGCCCCCTTTGTACAAAAATATTTTCAGTGAAAATACTAATTAATTATGAAGGCTGAGCAATTTTAATATTTGGTGAATAACTCCTGCCATAGTCACTCAAAACCGGGATGGCAATTCTAATCACATTTATGTTTTGTTTCACTGTAACGACACATTTTCCTTAAGGGGGGCGTTTTCCCCCACTCTACCCTATAATAAACAGAAGATTAGCATTTTGGTTGGATGCTAATATAGACAGTTAAGCTATCATTCTTGGTATGAACGGGCCTATTCTCCTGCATTTTAATACTTGTAACAACTAAAAGTAAAACTTTAAAAAAAATTGGTGTGACTTTCTGCTAGAGCATTTACAGACAGTAAGGTAGTGTTTAGGAAACCTATTAGAAACCAATAATAAAATGTTGTTTTTTTTACAATTCCAGTTTGTTTTAGTGGCGTGCAGAAATGACATCGGTTCTGGTTCTAAAATAGACAGAGATGACTGAATGACTGACTTTATGCACTTAACTCACAACATTTGAAGAGACAATTGTTTTATTTCTTTATGAATTAAAAATGAAAAATTCTAAAGTAAACAAATGTAAAAACAAGCAATTCAATTATGCAGGAGACGCTTAGATGTTTCTTTGCATGTTTGATCATTCCAGGCGTCTTTGTTTGAAAGCATCAATAGAGACGCAGAGATGCGACGGCGCAATTTGACACGAAATAAGGAGCCTGGGAGTGAGATGCATTCATTAACGTCTCTTCACGCGCCTGCCGTGCAAAAGAAGAACCTAGTAAGAATCGTGCAGCGCTGTGTGTCAGAGTTTAAGTGTGAACAGAAGAACACACTTCCTCAACTCACACACACACACACACACACACACACACACACACACACACACCATAGCCGTTCACTGGCCAGTCGGTTGCTATGGGAAACCATCAGAGCATATCAGAACGAGCCCTCTAGGGACTCCTGCCACGAGCAATCCTATCCATTGAAACACACTTAACAGCGTGTGTGACTGTGACAGAGTGCCGTTTCCGAGATGCGGACAATTCGGTTTCTCACCCGTTGCCTCATAAAAGAAATAGAACCTCATCTGTCAGAGGTCTAATAACAGCCAGGAAAACATTTAGGGGTCATGCTGCGCCCGGATATCGAGCGAGACATTTTAGAAAATGGAATAATTATTGGGCAGTGCAAATATAAATCTAAAGAACAAGGCAAATAGATACAAATCTGTACATGAATCATCCTTCTGTAAGACCCCCGGACTGTGATGATTTATGTAGCATTTTGTAAATAGCGAGCATTCATACCCGAGCATGGCATTGTGGATTCAGGAAGTAGTTTAACATTCATTTTACCCCAAGCAAATGTGCGATTATATTTCAACAGACATAGAACAGAAACAAACAGAAAAGTCGTGTGAACTTGAGAGCAGTGGCAGTGATCTGTACAGGCACGAGCTCTTCCGTCAGTGAGGGGGGTGACTGACTATAATTGTCAGAGACAAAGTGAAGGTTGAGTCTCCATCTTGTGGCCATTAATCATAATATTCACAGATCAGTATCCCACAATCTTCCCTCCCAAACACTCTTCAAGTATATTACTTTCAAATTTAGGTTATTGGCAGTCTGGCAGATGAAAATACTGCACAGGAAAGTGCATATTGTGTAAGGGACAATTATCTAAGCATGTAACTGAGGATAGCCTGCTAAACCGAAGCAGTTTAATTTTGCACGATTATGTTTCTAATTACAAACAAATGTTTTATTTTCAGTATGACAGTCTGACTAAAAAAAATCAACTTGAATTTTAGTTTCTCTAAACCTAGTGTGTGTGTGTGTCTGTGCAACAGTTCAAAAGTTTTTTTTTTTTATGATTTTGAAAAGTCCCTTTATGCTCACCAAGGTTGCATGTATTTGGTCAAAAATACAGTAGGCCTAAACAGTAATATTTTGGAATATTACATTTTCTAATAGGCTAACTGTTCACTATTTCAACAGGTTTTAAAATGTTATTTCTTGTGAACACTGATATATATATATATATATATTGTAGAGAGAGAGAGAGAGAGAGAGAGAGAGAGAGAGACCTCTTAATTATTGAATATGAGTCACAGTGGCTGTGCTGATTTCATGGCTGAAAAGTTCCAAACTTCCACTGGCATTAATATCGGCAAACTGCGACGGGAGCTTCGTGGAATGGGTTTCAATGGCCGAGCAGCTGCACACAAGCCTCACATCACTGGACTCCACTGGAGAAGTGGAAACATGTTCTGTGGGGTGATGAATCACTCTTCTCTGTTTGGCAGTCTGATGTCCGAGTTTGGGTTTGGCACAATGCAAGGTCCATAAAGAACTGGAACGGAGATTGCAAGCCAGACCTTCTCATCCAACATCAGTGCCTGACCTCACACATTCTCTACTGGATGAATGGGCAAAAAATCCCACAGAAACACTCCAAACTCTTGTGGAAAGCCTTCACAGAAGAGTGGAAGCTATTATAGCTGCAAGGTGGGCACACACACAGATTTCACAGGAAGTGTATATATATAATCAATCTAAAACTACTTTAAAAGGCTATTTTAAATGTACTAGTAAAGGCCACAATGTATAATATGGCCTAATATTATATACTTTTTAACCTAACATTTTTATATATATAAATATATATTGATTATAATATATTGAAAATTAAATATTTAGAGTTATATACATTTATAAATAAAATATCTCCCTACATACATATTGTATACATCACAGCCATCCACTGCTAAAATACTGAAAATGTTTGGCAAAAACCCCAAGCCACATGCCAGAATTGCTGTAACAATGAAAATGCTTTCATGCTCTCTGATAGCTAGAGGCCAGAACAAACAAGTAATAAGACATGACTTGGCCTAAGAGCATCCTGTCTAGTGAATAACCATTTATACTATGGTATTCAGAGGTTGGGTATGGTTTAATGTCAAAGACATATGCCTGGTGGCTCTTTTCCTTTTCAGAGCGGTTGTATAATACCCTCACTGCCCATTTTAGTCTCATCGCAGTTCAGAGGTCTGACTGTTATTAGCTTTTCCTTCATACGAGTCCTCTATTTTCAAAGACTCGACTTTCATCTCAGAGTATGTATCTATGCACACTTAAGTATTCAGACTACATGAAAAACAGACATCTAAATTAAGATTTCAACACTGCATAGCTCCATCTGCTTGAGAGCAGTAATTGGTGAACAAACTGCGTGCTCCTCATTAGAGTATTGCGAGGGTCACTAAGACTGATTCAAGGGTCTCTCATTAGAGATGCTAGAGGTGTGAAGTGAGGAAGCTCAAACAGCACATCAGACTGTCATCTCATTATCCTGCTGGCCAGTACCACATAAACATCCAGAAGACATCAAAATGATACTAAAAACTATTGACATCTGCAGCTTTATTAGTGACCCTGAGTCGCAGCCATTAAACCAGAATACTCTTTTAACGCTATCATAAAAATGAGTTTTGTAGTTGTCAAGTTTGATTTTGTCTGGGACCCTCCCACGTTGTTTGTTTGACTAGCATCTCTCTATCTACTGATCAAAGTATGTTGAAACGGCATTAAAATCATTATGTCACAGTAAAGTCACTAAACACAAAAAGATCACCCCGCAACACAACAGAACATGCCACCAAAGTAAATAACACTATAAGGTTTCGTTTTTTCTAACAAAAACTACATACCATTTAAATGTTTGAGATCAAGATAAAAAATAATAATAATAATAATAATAATAATAATAATAATAAATACATTGACTTGATCAAAAGTGACAGTAAAGACATTCATAGTATTACAAAAGATTTCGATTGCAAATAAATGCTGATCTTTTGTGCGATAAGAATGCTTCTTGCGTAGCAAATCAGCATTTCTGAAGGATCATGTGACACTGAAGACTGGAGTAATGATGCTGAACATTTTAAAATATATTAAAGTTAAAAAGTTATTTTAAATTGTAATAATATTTCACAATAATATTTCTCTTTTTACTGTGAAGAATTTTTTTACCTTTCAAAAACATTAAAAAGATCTTAAGAAAAAAAACACAGAACCACAAAAATGCCTGTTTTGATCAACTGTCCTTGAGATGAATAGAAAAATCTCAGTTTGAACAACATTTTGATTCTGAACAAAGTCCTTGCTAACAAATAGTTATTTATTCTCTTTCTATGTCCCTGCAGTAACCTTTTGTACATGCTCTAGCAGCCAGTATCAGGTGACATACTGGTTCAATATCATTCAGCACTGTTCAAAGTCTACTGCAAGATACCTTAAACTTATTCTGAACTCTATGAATTCAGTTAAATAGACAGATGCTAATTTTGGATTCAGAAAATATTGTGGCTGTGAGCACAATCAAGCTTTGCTCTGACACTAGACTGAGTGGTGATGGGTTGTGGAATACAGTGCACTGCAAACCTCCAGACAGAAAGACTGCAACCAAGGTTTTTGTCTCGAAAAAAGAAACTCAATGGTGATTAGGTTATTGATTGTGAGATTTCAAATCTGAATGTTAAACGTGTAGAGTTCACAAAAAAAGAACATAAATGGCACTTAAGGCTAAAGTGATTACAAAAATCTGAGTTGTTAAATTGTGGGAAAATGATAGATAGATAGATAGATAGATAGATAGATAGATAGATAGATAGATAGATAGATAGATAGATAGATAGATAGATAGATAGATAGATAGATAGATAGATAGATAGATAGATAGATAGATAGATAGATAGATAATTGCAACCTCTGTTATCTACTTTGGTGAGATTTGATGCTCTAATAAATAATTAATTGCCCATTAACATCCAGCATCACTGTGGTGATAAATACCAAGACGCCTGGAATAAATTGAATCGATATGAATCTATTTTATTTTCAGGGCCTATTTGATAATGCTGCTATCTTTTTGAAGAGTCAAATCAAGTCAATGACATCCAGACAAGCAAAATTCTGTTACAGCATTGCAAAAAAGTCCCACAGTTTACTGTTCTAATAAGGAATGTAAACTTATGATGCATCGAAAATTCACAATATAAAAAACACTTCTTGAATTGCAAACCCCCAAATTTAATCATGTCAATGCTTAAAGATGGCAGCTCTATGTAGATGAGCTTGATTACATGCACTCAATGGCCAAATACCCTCTCAATTAAATGTTGAGGATTAATCTGAATAAATTAAAATGTTTATGTTCAATAGGCACTGAAGCAGCAAAGCTGCTGGATAAAAGAAGACAGACATTTCCTTTCCTCTGCCATTAAATAAATTGACAATTTTTTTTTTTACAAAAACAAAACAAAACATTAAATACTTAAATAACTCTGAACAAGACTTGCCAGGGGTAAACATTGAATGTGATTTTTGAATACTCATTTTTTTTCTTAGCGAAACTGTGTAGTGATATGTGAATGTTTGGTGGGAACATGTGTAGTGTTGCATGATACAGAAGTAATACTTATAAAATGTGTTTGAATGTAATAATCAACACTGTTATTTTCTAAATTTGTCTGTGCTGCATTCCTCATTTGTACAAGCAGAAGCCCAGGAGTGTGTTTGTGAAGGGCTTTTGCAAAAAATGTTGCAGTTCAGAGTCCAGTCTGTTTTGTTGCTTTGGTTTTAAGTGGCAGAGAGAGAGAGAGAGAGAGAGAGAGGAGAGAGAGAGAGAGAGAGAGAGAGAGAGAGAGAGAGAGAGAGAGAGAGAGAGAGAGAGAGAGGAGAGAGAGAGAGAGAGAGAGAGGAGAGAGAGAGAGAGAGAGAGAGAGAGAGAGAGAGAGAGAGAGAGAGAGAGAGAGATGAGTTCAGGCCCTTGAAGATATTCAGACCACAAACTTGTTCTTAGTAGTGGAGCCACTCTTAGTGGCCGTGTCAGCATGAGACTGGTAGCCAATGGTCATATTCATAGGGATGCCTAACCGTTCCTTGTACACCCTCCTGCCAAACAAACACAATTACACATTGTACCAGGTTGAGTATATTATCATTTATATCAGGGGTGCCCAATCCTGTTCCTGCAGATCTAACTTCCTGCAAAGTTCAGCTCTAAACGTAATCAAACACAACTGAACCAGCTAAGTAAGACCTTCAGAAGAACTTGATCATTACAGACAGGCCTGTTGGATTTGAACTCTGCAGGCATTGGGCACCCCTGATTTATATGTAGCATTAGAGTCTCACCCTATGTGTGTTACAGCATCTCTGTTCTCGTAATCAGATGTCCAGACGGCGATTTTGTCGCCTTTCGTTCGGATATTGACTACAGCCCCGCACACTTCATCGCTGTAGTCGTCAAAGGTCTCACCGATGAGGCACAGCAGCTGTAGGAATGACACAGGTGAGTGTTTGAGAGTCAGGGCTACAGAAGCACATGAATTACTTGTGTGCCTGTTGAGGGGGCGTTCAGTGACTAACTCAGAACTCTTACAGTTTCCAACCAAAAGCGGTCCAGGTCATACTTCCTCTGCTGCTTGTTGAGAGTGATGAGCCAGCGGCCTCCTTTTTTATTCCTCTCATCCTCCCACATGGGCTCAATACCATCCTGCAACCCAAGCACAAACCAAAGTCCACAGTAATCTGGAGTATCTCGTACACTACCGCTAGAAAGCAGCAAGCAACACTAAAGCTAAAATCTACTTTCAAAAAAAGAATAAAAGTACAAAAACAATATTTTTGCAAACGCTATGCTTTCGGCAACTGACCCTTAAACTCCACCCTCCTTGGTTACATTCCACTGGAGATCTCCACATATAGAACAACAATGTAAAAGTGCTCATAAAAAGGTAAAAGCTGACAGATTGTAACGATTTGTGACACTGCAAAGCATTTTATTTGTTTTTCTTCTTTAAAAAATTACAGAATAACAAATGATAAGAATCTATGTAAAAAAATAACGATAATTAATAAGTAACGTTAACTTGCACAGCATAAACTGCTCAACATTTATTTTAAGATTCGGCAACAGATGCTCAGTACGATTGGTCAGTAATATTTTGCTGCGGATTAGCATTAGGTCAATTAGTTCTTGAAGTCTGGATAATGTGTTTGCAAATATTGGGTAAAATTTCACAGAGCTTTAATTTAAAGCTGATGATGGTAATATCATTTTTACTTTTGGGTGAATTATCCCATAAATTACACAGCAGTTATGAGGGAAGCCTACCTTGAAAAGAGAATAGTCACATCCTGACATCAAAAAACTGGAGAGCTGAATGTGGTTATAAAGCCTATAAAGAAGAGATCCATAAACTCAATTAAACTGGTCAAGTCATTTGGGTGGAAGTGAAATGTAGGCTATGCTTATCTCTTGGTAAAAAAAAAAAAAAAAAGTCTTACGCCCAAAAATCCTCTACTGTGTCAAATTTGGAGATCAGTCTGAGATTGGCCTGCCATGTTTTGCTCTTGTCATTTTTGAAGAACCATAAAGACCATCTTTAGGGGAAAAACAAAAATAACAAATATTTTTACAGAATCTATACAGAAATTATAAAATTATACAGATGAAATATGCCATTTATATATATTAAAAACTAAAAATATATAATTAGGAACTAGCGTTTTATTGGAAATAACATTATGCGTGTCCCTAAAAACAAGTGCATTCATTCACTCGACCTGTTCTGTAGAGGATGTTTGATGTAGCTCTCAGGGCTGACAATCTCCTGATTGGTCTCTTCTGAGTTCTCCTCTTCACTCTTGCAAGAATTTGAGTTTATTTCCTGGGCAGGAAAATTTTAAAGATTAGTTTTGACCTAATACATTCAAGTTCCCATCAAAGCAGCCAGTGTGAAGACACACACACACACACACACACACACACACACACACAACTGTTGGACTTACTGTAGTAGACAATAACCATTTATTTTTCCATTATTTAAATTAAATAAAGCATAGAGAACAAAACTGATTCAACACCTGGGACCAATGCAATACCTGGTAGTTTAATGTGATTGTGTTGTATCTGCTGCAAGTCTGAGGACTGTATCACTGTTAGTTTTTCTCAACCTTATTTTAATCTAACCTGAGCTGTGTGAGATAACTAGAAGTGTTTACAGTCATTCATTACTGTCATTCATTCCGATTTTAACAGCTGTGAATAAACTGTGGTTTGACACAGCTTTCATGGTTTGATCCAGCATAGTGTCGTTACAATTCACTTCACTTCACTTTCCTCAGTCTTAGTTTTTGACAGCTGTGCTGTGACGGGCTCGCTTTCTTCCAGAAAGAAAATTAAACAAGTTTAAAATTGTGCCTAAATGCATAAAGGGTAGTAGTGACGAACAGACATCTGGAAAAGCAATTAAGTCCCTTACGTGACTGGAACAAGCCTTATCAACTTTCAGCCTAACTTTGAGTCATACCATTCAAACAAGCCGAATAACTTTTTAAAAGTTTACAGAGGATGAAATTTAAAAGTCATTTTAGCCTAAAACTAAGTATATCTATTGTTACATGAAGGCCGTTTTGTAGTTTAGCGTGAAAAGACAGGAAAGTGTAAAATAATCTTTGTGAAGTTTATTCACTCACCGGCTCCGCCGTCGCCATTTTACGTGAGTCGTTCACAGGCCTCATAAGGGACGTTCACGCTTCACTTCAGTGCTTCGCTCTGATTGGCTGACACAGTACTGAGAGCGAATCACAGGCTGTGCTCAAAACCCTATGCTTAAAACGTAACGAGACGCCTACCAAAAACAATTCGAACACGATTTGGCGATCTGAACGAATCATTCTTTTGAATCGGTTCTTGAAAGTGAATTGATATAGCCAGTTCACTAACGTTCACTAATCACAGTTCTCATATAAACTCTTTGATCGGAGAAGCGTCTCATTTGTACGACGTATAAGAAATAACTTAAGGCGTGCCGAGATGTTGATTTTTCCCCCCATATAATATGAATAAATCACAGATTGTATCTAAAAAAGTATACGTTTTAACAGGAATATTGTGTGTGTGTGTGTGTGTGTGTGTGTGTGTGTGTGTGTGTGTGTGTGTGTGTGTGTGAAATCAGCCAGGTGAGGTAAAATGTAAATGCAAATTATATTTAGCTTTAGTTGACTTGTTTTTATGAGCTGCTATGAAGTAAACCTGAATAAAATTACAATAAACATAATTTTTCATAAAATTGAAACAGTACACAGAAATATGAAACGATATATATGAATTTACTGGAGAGGTTTGAGTATGACCAGAGACAATTTGTGACAGACCAAAATGTGATTACGCGTGACGTAAAAGGCAGCTGAATCGTTCTCAGTCGGTTCGTTTAAATGAGCTGTTCGAAAGAACCGACTGTCGGAAATGACGCCCCCAAATTTTGTCTACGTAGTTGGCTTGCTAGGTTTTGACACACAGCCTGCACTTCAATAACAGTATATATTTCTATAGCGGATTTATTAATGAATAGTAATACTATGAAACAGGCCTTATAAAAAAGAAAGAAAATGTGGACATATCTACATAATGGACATATCATTAATGTCTAAATCATTATTTTTTTGTCATTATAAAGGTTATAACAAACATAATACAACAATTCCCGCTATTTAGGATGATAAATCTTTTATTATGACTGCACTGTGAGTGACTCATGACGTCAGGATGTAACGTTACCTTCTGTTGACAGCCAAGACCGGAAGTATCGCCAGCAGCCATCTGGTTCTCAGTCCCTCGGCCCTATCTCAGGTCAGCATTAATCTTTCAGTTTTTAGGAATATGTCAAGTACTAATCGGATAGTAAATGATACGGAGGTACGTCATCGTGATGCCTTATGCGGGACGCGAGATCGAAGCGGGTGTCATTGCCAGCGCGAGCGTGCTGTTAGACCCACACACAGCGCACTGGTAAGACTGTCAGATCTCATTACAGCTCTAACAATTTTGCATTTAAATATAATAATCTATTTTTTAGACTTGCATGTGTGTATTTATCTTCCTTTCTTTCACTTTTTACTCGGAAATGGCGGAATATTCTGTTATCTGTAACTTAAGACATTGCCCTGCCTCTCCCTTTCTGTATCAACAGCTCCACATCATACCACAGCCTGCTCTGTGAATAATTGTTTAGCAATTTCACATTCATTAGGTTTAACATAAGGCATTCAGTCTAATATGTTAAGCATAAACAATATCTATTGTTAGCTTAGTAATAAACCTAGGTATACCAACTTGTTTGTTTTTTGCCTGCCTATATATAGCTCGAGTACATATAAACACACTCCACAGACACTCTCACGCACGGTTATGTGGTGTCATCTTACAGTATTTTCCACTTTCTGCTTTGTGTTACTTATATATAATTTAGTCAAACTCTGTCTTTGCTCTCAGAATGACCTCAGGGGAAGAGAAAGACCACATGAAGCCTCCGCAGCAGAGCCACAGGCAGCAGAAGGACCTGCGCCAGAGGCTCCATTGGTGGACGACTGTGAGAAGATGGGCACTCTGTTCGGGGAGCTCAATAAGTGTCTGAGGGGTCTTGGTTTCACCCAGCTTTACTTTGGAGAGAAGATTGTGGAGCCTGTGGTCGTGCTGGTCTTTTGGTTGCTGCTCTGGTTTCTTGGTATCCAAGCCCTCGGCCTTGTGGGAACTCTATGCATCGTTATCATTTATATTCAGAAATAACAGATGTTAAGTGACGGACAGACAGATGAAGGTGCATTTGCCACTCACAGCCTGTGCCAGTGAAAGAGAGGAGAGACTTCTTTCTACAAAAAATGAGCTTTGCGAATGCCATTTGAACGTATTACCCTAACCGTATACTTGGATCTGTGCCGTTTGCCTTCTTTTTATGTGGGTAAGTTATTAAAGATAATCAGAGGATTTACTTAATCTACAGGAATGATTCATCCAGTCTGTGCGCTGGTGTGAACTGTGCATTATCTATGCATTATGTATTTGTGAAAAGCATGCTTCCCTTAAATATTTGCATCAACAAAATGGGTGCATATTGATATGCTGACTATCATTAGTTTTAAAGTAAAGTTCAGGATAAAGAGCATAAATATAACCGTATTCTAATGACAGTTGTACATGCCAGTTATATGGTCATTAAAATGACCATGGTACTGTTGTTGAATGTATTACTCTAATTTGCCCAGGTGTCAGTCCTGCATTCTCTGCAATTGCACTAGAGGGCAACTTTCCTCATCTTCCCCTTAACATGTCTTGGGAAATATACCAGGGAATAATAATCCTTCTGTGTTAACTTGAATGTGTTAATACTACTGCATGTGAAATGTTCTGGGGCTGCTGGGATATTTTTGTGTTTCCTCTGACAGTATGAATTAAATCAAAGGCTCCAAAAGTCTGAGCAGAGGAAGACTCTATTAAAACTAAACCTCTCGTGAGAAAAGACCTACGTTATGCACTGTATATTCCTATTGGGTATTCTTATTAGTTAATTTTACTTTAATCTGCTCATGCTAATTTCAAAAATTCATGTTACAATATCTGTATCAATGAAATCAAAGGATAATTTCATAACTGTAAAATATTTAGTATGCAAGTTTTGCAACAATAGAATGTTTTATATGACCCATATTCAGGATCAGAAGTATGAAAATGCAAGTTTTTATTGCACTTGTGTTTTCTTACATTTTAAGATTATTGAATGAACTAACTTTTTAAGCAAAGCTAAGCTGCTCTTTATGTAACTGTGAATATCTTTGCAAGATGACATCATTTCATATTCCTGAAAATCTTGTTTGAATATGATTTATTTTTGGTACTGATTAAAAAAAACTTTGGTTGGTATGTAATATTACAATTCATAATTGCTGATACAATGCCAACACTTTGCTCTAATGTATCTGATTCTTTTCAGTGTTAATCAGTATCTTCTGTGCCATAATTTCATTTCACCTACATATCATTTACTGTATGCCACAATGCTGTATTTTTGGGTGGTGGTGGACAATACTGAGGAATACTTTGATTAATTTAATTGGAAATAATTGCTTTTTATATTTCACATCTTTCTGCAATGTAAGGGAGCTTTAAAACTTGGTTATCATAATAAAAATGGTCATGTTTTAAAATCATTTGTTGTTATTGCTTTTTCCCAATGAAATCCACAAAATCATGGGCTGTGTTTCCCAAAAGCAACAGTACATTGCTTTTGGGAAGACCTGAATTTGAATTGAGAAGGTTAAAAATATATTATTATTATAAGTCTTTAGAACTTAAGCAAATATTAATTGAAAAGCATCAAAAACTTTTGAACAGGATGAAGATGTCCACATTTTTTCATTTAGTACTGCCCTTCGGAAGCAACAGAAGATATTGCACGTTTCCCGGATGACAAAATAAGTACAATTTACCTTGATCTTCAAATTCAAAAAGTTTTCACCCCCGGCTCTTAATGCATCGTGTTTCCTAATGGGACATCAGTGAATGTTTGAACGTTTTTTTAATAGTTGTGTTTGAGTCCCTCAATTGTCCTAAGTGTGAAAAGACAGATCTCAAGATCATATAATCACTACTGGAAAGCGTTCGATTATGCAAAAGATGCTGGAAAACTGAAGAATTTGCAGGACATGAAGGATTTTATTTTTTCTGAAGGACATTGAGCAGTTTAACTTCTCAGGACAAACAAGGAACTCAAGAACAACCATCACAAAATAAAAACAGTCGTGGATCATCCAGGTAACGACACAGTATTAAGAATCAAGGGTATTAAACTTTTGAATGGGGTCATTTTTATAAATTCTGCTTTTTTTGTCTTGTGGACTAAACATCTTATGTGACAAAACAGTACTAAATAAAAAATAACATGCATTTTGTATGATCCCTCTTATTTTGTTACTGATATTTCACTGGTTTTGGCCATCCTTCTTCTTCTTCTTCTTCTTCTTCTTTGGCTGCTTAACGGCGGATGCGTTGGCCATCCTTCTGTTAGAATGTCTCACAAATGAATAGGTTGAATAGCTGTCAGCTGTTAAATTTAAGTACACAATTAGATAATACCAATTTAGGTCAACCTACCCAGCAATGCTTAATTTTGTTCAGTCTGTGGTGTAAAAAGGTCACATTAGCAATTAAAGAAAAAACACTTAAGCACAACATGGTCAGTGAACTATAGTGTCCTGCACCCACTAGTAAAAAAAAGATTACAAATTAATAAATAATTAATTCAAATAATTTTTGGTTTGACTGTATGTGTATATATATATACTGTATATATATATTGTTAATAAAATGTTTATTTTATTTCAGTAAAAGAGAGAGAGAGCGAGGGAGAGAGGGAGGGAGGGAGAGAAATTTCTTCATCCAGAATATAAGAGCGAGTGCCAAAGATTCTCTGTCTCTCTTTGCATTCATCTCAGCAACGACTACATTGGGAAATGGCCACTGCAGGGAAGGTTCGTAAACTTGTCTTTTAGTTTCTTTTCCTTTGTGCTGCAGAGCAGTTAATGCATTATTAATATGACTTCAGTCCCTTTATACCTTTACGCTCATTTCCATTGAGCTATTGATTAAGGAAAAATTTACAATGCAAATAGGCTACATCTGCAAATAAGATTCTATTTGATCATTTTAAGGCCAAAGTTTTAATAAGACTGTCATAAGACTGTTTTCGATGCTTTAAGCCAGGCTTAAGCCAAAAAAACTGGCTAAAATATGTAAGATCAATGCCTTGTATAAAATGCACATACAATTTAAAACTTGTGTATATGATATGCTGCCATGCAATATTGACTTGCTGCATTGCTAATAATAATAATACTGTGTATATAAAGAAATCCAGAAGAATAAAAAAAATAACATTATTTTTGAAAAGTATTTGGGGGAAATTCATATGTACATTTGTCACTTCAGTTTTACATGTGACATCTAAATCTCTTTATATAATAATAATAATAATATATATATATATATATATATATATATGAAGAGTTCAAATGCAAAAGCCTCTAAGTGCCATCTGAAATTTTCTTCTAGAATGATCATTTTTATCAAGCTCGTATATTTAAGTGCAGTAATTTCACTTAAATGACAATAGGTCATTTCATTGCCATTTAAGTGAAATTACTGAACTTAAATATATGAGCTTGATAAAAATGATCATTCTAGAAGAAAATTTCAGATGGCACTTAGAGGCTTTTACATCTGAACTCTTCATATATATATTAGTATAATATTTGACAGTTCTCTGCTAAAACTACAAAAATGTGCTCTGGCAATTTCATTGGGTTAATATTTATCTGCTATTGTGAAATCACAGATAATTGTGGCTCTAAAAACAGATGTTTCAATGTTTTTATTGGCTTAAGCCAAACAGCTGGACAACCTCCAACTACGGTTTGAGAGTGTAGATCATGCAAGTCCTCAAGTTCAGCAGTTATACAAACATCAGTAGTCAACCATTAAATATCTATAAAACATGCTGAACCGATCTCTTCTTTCTGCCAAAGGTGATCAAATGTCGGGCTGCCGTTGCCTGGGAGCCCAATGCTCCCCTGATGATGGAGGAAATAGAAGTCGCCCCACCTCAAGAAGGAGAAATACGAATCAAGGTGGGAAATGCCCCATGCAAGTTGTAAAATCAGTTAATACTGTGATATCATTAACTTTTTGATTAGAAAGTTTTTCTCCTATCTTGAAGGTTGTAGCTACAGGTGTGTGTCACACTGACCTCTACCACCTGTTTGAAGGGAAGGACAAGCGAGGTTTTCCCACAGTCCTGGGACATGAGGGCGCTGGTGTGGTGGAGAGTGTTGGACCTGGAGTCACTGATTTCAAACCAGGTCATTAACTAAAACTACATTTTAACAATGCCTATCCATGTATTTATCTCTCCTTTAAAGTCACCAGGAAATCAAAATTGACAATGCTTATTTTTGAGTGTTGCATTATTTATTATAAATGATTTATCCGTAGACACCATTATTATTACTTTTTAAATGCATATGCACTCTTCAGGGCGTCCGTCTCGGCGGAGGGTGCACTAAATATCCTCCGCAACTGACTGCATATAGCATTCAGATCTGCCTTTATTTGGGTAGTAACATCCACTTCCTACAATCTAATCAATTGGATCAGGAAAAAATCCAGTCTCGCCCTATACATTTTTTCTCATTCCAGAAGCCCTTCACTTGGTTATAGGCTACGTCACATTAGGAAAGTAAAGACTATCGCAACTTCCGTTTCATGACTACTTTAAAAGGATAGTTTACTCAAAATGAAACATCTGTGTCATCATTTAATCACCCTCATGTCTTCTGATTTGAATCTTTTCAATTAATCGTCTAACTGATTTGTTCAGTGCACTGAAACTCCCTAAAAATTCCCACAATGCACCGTGAAAACTAGGGAGTATATCGATACCTCTCTTTACCCTTAAGTTCTGAAGCACGAAACATAAATCACATGAGCCAACTCAGTACAACTAATGACTCGGTAGATGTTTAAAAAAAAACAAAAAAAAACGTAATAACTATTTAATTGCATTTTAGCATAAACATTCATCGCTAGGTATTGAACATAATCTAGCAAACATTTATAATTTATTTACAGCTGAAATGTTGCATGCATATGTAACAAGCAATGTATTTATCATTATGTACTTTAAATAACATAATAAAATAATGTCAGAAAGATATCAGTTCTGCTGTTGTTCATAAATGCCAGGAGTGATGGTCTACAATGGAAATCTGTCATCAGTGTCCCAATGTGTAGTGAGCCAGAGTCCTTATACTGTCCTTTACAGTGCCCGAGTTCATGTGCACGATATACTGATTCACTACCTAAGCTAGGGAGCTGATTGAGATGCACTCTTTATGCAAGTAAAATAAATGAATACATCTGTATATTGCGTTGAACAGGTGATAAGGTCATTCCACTCTTCATCTCTCAGTGTGGAGAATGCAGATTCTGCAAGTGTCCAAAAACAAACCTGTGTGACCGCAGCTGGTGAGAAACAAACACAAAACAACGTTTTACATATACTCAATATCTTGCTTTTTAGAAATTATTATTATTTTTCTCTGGCAGGACAAGTAATAATCACAACATCATGTCTGATCCCACAACACGTTTTACTTGCCGTGGTCAGTCCATCTTGCAGTTCATGGGCACCAGTACCTTCTCTGAGTACACCGTCATGAACCAGATTGCTGTGGCAAAGATTAATGATGATGCTCCACTCGACCGCGTGTGTCTGCTCGGCTGTGGCATCGCTACTGGTTATGGAGCTGCTGTCAACACAGCTGGGGTGTGTATAGATGTTGTGTGTATTCAAGAAGTGTTTGGATACTTAAGCCACACTTTACTGAATGTCTTTGCTTTATATAACAAAATGTTGAGTTCAAGGGTCATTCATTTTAAAGAAAAAGAGCACAAGCATACTTTAGGGAAAAACTGTTTATAAAGACAAACATTAAAAGTTAATGTCAGCTGTGATGATAAGATCTTTATTTTATACAACTGCAGTAATATTGAGTAATTTGGGCCTGGTTTCACAGACAGGGATTAGATTGAGATTAGATTAGATTAATTAAAAAAAACATTACTGGTTTTTAACGCTGGTCTTGAGACAAAATAATGGCACTGACATATTTTAAGATATGTCAGTGCAAGTTGCTTTAAGTTAAAACAGATCAAACATGCATTTTAGTCTGGGACTAGTCTGAAGCCTTATCTGTGAAACCAGGGGTTATAGATTTTAAACACAAGATTAAAATATTTACTTTAGATTTTAAGTTAATATTTAAATAATTTAACAACATATTCAAGAGCAAGGTTCACTGATGTCTGTTAATGGTCACATGGTCACGTGAAATGAAGGTAAACCGATAAAATACTTATTTTTTTTAGTGTTTTCAGTGGTGTTTTATTTTGAATGTTTTTATTTAAAAATTATTTATTGTCATTTTTATTTGAATGATTTAATAAATAATTAACAGGTCGTTAACTCACAACCCCCCATTCGCTCGCTAACGTCAGTGTATTACAGAATGAATTAGTGTGTTGGTTAAGTGAATAATTCAATGGCTCATTCATAAATGGCTCATTTCCATGGATGCACCCTCCAGAGGTCGCATTTGTCGGCCGCATAAATGAAAGCTTTATCTTCTAACACTATACATAAAATATAGGTGGATCTAAATCCAGATGATCACTTATATAAATAAAATATAGGTAAATCCAGATGATTACTTATATCATCATATCGCCCAGCCCTAAAAGTTTTTAAAGCACTAAGGCATTAAAGACATAACATTATATCATTCTGCTAAGCTGCTTGGAAAAGATGTGTATTGTGAAGAGCTAATAAATTTGACTTGACGCTTGGTTTTACTTCAAGAAGGGATAACATGACGAGAGCATTCTGGTGTATATTCTGGTTGTTTCAATATATTTTGTAGAGACTTTTAAAGTCATCTGGATAACTGTCAGCTGGTACCGTCATGCAGACAATACAGAGTTAAGAGCTGTAAACTGAATCTATTTAATTCTACTCAACTCCTGTGTGACTCCTATCTATTTTTCCTATCTAAACTTGCTTTTCTTAAACTGTTAAACCCTCTATAAAAAGGATTTGGACACTTTCTGTATACATATTTGCAAATTGCAACAACAAAAAAACAAGTTTGTAGATGCCAGTTTGTTTATCATCTAATGCAAATAAATTCATACATTTTAAGGGTGACTAAAGTGTCCAAATAATTTTTTTGTGGCTTGAAAAGTGAGGTGTATGTTAAGGTGCATTACAATAGTGATTTGTTTGTGTTTGTGTGAAGGTTACACCAGGCTCTGTGTGTGCAGTGTTTGGACTGGGTGCTGTAGGTCTGGCTGCAGTCATGGGCTGTAAAAACGCTGGAGCCTCTCGCATCTTTGCCGTGGATATTAATGAACAGAAGTTTGAGAAGGCAAAGGTCTTTGGTGCCACTGATTTTCTGAATCCAAAAGCGTATAATAAACCAATCTCTGAAGTACTGGCAGAAATGACCAATGGAGGAGTGGACTTCTCACTCGAGTGTGTGGGAAACACTGAAGTAATGGTAAGACCTCACCGACACTCTACTCTACAGTGTGTAAAAAGCTGCATTTATTTACTTATTTAAAAGCTTTCAGTACTTGCAATCTTTCTGTGTGTGAATTAATGCGTCTTTGACCTCAGAGGAGCGCACTGGAGTCGTGTGTTAAAGGCTGGGGTGTGAGTGTTATGGTTGGATGGACTGATGTGAAGGACTTTTCTGCACGACCAATTCAGCTCATATCTGGAAAAACCTGGAAAGGATCTCTGTTTGGTGGTAAGCAGGCTGTCAGTTAATGCTTTCTATGGCTTTCAGAGAAATCGAGTACATGCCTGTGCATACAGTACATTCATTTTTGTTTATGTAAAGGTTTTAAGAGCAAGGACTCTGTTCCAAAACTGGTTAAAGACTACATGTCCGGCAAAATAAAGCTTGACGAGTTTATAACACACAAAATGAGTCTGGAGCAGGTCAACGATGCCATCAATCTCATGAAGACTGGAGAATGGTACATTTTTCACTCTCATCTTTCTGTGTCTGAGCCTGAGGTTAATATTGGAAAAAAACATTTGTACAAACATAGTACTGACATTTGTTTTCTATCTTACAGCATTCGATCCATCCTGAATATATCCAAATGAGAAGCAAATCATCTTCACCCAATCATACTCTAGGCCACGGTTATATTTCCTTTATTCTCTTCTCCCTCTTTGCAATATTTGAGTAACAGCTGGGTAACCAGCTTCAAGTACGAGCTTCAAGGATTCTCTTTAATAGCATTTTCCAGCCCTCAGCTTTATGAAGTGAGTCACAAGTGCATGTAAACGTTAATGTTTAGCATCAAAAACTTCTATTCATCTGCAAGGCTAAATGGTTCTGAGAAGTTTGCAAGAATGTTATCTGTGGCAAATGAAAAAGAGACAAGCATGTAAATCATTTCAAGAGGTTTTGTATAACCAATTTATAATGCCGTCAAAATAGTTTATTTCTCTCCTCTAAGCCAGACTCTCCAGCATTTGTCTCGCTTACATATTAATCATGGGAATGTTGGGAAGCATCAAAATATTTACAGCTGCACCCTGCAGCTTGAACTCATAACCTGCTAAACTGATCCAAACACTGATACACAAGCATGTTAAATACTTTACATCATGTCTTTCTCAAATGATTTTTTCATATCTGTCTGTCTTGGGTGGTCAATTCAGTGTCAACTTGTAGAAACCATTTTTCCAGACTCTTCTAAAAATGTTTAAGACAACAAATTGATGGAAATAGATTGATTGCTCAGATCTTATGCAGACATGCTCAATGCCAGTTTATCATACTGAAACTATTTCTGAAAGGTTTAGATCAAACTGAAGGTATGAACCTAAAGTTAAATGATGTGAAAACCAGCAGCAATAATTCAATACACAAACTTCTTGGACGACACTAGAAACGTTTTTCAGTTTCTTTTGACTATATTTTATCTGACATTTTATGACTTCAATCCATTTTAATTTCTTTGCCAGGGATTCACCCTTCATTTTAAAAGGTTATATAATAGAGCAAAATAAAGAAGAAAATAAACTTCAATTCAGCTTGCAAACTGAAATGTATCTGCATCCAACCAACAAGTTTGCAACTGCTTTTCAGGCTTTTACATTGCTCTTTAAGTGGCAATGATCAGAAAATAATTAAACCATTTGTACTCAACCTAATGTTTCCTCTAGGTGTTCACAGGCACATTCTCACTCAAAGATCAATTTAATTGGACCTTATGAACACTGGAAGAAGTTCATGAAAAACATTTGTACAATGTTCAATAATGTTACAAGGCACTCTTTCAGCACTGAAGAGTTTTCATATATCAATCATAATTTGATAAGATTAAAGAATTAAATAAAAAGAATTTGTACCAAACAAACACATATAGCCAGGCATACAAACATACTGAAGCAAACTGAGACAGCAAACCTCACACAGCCGACACGTTTGATACTTTTAAGGTGATTAATTTGTGGATCCTCTGAGCAAATGCAACTGTTTTCACATATTAAAGGGTAACTTTAACTCTCGCCAAAATGCAACCTAGGGTCTTTTTGTTAATCTACCCGAGTCAAACTTTCGTGTAAAATCATAATTAGAATGGAAACGCCACTTTTAAGATTGACCGTATTTTCGTTTGCGGTCAAATTGCCTTTTGAATGGGAGCGCTTGGGGCACTTCTATGATAGCATCAAAAATCGCTATTTTCAAAACACTAAGAAGGCTCGACACAACATAAAACTGTGCTCAAAGTGTGTTCAGGGGACAGGCAGCTAGCGGATGGTGAGGAGATGTTTGCTGTATGTGACAAAAAATGTTTTGGCCTAAAATACGCGTGACATCGCTTAGAGCACCTTTAACTTTACCAAAGAAATGCTTAATACCAACCGAATAAGTTCATGATTCCCATCAATGTTCCACACACTGTTGGGAGCTGGTACACTGTAACGTCGGCGTCGGGCCGTCCTAAGACGTCCTTAAGTCTGTTAATTTCAAACCTGGATGAGACATTAGATGATAAAAATTTTCATATTTGCTACATTTCCTACTTTGTATACACAGTTGCCTGGATCTTATGTGTCCCAAGATCATCTTGTAGCCAGCATTGGGGTATCTGTGGTGTATTTCCGCCAATATTCTATCCAACTCCTCATTCGTAATGGAGGTGTACAAGTCACTTTTCCTAAAAACAAAGCATGTTTTAATCATAGTAAGGTATTACACAAAAGCTTTACATAATACAATTATATTAGAATATTTCAACAAATTCCGACTTCACTGCCCTTTAAAGCACTCACATACATTCGAGAGTTTCCCCCCTTCACATAACCCACTTAACTGTAGTAAATATCCAGCCTAACGTTTCTACATGCTGTATATAATACTATAAAGTCAGTCATGCGATTGACCGCGTGCAGGCCGTTCAAGGCATGGGAGGCTATTCTTTCTGGAAAAATTGACACAACATTTTCTTTTACATACCTTAAAGGTCCCGTTCTATGTGATCCCATGTTTCAAACTTTAGTTAGTGTGTAATGTTGTTGTTAGAGTATAAATAATATCTGTAAAATTATAAAGCTCAAAGTTCAATGCCAAGCGAGATATTTTATTTAACAGAAGTTGACTACAAAAAACGGCTGGATTGGACTACACCCCTCTACATCCTGCTTTAATGATGTCACTAGAACCGTAACCTCCGCCCACAGGAACACAGGCGTATTGATGGCGAAATGTCAACAGACGTGGTTGATGTTTATCTATAATCGGATACCGCAAAAGTTTAATTCGAAGTTGTTAGTTTGCTCTGTCCATTTCACCACGGACTGTTTTTCTAACCTGGAATAATATCAAGCAGACTTCTCTCAGCGTTTCATACTGACGAAGGGGACTATTTCAACTATATTCCAGCAAGCGGTAAGTATAGTGATTTAATATGGAAGTAGCGATCACTCTTCACATCGTTCGTTTCTCTTAGTAGGATGAAAATAATCTTACTTAAACTGTGATTAATATACAGAAAGCGATCAAAGAACAATCCCTTTCCAATCGCCCAAGCTGTCAATCACACAGCGCGAGTTTATCTGGACACTTGCCAAAACTCATTATGAAATCAATGAAGCTGTTACACTGCACAACGAATGAAATCATTAGTGAGTGCAGAAACTGCGTTGCAATGATAAGATCTTTCACGCGATCAACAGACTGTCATCTGCTCAGTGCTCATCACTGCAACCTTTTATGTGATGGTAATAGATCTAAATACTTAAAAAACTTCTCATGATTCGTTAATCCAGATAGCTGTAATAGTAAAAACGTATAATAGCTGTAATAGTAAAAGTTTTCCAGATAGTTCCACATGTAATGCCAGATATTTCATATGCAAGCATGTCAGCCAATCACAGCAGAGGGCGTTTACACTGAAGTCTCACAGCAGACACGCCCCTTCAAACAGAGTGTTCAAACCAGGGAATGAAATCAGGCTAGGAAATATGCCTTTTATTTCTAAATTATAACAATTTTTGATCTAAAAAACATACTAACATTATAAGGGCACCCCTGGAAACATTATAAAATAATAAAAATAATCCATGGAATGGGACCTTTAAACCATCATGTGAAGTTTTCGTCAGACTGTCCTTAACGACACACCGATACATCTCGCCGTCTCTTCTGCTGGTACATCCAACGACTGGTGTTGTTCAAGAATGCTTGGAAGTACAATAGCGTGACGGCTGCAACAGTCCGAGTCGTTGAATGACGTGCCTCATCAAACATAACCCAAATCCTTCCATTTTTTGTACAACCACAATATCCGCTGTGTTTGCAACATCTTCCCTCAACTGTGAAACTCTTCTATATACAAAATGATAATTGAGAGGAGAATTTCTTTCGCAGAAATCAGCTAAAGCTAACAAATCATCCACAATCCCTCTCCAGACACGTTCAGATTCACCGGACATTTTTGCGTTGCTCGAACTCGTCTTTGAACTCCCGCTGTAATGACGTATAGTTTCTCTAACTGTCCAATGACAGTGCGTGTTACATTTTCAAGTGGGAGAGACGATTTAGCGCTTCAAATTGAGGCGAAAGTTGATTGGTTGCTCCCACGTGTGTACTGTCCAATGGCATTTTTTTTAACTCGATTGACAAATGGATGAATAAAAGCATTTGGCAAAACGACAAAGAAAAGCATCTGGTAAATAGAGAGAGAAAAGGTTTGCCACATGCTTTTTAAAAAAAGCGATTTAACATGTGCATTTAAAATGTTTTATTAATGTGCTTTTTATTGTTTTGTTAATCTACGTTTAAAAACATGAATTAAATAAACTATTTTAAATGTGTCTATTTATTCATACATTTAAAATGTAAAAACACAAATCAAATAAATACCTTTAAAAATGTCTATTCATTTGTCCATTTAAAAGTGATTTATTTATATAAATTTTTATGTTTGAATTATTAAATTGATACATTGATTCTTCATTTTATTTTTAAGTGGCACTCCTGGTCCTCCATACCCCTAGTGATACTTCGAGCAAAGTTTCATGTTGTGTCGAGCCTTCTTAGTGTTTTAAAAATAGGGATTTTTGATGCTATCATAGAAGTGCCCGAAGCACTCCCATTCAAAATGCAATTTGACCGAACACGAAAATACGGTCAAACTTAAAAGTGGCGTTTCCATTCTAATTATGATTTTAAACGAAAGTTTGCCTCAGGTAGATTAACAAAAAGACCCTAGGTTGCATTTTGACGAGAGTTACCCTTTAATGGACATTAAAAAAAATCCACAAGAACTGTATCACAGATGCTTGCTTTGGAGTTGCCACACCTCATAGTCCGACTCCTCATCAGTGTTGGGGGGTAATGCATTACAAGTAACAAAATGAGTTACGTAATCTGATTACTTTTTTCAAGTAAATGATAGAGTTAAGCATTACTTTTAAATTTACAACAAAATATCTGAGTTACTTTTTCAAATAAGTAACGCAAGTTACTTTGTTTTCCCATTTATTAACTGACACCTCTCCTGACCCGGGAGTAAGTGCAGAGGTGTTGTGTTTGTGGTTTAAACATGATGGTTATTGTAGTTCTAGACTAAATCTGAACATGTATTTACTCATCTCATTTGCACAAAAACAGATTCAGTACTCCTCAAAATGAATAAAAACAGTAAAATGCAAACTCAGAATATTACACAAACCTGCAATAATTAAATGTTAACACAAATACACTTTATGTAGACCTATTTAATCTAGCTTCATTAACTAATGTCTTTGCTGCTGACCTTCAATGATCCAATTCAACCATAAGCAAAAATGACTTTAGATAAACATTACATTTGTGTTTCATTTTATTTATTTATTTTTGCTGAAGAGTGTTAATTCAGCTTTCTTCTCTCTTCTTCTGCGATCCAGAATGGCAGCACAGCTGAAAGGTTTGTTCTCTATACTGTACAAACATGAATTTGCATTTCCTCCATCCTGTGAATGATGTGTATTTGCCAAAAATAGAACTAAACAAACAATCAAGGCCAGCCCAGGTGAGAAAAAAGTAACGCAATGTACTGAAACAATGTTTCTAGTTATGCAATATTGTAACACATTGCTTTTAAAACTTTCCCCAGCACTGCTTTTTCACCACATAAAGACATTTGATAAAACAAGGACAGTGCAAGCTTGTGCAAGTCTGCCCTCTAAAGGTCATTAGTGTACATCACATCAGACAAATATATTATAGTAGTGTACACCAGAAAGGTCTTCAACACTGCTGCTGGGGACCCATGCTGTGACTCAGTCAGCTCCCATAGCTTCCAAGGTTGTGAATGATTAAAGAATGGTTTGTATTTATATAAAAAAAAAACATCTAGGCCTATCACGTGTCATTATGTTTATTGAGTTGGCTCACGTGATTTATGTTTCGTACTGTTCAGAACTTCCGTTTCTGTCTCTCTTTGCACAGCACTCAAATGGCCACTGCAGGGAAGGTTCGTAAACTTGTCTTTTAGTTTCTTTTCCTTTGTGCTGCAGAGCAGTTAATGCATTATTAATATGACTTCAGTCCCTTTACCTTTACGCTCATTTCCATTTACTACATAGCCTACAAAGCAAAGACATCTACAGTTAAGTTTAATTTGTATTCTCTCTGATCAGTTTAATGCAATAATAAAAATGATGATGATAATATAAGACTCATAAGACAGTTACGGATGCTTTGAGTTATCCAGTGTAACACAAAGATTGTTTTTTTTTAGCTATAACTAAACTAATAACTTTTAGCAATAACAAAAAAAAAAGTTAAAGTGATGAAAAATGAAAATGTGTTATTACAATGCACAAATGACTTGCTGCACTGCTTTACTAACTATAATGCAATATGACGACTTACTCTTCATATTAAGACTAAATAATATAAAGGTTACATAAAGCGCACAAATTCCACAAAAGTGCGAGGTGACAATAGTACATAATTATTAGTCTAATTCTCTCTCTCTATACATATATATATATATATATATATATATATATATGCAATTCTCCCAGTTTTCTCCCTGTGTTTTTGCAGTTTCATTGAGTTAATATTTATCTTTAGTGATAGTGAAATCACAGATAGTTGTGGCTCTATGCTTCCATTGGCTGGACAACCTTCAACCACAGTTAGAGAGCAGAGATCATGCAACCGCTCAAGTTGTATAAAGTCAACTACATAAAATATGATGAACCAATTCCATCTGTGTGCCAAAGGTGATCAAATGTCGGGCTGCCATTGCCTGGGAGCCCAATTCTCCCCTGGTAATAGAGGAAATAGAAGTCGCACCACCTCAAGAAGGAGAAATACGAATCAAGGTGGGAAATGCCCCATGAAAGATGTCACAAACTAATTTTAAAAGATGCTGTTCATTTGTCAATAAACAAACAAAGATTTTCCCCATCACGTAGATTGTAGCTTCAAGTCTGTGTCACACTGACCTCTACCACCTGTTTGAGGCGAAGGACAAGCAAGGTTTTCCCACTGTCTTGGGACATGAGGCTGCTGGTGTGGTGGAGAGTGTTGGACCTGGAGTCACTGATTTCAAACCAGGTCACAAAATAAAACATCATCTCTAGGCATAGCTCAACCATAAATGAAAGTTCTGTCATCATTTACTCATCCTCATTACTTTCTTCAGAGTAGACAAAAGGAGCATTTTTTAATTATCTACTACTTTTTCCATGCAATTACAGGGACTGAGGACCGAATAAGTATAATAAAAGTAATACATGTGACTTCCAAGTACCTGAAGCCATATAGCTTTGAGGTTTCACTGATTATTCACTGATATTATTTGCCTCCATGAGCCTGTAGTTGCTGTGACTGATCATTGAGTCAGTGAAAATAAGTTTCTCGCATTGAATAGCCTTCATTTCTCAGCACAACAATAA